>NC_073348.2:29105000-29477500 GCF_027580225.2 Misgurnus anguillicaudatus
GGTTGTGGGCTGCATGGTGTACTGTGTGTATTTGTGATTGCGGGTTTTATAGCATTCGTTGACTGAGAGAAACAACATGCAGCGTGTTTTAGATCCGGCAGCTAGAACACAATTAGACTTTGAGCCAACAGCAATTATCTGTCTGGGGTGAGACCGTCTGTATTGTATATCTCTCTCTCTCTCACACATACACACACACACACTCTCTCACTCACTCCAGTCCATATTCACTCACTCACTCACTCACTCACTCCAGTCCATATTTACTCACTCCAGTCTAAACTTACTCACTCACTCCAGCACATACTCACTCACACACTCACTCACTAATCCCAGTCTATACTCACTCACTCCAGTCCATACTCACTCACTCACTCCAGTCTATACTCACTCACTCACCCCAGTCCATAATCACTCACTCACCCCAGTCCATAATCACTCACTCACCCCAGTCCATAATCACTCACTCACCCCAGTCCATAATCACTCACTCACTCTAGTCCATACTCACTCACTCACCCCAGTCTATACTCACTCACTCCACTCCATACTCACTCACTCACTCACTCACTCACTCCAGTCCATACTCACTCCAGTCCATACTCACTCACTCAGTCCATACTCACTCACTCCACTCCATACTCACTCACTCCACTCCATACTCACTCACTCCACTCCATACTCACTCACTCCACTCCATACTCACTCACTCCACTCCATACTCACTCACTCCACTCCATACTCACTCCACTCCATACTCACTCCACTCCATACTCACTCCACTCCATACTCACTCCACTCCATACTCACTCCACTCCATACTCACTCCACTCCATACTCACTCCACTCCATACTCACTCCAGTCCATACTCACTCCAGTCCATACTCACTCCAGTCCATATTCACTCCAGTCCATACTCATTCCAGTCCATACTCACTCACTCACTCACTCACTCACTCCAGTCCATACTCACTCACTCCAGTCCATATTCACTCACTCACTCACTCACTCATTCACTGACACACTCACATGTTTGATGAATGTTTTGTTCATGTGAAGTGAACAATGGTCAAATTGTAATGAGATTATAATGTAATTCTTGAAGTTTTATTGGATCATTTCGAAATGTGTGCGACAGCGTGTGAGTTATTTATGTAAATGTGATACTTCCTTTAGCATTTTTTACTGTTAATGCATTACTTATTTAATTTGCATCTCTCACTGAACATGTACTTTACTTAATTCAGCCAGTATGAAAATATAACACCAGGAAATACAGTGAAGTATTTAACCTTTACTGTGTTATAATCATTAACAGAAGTCAGCATTAGTCAAGCAGGTTAATTTGGCCATGTTGTTATGAACATACTGTGTGGTACTGTATGCTATATCAAACATTGGCTAATCATACTCGCCTACACATTTGTAGCCTACACATTTGTAACCTCTATCTAACATAGTCACAGAGACCGTTAGAGAGAGAGATGTTGTAATTGACTCAGTGAAATGGGATAAAATCTCTCTAAAATCCATAGACCAACTGGCACAGAGAGCTGGCTGTGAGGGACCAATCAGTGGGATGCTTGGATGGCTACTGTGGGCCTGTGTAACACGCTAATCAAATGCCTTTGTGATAGCTGACGTGTGTGTGTTTGTGCACATACACACGTGCACACATAGACTGAAACACTGATGCCAGCAGAGACTGTTATTTAGTTTATTAGATAAGCTAATCAATGAAACCGTTTAGGCTTTTTAAAAAAAATTGATGAAAATTTTTGGTCATTCAAAAGCTGATTCATCATAAACGGCGTGTTGAGTTGATTATGGTTTGTGGGATAATATTTAGCTGAAAGTGGATTTGAATCAATATGTCAATGTGATAGGAGTGATGGGATTGATTTCTCTGTGGCTCATCTCTGTTGCAGAGCACATTCTCTTTCGTTCTCTCTCTGTAGCTTTTATTTTTTCTCTTTAAGGGAATAGTTTCCCCCCTAAAAATAAGAATCTGTCACTGTTTACCAATGTACTGACCACTGCTATGTAAAAAATTTCAGCTATATTATGAACGTCACTGGAAATACGTCAAGCTCTAAAATGATGACAGCACCATAAAAGTTATGATATTTTGATTTTGATCTTTATCCAGACTGTTTATGATGCAGTTGTTTGGCTGTTAGATGACCAGTTGTATAGATGCCTTGTTTATTGTTGCTCCATTCACTTTCACTAACAAGAAAAATTAAGAAGAGTCAAAATATGTCAGCATTCCACAGAAAATAAAACTCATGTAAATTTAGAACGACATGAGGGCGAGTAAATGATGACAGAGTTTCCCTCTATCACTTTAATTAATCATAAGTGTGATTATGAAGAGTACTTTGTAGCAGCCAGGGCAGGGTGCCAGAGCAGGGACAGACTGTCAAAATGAGGCATACAAAGGGTGCTTGCAAAGCTCTGAATGGTTGTATAATTTGTAATACTTAAAGCTGAAAGGGAAGGAGGAGCTGGTGCACAAACAAAGAGATGGGGGTGTGCAGGATGTGGTAGGAGTATATCAAAAAGGCTTGATAGACAGGGTGGGGTTAAGGGGAATTTCTGCAGGGGACAAGGCGCGTTGACAAAACCAGCCCCCAACCCCCTGCCCGTTTCATTTCCTGAGGCACATGTGTCTTCTCTTTCCCCCGGGGTAGACCTTAACCAGGCAGAGGTCTGATGAGACAGAAGTGTCCCCGTTCTTTGTTTTGATTGGCACAAGGCTGTTTTCGCCAGACGTTCACGCACACACCACCCAGGCAACCCAGCCCCCAGAAACAGAGACGGAAAAGCCTGGAATTAATATTCTTATACCCAACTTCAAAGAGTTCTGTCTTTGAGTTTCTGTTTATGTGCAGGTCAGAGATGAAAGGGGGAACTGGGGGACAACTTTAAGCCTCAAAGGGTTGATTAGTGTACTTTATCCTTTAAGGGTTCGTTCACCCAAAAATGCAAAATCTGTCATTATTTACTTCCCCGGCATGCAAAATCGTATACATTTTGTGTGTGGAACAGAAGTGTAATTATCTTGGATAATATTTTTTATGCAGTGAAAGCCACAAGAACCTATTCACCTTAATATTATACAAAAATAAGAGATTGAGGTGATTATTCACATATATAATATTATTTTTTGGGAAACTATACCTTTTATTTAGCCCAGTGTTCAGAAAAAGCTTCATTCATTGCTTATCTGAATTTGATTTTCTTTCTGTTAAACTTTAATTACAATGTATTACATACAAGATTCATGCAGTGTTTCCCATACATAGATTTATTTGTGGTGGCCCACCACAGAATCAACACTGGCCCCCACAAATAGAATTTTCACGATTCCCCTTTACATTTTTATTTCACTTTTTAAAACAGCTTAATTCGACTTAAAATATAATTTGATATATAATACAGATGAAATACAGATACAGATCAAAGAGTAGAAGTGAAACATATTTCAGGTGCCAACACTAGATCAAACGCAAACACGACATGACGACATCACATATATGCTAATTAGCAGGTCACGTCATCACCACCACAGTCTCCTCAAAATCCTGTGGGAAACACTGTCATGCATGGTTGAGCAAGCTGATGTGCACCAGTCTTTAGTCACTTTTCTCCTAATTGAACTGATTGTATTGTAATTTGAACTTGCACTTTGAATCCGGACCGCTGTGAGCGGTGAGGAGCGCCTGCTGTCTCTAAGGACTCACTATAGAAGGATAATGAGACTGAAATTGCTCTTTTATAGAAAATGTTTGCCCCACAATTTTGTTTTCATACAATTGCGGGTAATATCCTACATGCTGTCACTGTTATCTCTGCTCTCAAATAGCATTTAGGTCCGCATACAAGGAATTAGCCAATTTAACATAAGGGCTGGGAGGATTTGTTAATGAGCGGATGAAATATTCTGGCCACAGAAATTGGTGTTTGGAAGCATTTGCATGTTAATGACTTAGCCCTGAGCAGAGCCACACATTTCCATTTCATTATTTGAATATTATTTCGTTATATTGCATAAGCTCTGTATCTGTTTACACTGGACCATAATAAAACATGCATTACCTTTCATAAAATAAACGAATAAAGCTTTGTTGCTTTTTGTGAAGCTCTGTGTATTTAATCTCACAAAGGTATCACTGTATCAGAGAAACTGCAGGTCCTTCACGGCACGCAGACCAAACTGAGGCGGTAAAAATCGAAGAGATAAAAAAAGTGTGAATAAAACTTTGAGATGAGATTAAGAGCTCATAACATCTAAAGATTCCTCTGAAGCCCCCCAGCAGTGCAATTTCTTTCTTCTTTTCTTTCAGCGTTTAAACGCAGTTGTTGTGGTTTCTTTTTAAGGTTGAGTGATGTTTGTTTACTGCATGTGCTCTTCGCGCCATAGCGGAACTGTAAAAATCTCATCTCAACCTTGAATTTGAAGTTTTCTACAAGGTTGGAGTGGAAATGAAGCAGGAGATGAGGAATGAAGGCTGCGGACGAGATAACTGCTAGGAAGTGCTCACAATAAACTCGGCTTTACTGGCTTACTTAAAGCTAAAAATGCCTGCTGTTGGTGACTGTATAGAGGTAGATTCAATGTTAGGCATTAATTTAATATTCTTCTTCTGTATATTAATATCGTCTGATACATCAAAGGAAAACTAATCATTGAAAAACAGATTTTCTAAAAAATATATAAATCCTGCTTCCATAATATAAGGATGTTCTGTATGTTTGTCAATGCATTGTTATGTGGTTTCTAGGGTGTTCTGTGTAATTGCTAGGTGGATTTTTATTTAATCGAGTTTCTAGGATATTCTGGTCATAGATATGCATACAAATAAATGTGATTAGACCGCTCCACATATGTTGACGGGTCTGCCATTTTGGAAATATATACACACACCTAAAGGATTATTAGGAACAACATACTAATACTGTGTTTGACCCCCTTTCGCCTTCAGAACTGCCTTAATTCTATGTGGCATTGATTCAACAAGGTGATGAAAGCAATCTTGCAGTTGATGGAGATTTGTGGGATGCATATCCAGAGCACGAAGCTCCCATTCCACCACATCCCAAAGATGCTCTATTGGGTTGAGATCTGGTGACTGTGGGGGCCATTTTACTGTAGTGAACTCATTGTCATGTTCAAGAAACCAATTCGAAATGATTCGAGCTTTGTGACATGGTGTATTATCCTGCTGGAAGTAGCCATCAGAAGATGGGTACATGGTGGTCATAAAAAGAAACAATGCTCAGTTAGGCCGTGGCATTTAAAGGATGCCCAAATGGCACTTAAAAGTGTGCCAAGAAAACATCCCCCACACCATTACACTATTGCATTAATGAGAAATTGAACAGGTGTTCCTAATAATCCTTTAGGTGAGTGTATATGCAGTTATTACTAAGTAATACATTTGACATTCGCTTTAGTTGTTGCAGTACTGTTTTTTCTTTCTCTTTTCTTTTTAACGTCCTGACTGTTCGTTAATTTGAACAATACAGTTCCTGGATCCCATCAGTTTTTCATGAGCATGTTCAAAGCATCTGACTTTGCGTGGATTATAGTATGTGCGAATATGAAAGAGATGAGGGGGTTGTGACAGCATTGATTTAGTCATAAAACAAGCTTGTGATGTCTCACCCCCCCATACGCTAGTTTCTCCTTTCTGCCACCTCCCATCTCCCCGTCCTCGCCCCATTACAGATCGTGAAGACCACTTTAAGGTTTAGCTGTTTAGTTGAAGAGCACACAGCCGCACTTGCATAATGGACAAGCTTGTTTGTCAGATCCTCTGCAAATGATTGTCAACAATTTTAATAATTCATAGTGATTTGTGTATGGGTGTTGCCGGTAATTTGTACGCTTGTGTGTGTGCGCGCGCATGTGAAGCAGATTGGCCTGCAGCAGGAGGTCCTGATAGATATCTCATCTGTGCTTCGGCTCTGAGAGGTCTTTTTGCTATTACCATACTCTCTCACTCTTTCTCTCTCACTCTCTTTTTCTGTACGGTCCTGCTGCGCAGCAGACTGCCAGGTGTTTTATTGATGAGTCATGTCGCTGGCCTGGTGCGCTGACTCCTGCAGGGAACCTTCAGATAAAGGATGGACAGAGAGGAACGAGTAAATTCTAGACTAATTACTTCAGTACCCACACCTCATCTTTCTATTCTTCCAGATATACCCTGGCTGCTGCTTAGTTCTCAGCATTTCAAATAATCTTTTTATTGTAGGTAAATGAGTGACTAACAATAAAGCAGTTGTTTAATTTTTTTCGCCTAGTACTTGCTTGTGACTGTTGGGTGTTTTATTAACTTAAAACCATTGGTATGATTGGTGTATTATACAAGGGGTGGGATTTTTTTCCCCCTAATCTCAAAAAGGGTTAATAATAGCTTATCAAGCTGCAGTTTATAGAAGCCTCCAGAAGCTTTGCCGCTAACCACCAGGCTCAGCTAAAAAAAGTAGATGAAAGGTATTTGTTCTGTGATATTTGGTAGCACATTCCTTCCGCATATCAAGCAAATATCACCTGCCATAGAGCTGTGCTAACTGACAGCCGCCTGGCCTAATGACAGTGTTTATGATAAAGGGCGTGTGCTGCTGAAGTAGGTCAACAAGAAAGTGAAACACAATAGCAGTGCAAAGTCCTACAGGTGTCAGGAAACCTGAAGAATGTCACATTGGCCGTTATACATGCAGGTGTATCCACGTCTCTCACATGCGCCACTGCACCGCTGAACCGCTTACTTTTAGTAGTATGCCAGCTGTACCATGCAAGGTGTTTGCAGGGTTGTGTTTGTTGCACAGTTGTGCTGAAGTTATACATTTGTGCATGATGCTTATAGAGGTGGAAAATGATGAATGTGTTGTTAAATCCGACTAGTCAGTGAGTGATCTTAGCTGTTTTTGAACACAAGGATCTGTCTAGGACATATGCCACCTAAAAAGCTCATTCGAAACCGGCGTAATTATAGTATAGAAAGTCTGTGAGACAGAATAAATATGTAATTTTGCAAACTACTATTTGCAAGTGCATATTAAAGATGTAGTTGCTCATTAACCTACAGAGGGAAAGTTTCTGCAAGCTTTTAGAAAGTGATGCAAATGAAAGAGCTAATGGAAGGTCTCTCGCTCCCACTCTTTCTCTCCCTCTCTCTGTTACTGTGGCTTTTGGTTTCCCTGTACCTTAATGGTTTGGCTGTTAATCAGATCAATGCCTGCTCTCTGCCCGGCCACCATGACATTCAAATAAGAGCTCGGTACTGAAAGTACATTTATGGGTACACTTCACACTCCCTGATGTGCCCCTTTATACCTATGAGCTATGAAGTACTTGACCCTGCACGCTTTATTAACACAAACGGCACAGCCCTGATCTTTTATGAGGCAACAGTGAGCGTTTTGATTTAGCTTTTTGTAGAATGTAAAAATGCTTAGTAAAGGTTGTTTTTACTGTTTTTGGGATAGCACTGGGATCAGGAGCCCATGGTTCATTTCCAACTTACTCAATGAAGTGCAAGTATCAACTGACCTTTCTCACAGAGGTCAGTTTTTATTCTGTCAGTGTGGGCTTTTAATGCAGAATGTGATTGGCCAATGCGTGGCAAGTGGGATTCAGCCCCTCACACAAAACTCTTCAAGGGCCCGCAAACACACTTCATGCTCCCGTTCGGAAAATGATGCTGCCTTTCTCGAGCCAAAATGGAAATGCGCCCTCACTGGGCCACTCAATATCAGCCACGTGGCATCATCCTGTGCTAAAACGCTATGCATGTGTCTTTCTTTGTATATGGGGGGTGGTTATTAGAGGTTTCGACAGGAAATCCAGACAGATTGCTTGAACGTAATTGAAGGGTGAAAATGAAAGCTCTCCAGAGTCATTTTACAGTCTTCCCTCCTCTCAAGATGAGCTCCAACCCAGCCACACTACCATTATTTGCAATTACTGTACGATCATCTATGTCCAAATACAGCACCGTCATCCCCTGTCTCCCAATAATAAATTATGTTTTATGGGGTCGATTCAGTAAGGAAGCGATCTGACAGATCTGGTGATTTACAAGTTGGACATCCTGCACTGTATATATGTATATGTGTACATTATTTGTGTGTATATATACAATATATAGGATTGCAGGAAACACAGTCACAAACATATCACCGGAGGCCATTTCGTCCTCTTTAAGTGCCTGAAATCTTCGCTGAGGACCTGCTGGCGATTATGTGTGCTTGTGTAGATAATCTGTTCCAGAAAACCCATCATGGATCAGTGATTCACATTAGTTGCCACACAAACACTCCCTCTAGTTTTTTACTTGGAAACACACATGTTTAAAGTGACTCATTGGATAGTGAAACATAATGCAAAATTGTGCACAAGAGAAAGCATTTTCTAGGAATTTATTGCAAAATCTATTGAAATAGTTTCATAATCAGACTTTCAGCCTCAGAAGACTCTGAGCAAGTCCCACGTGACATTAGCTGAATGATCGAGCTTTACAGAGCAGTCATATGCTTATGCAACTTATGTGAGCTCTGAGGCTCATTTAGAGACATGATTGATAACTTTAATTATATGGCTTGTTGTAGAGCGATGTTACTTTTCTAAACAATCAGACTTTTTATTGGACACACAATTAAATGGATGAGAGGTAAGCTATTTCAAAGAGTATAGAAGCACAAGAGGGGAAACTCAATAGAACATTCCATTGCAACACCAGCGCCCAGCAGCAGCCACACAAAACCGCCATTTTGGAATGAAAGCAACTCGGGAGTCAACTAGAAGTGATGGCAATATCAGCTACATTAAAAGATCAAATTCAAACTGAATGATGATTACACAAAATAACATACAATCAGACCAGTGATCATCAATCCCTTTTTACAGCTTATTTTCAGATATTTAGACAAGTCTGACACTTTTATATAGGCTAATTTTACATACAAACATATCGACAAAAACTCATCCACACATAATATTTTGGCTCCATATACATACACATATACACACATATACATCTGAATTGCTCGAAATAGGATAACAGACAGAGCAATGCATCATGTTCTATAAGATTATCATGTTTGTAGCGGGATCCAGGGGATTAATATATACCCAGTGGAGTTGGTACCTCATAATAGTAGTAAATGTGTAGCATAAAATAGAATTACATAATAAAGCAAGAAAAAACTACCTCAAATGTGTATCTATTTAATGATTGGATTCCACAACTGATAACAACAACAAATCAACACATACATGCAAGACAATACAGCGTTTCATGTAGGTGTAGCAAGTGAACAAAATTTTAATTTAAGAAACTTACTATTGCGCTTCTGATTTGGCTGTGAGATTAGCTGAGAATGAATTGGCTGTGAGAATTTTCATTCCAAAATGGCGGCCGCGCTACTGAAGCGCCACCTATGACTGTTGCCAAAAACGAATAAGAGTTTCCCCTCTTGTGCTTCTATACTCTTTGGCTATATGTAGGTGTCTTGCCAGAGGCAGAGAGTCTTTTGACATTTAGCTCTTAAACAAGTGGCCACATTCTAACAATGCCTTAGTAATCACCCGGTACACCCTAGCAACCATATATACATTTATACATATATGGCAACCACCCAATAGTACACATTGCATTACAAAAGCACTTTCCCCTTAAATTTTTTTTTTACTTTACAATATTTTACAATTTTTATTGCATTTTAGCCAGTTTATACACATTTTGCCTTTTAAAGAGACAGTCCACTTTTTTTTGAAAATATGCTCATTTTCCAGCTTCTCAAGAGTTAAACATTTTCCATTCGGCTGATCTCCGGGTCTGGCGCTGGCACTTTTGGCATAGCTTAGCATTGAATCTGATTGGTCCATTAGCATCGCGCAAAAAAATAACCAAAAAACTTGACTCTTCTGTAGTAACATTGTGTACTTAGACCGCCGGAAAATTAAAAGCTGCGATTTTAAAGGCATATATGTGGCTAGGAACTATACTCTCAAACTGGCGTAATAATCAGTGACTTTGCTGATATAACATGGCGGCAGCAGGCGTACTGATATTACGCACTGCCCGAAAATAGTCCTCTTTGTTACTTTCAATAGCAGGGGACTATTTTCGAGCAGTGCGTGGAATGTCCCTTTAATGCTGATTTCAAAATGACTTTGAAGGTGAGTTTTTTTGCATATCCCAGATTAAGCTCCGGCCAAACCCGGCTGCTGAGCCGTAGTTTTGCGTGTGATAGTACTCGCCCTGTTTAAGCATATCCCTGCTCTCCATGATAAGAGGTGAGGCATACAGAAAATGCTCATCCACCCCAGCAGTGCTAAGGGAATTAGCATACGTTAGTTGCCTGGGGGCCGAGATTATTGTTTTGTCTTAAATTCAATTTCTCGTACCTCAGGACAAGCTGTATGAGGATTAACTCTCTCTCTCTCTCTCTCTTTCTCGCTCTGGGTGTACCTATCACTCGGTGTACAAAAAGGTATCCTTCATGTTGGCTTTGTGGCTAGCATGTGACATGTTATCAGTCAGTACCGTATGGATCAGGTTTAAATGATTTCCAGACATGGCTGGGAATTGTTGTGTGTCAGTTGCCTAAACCCAACAGTCAGCATGTGAACATATCTAGAATATATTCGTGTTACACACAAATCACTTAACAGGAGTCACCAAATAATATTTCTCGTGATCTTAAAAATCTTTTGATCTGAAGGCGTATGTTTAAATGTTTTAATTTAGTTTTATAGAAAAATATAATTATTCAAATACTTCATTGCAAAACTAAAATTTTGTTTCACAATACATGAAAATAATTAAGAAAGCAGCCCGTAAGAGCCCAGTATTGACGGGAAGTCTTTTAATATTGTTAAAAAGCATCTTACAGTGGAACCTCAAATAAAATACCAAGCGAAGTTTTTAATATTTCACTGTGTTTTAGTCATGACATACTTCCCATAGTTACATATAGTTACATTTGATGAGTTTGCTATCATTATTTAATTTTCTGTGACACTGTTTTGAATTATGAGGGCAGCAGGTGTGACTATAGATGTATATATGTGTATATGTATATATGTATTTGTATATGCATATATGTATTATGTATATGTTTGATTGTGGGATGAATATTGCTTCCTGGTAATGGATATGCCTGTTGTAAGTAATTAGAGATATGAGCAAACATCCTGTGATATGAGCTCCTCATGGCAACAATATGCAGAAAAGAGAGAGAGATATGAGAGATGATGAGTTTATGCTGTGTCAGAGAATGATGATAAATATATTGTGTGTGTGTGTGTGTGTGTTTGAATATATATTCTTTGGAGAGCTGCACATCATTTGACATTACAAATGCTGGGTTATTTGCGACTCGTTGGATCCAAACGAGACAAACCCAGCCGTTGCGTTAAATTACCCAACAGTGCGCTAAATTGACCCAACACTGGTTTGAGAATTACCCCAGCATTTTTTGCACCTAAGTTCTAATGTCCAAATCTGGAGTGTATTCAGAGTTTGAGAACTGCGTCAGCTTCAAAACTGCCTTTCTCCATATGTAAACCAGACAAATTAGTCTCCTAGCAGTTTCAGTATTACTGCATGAAACGGAATGATTAAATGAGAAGTGACTCACATGGTGAAAACTAAGAGTTGGTGTTACTGAACTGAACTTCATAGAGAGAAATGATCTCCTGTGTTGTGCTAAGATGAAAAGAACTTGATTGAGGTTTTCTAGCGTAATACTTTCATACTCTTTAAACATGGAGGCATTTTAAAACTGGATTACTGATAGGATATTTAGCAAACTTAACAAACAAGTACAATGTCATTAAAATCATTACGACATTTAATGTATTGTTTTTTTATCACTATCAAAATGAAGAATATTTTCATATTCAGAGAACTATACACTAACTCTTATGGGGTGTACACACCAAACACGAATGCAATGATTATTCAACAAGTAGATTACATACAAAGTCAATGCAAAGATGTGAATAGACACGAACTCGAAAATGCGCGATTCACCTCAAACGCAAGCTTTGCGCAAGTTAAAAATATTCAACTTAAGTGAAAAATTTGCATGGCACGAAATTAAATCCTGCGAGTCATCTAGAGTGGTAACAAATCTTAGGGTTCCTCTTTGATCTTGTTTCTCATTTGCTTGATCCCCCTTTCTTCCGGCAGTTCTGCATCGCTGCTTAAGCGCTAATTGCTTTGTTACAGTGATGTTTTGACAGGAAGCTACACTAATCCAGTAAGCTAATTAATAGGTCTTTTTAATGCGTTCAGATTTAGACAAGAAATGCAAATGCGAAATGCTTTTCATCTGACACGGGTGAAGGTGGGGATTTGTGTATGCAGAATGACAGTCTGGACAGCATAGCGGCAACACTCCTGGGAGCTGCAGGTGCATCTTTGCAAATTGCTGCCTTGCAAAACCCTGCTGTTAAGCTTGAAAGACTTTGTGTATGTTGTGCCTCAGAGGGGTTAGTTATCTAACACACGCAGCCTGGTTCTTCTCTGCCCCTCTCTAGACCTCCTTTAGGCTGAGTGGCCTGGTGTAATTGAGTGCCACCTGAAAGGTGGGTTATCAGCTCGCTGTAATCCAAAGGGAATGTGGGGGGCTGCACAGAGGAAGAAATTGTGCAAACAGTACATTCACATGGGGCGTAAGCGTTAACGCTTCTCATTTACTTTGTATGGGTGATGTCATGCTTTGCCGAGCTGAATTGTGGATCAGTCGGAGTTGCATCACTGCCGTTGTTCGCGGCAGGAGTTTAACATTTCTCAACTTTTCATGGCCAACGTATGGGTCAGCTTATCAGATCGCCTTATGCAAATAACCTAGTGCAGAGCCAGCCAATTACTTTTATGCAAAACCATGCAGCCACTGTGATTGGCTGTTGGTCACTTCAGACACGCCTTTCATTAAGCATTCATTATATGTTTGGATCTCTGCATTTTTTATTATTTTTTGGGTGAGATACTACTATGGAAACAGTGCATATAAATCTTGTAAATAATGGCAAGGGATGATTGTGGCCATTGCAAACCTAGTTAAGTGGCATATATGGGTACAATTATAATGTAGCTCATTAAGTGGGTCTATTAAAAATGTTGCTCAATAAAAGTTATACTGGTTACTATATACTTCTGCTCGACAGACATTTTTATCCAAAAAGTTTTATCCTGCTGTGTTCAGCTGCAACAGGAGCAGATTGTGTCTCTGTTGTCTTGGCTGGAGCGCAGCAAGAATTTGTGTTCTGGTACGGCTCCTACATGCCCTTCAGACCGCATGCATCAGATTCTACCACATCCACATGCTGTTTGAAGGCATGTAAACCTCCAGACAAGCTCCAAGGGCAAGAAACTTTGCTTTCTTGGCTCGATAGAAAAGCCGAGAGTTCACTTTGCTGTGTCCAAATGCACACTGACTGCAAATTTCTCGTCTGTTTACTGTACTGATCCTTGGCGTTTCTCTTTCTATCCCTCTCTTTCAGGCGAAACCTCACCAAGCTCTCGTTGATCTTCAGTCACATGCTGGCCGAGATCAAAGCCATCTTTCCGGGCGGACAGTTCCAGGGAGACACGTTCCGGATTACCAAGGCCGATGCCGCAGATTTCTGGAGAAGATCTTTTGGAGAAAAGTAAAAGCATTTTTTTTTTCATTTCTGCTATATCAGATCTGCTCTTTCCAGGCCCTCGTTAGAGATCCAATCAATTAAAGCGCTTTAGGATGGAGAGATGCTTTTCACTCCTCCATTTATATCTGTGTAAGTGGGGTGAACTGTCTGGTCATGTGCTAAAGCACTCCCCCAATGATTCAGCATACATTTTCACATCTAATTAGGCAACCCAATGCCTTTCCTGACTTCTCCAGTCAGCATTTACAAGGTGAAGGTCACTGATTTTGTAGTGTTTAGGCTAATACTAAGCATTAAGGGGGCCCTATGTTTTAATGCTGTAATACAACATTTCTCAAATGCCTTGACCAGTCTAGACTTGTGGGAAGTTATGCAGTACAGTCAGATTTTATACAGACTGAGGCTGTAACAGTGTAGCAGTGCATACCTGTGTGTACATTATGTGGATGCTATAAGATACTTTAAATGATTAACTAAATTATTAGTTTGCTTAGTGTTCTAAGGCTTCATTCACACTGCACACAAATCCAGTTTGGTTTTCACTGTCATTTGCAGGAACTTGAGCCGGTTGTTCAGACAATGTAATCAATATCTGATGGGTCTACATTGGTTGCTACAGTAATGATGTAAGCGTTACGATGCTAGTCTGACAATACCGCATACTTTGCATGATAACATGCATTCTAAATGAAACCAAAATCTATTTTAGGCTGAGACATTTTCCAGAGAAATGGATATAAAACATCCCCTCTGGATGTGGTTTGGATGACTTCAACTCATAAAATCATGTCTACCTTGAATGCACTACTTGGGATAAAAGTGTTTGCCAGATGCTTAAATGTAAAATCTTTGAAATTGTTTGAATGAAGTCTTAAAAGGCCTTTTTAATTTCATATCCTGATAAGGGAGAAAATGATAAAATAATTATTTCAAGCAATAATGAATTCTGTCTGATGACTCTGTATCTTTATGAGGTGTTGTCCGTTTGCAGATGGCAATGTTTAATTCATTATAAATCTCTGCGGATGTCTCGTATTTCACCTTCTGTTGAATCCAGCAAATCTGAAGGTTCAAGGAAACACAGGCAAGGAAACACAGGCAGTGATGGGGCAGGAAGGTCTCATAATGGGGCAGGTGTGATTAGCTGTAGAGGAAGCACCGGGGATAAGAGAGAGGGAGATGGAGAGGCTGGAAAAGACTGACGCAGTCTCTAGTGTGTATCTTGTTACCGCTCTTGATATTTTATAGATTATTATAAAGGTCTACTTCCCGCTCTGTACGGAGGAAGTGAGTGTGAGTCATTGATACGAGAAATAGAGCACTCTTCCTTTAGCTCTTCTCTCTCTCTCTTTTTCTGTCTCTCTGTGTGTGGGGAAATGGAAAACTCAGCATCCTTATCCTGCAAGCACACATCAATCCAGTGAGCGCTAGAGCAAAAATCTGTAGACACTCTTTACAGGGGTGTCTCCAGATAGCTGACCTGCAATGGCTTTAAGGAGCACCATCATTTTAGCTATCACCCAGATTTTAGAGATAGGCACAAGTGGTCAGAGGTGACAAAAATGATGAAAATGCTATTTTTGCTATTTAGCTATAAACCATTTTTAACCTTTATTAAAAAATCTGAATGTCATGTCTAGGAGGGCGTGCACACTAAAGTTTTTACGCCCACGGCCGGTGTATATTTTCAATTGTTTCGAATGGGAGTGCGGTGTGTTTTAAAAAAGGCCAGCGTTTTTTCACGCTCAGTGCTGAGAGTTTAAAATATTCAACTTTGGGTGAAAAGCTCAGCTCGTCAATGTCAGTTTTCTCACGGCTGTCCAATCACAGTGGAGGAGAGGCAGGACAAATATCACAACAACCAACCGGCGCATCGTAGAACGACAGAAAGTATCACATCAATCAAAGTGCTCAGCTTAAGAAAATTGACGCACAATTGAAAAAACAGCTGGCATTCGGCGTCCTCCAGCCGTTTTCAGCTGCGTTTTGAATCTTTGGTGTGTTCGCTACCTAGGGCTGCACAGTCTGTTGTTTTGGCATCACAGTGTGCACCTCTGCAACAGTTACATCGCAGAGCATCCAAAACATACATTTTAAAAGGAAAACTATTTCAGATGCCCTTGCCAGTGTTACACTTACGGTTTCAAACAAGTCACAAAATTCTCAGTAAAAATATTTTTGAGCTATTCAAGAAATGCAAGACCGGTGGCGGTCGGTGACTTTTCTTCCGAGGGGCAGGAATTCAAAATATGTGTTCGGTGCGTCATGTGAACCTATGAATCATGCGTCATGTCAAAATATGTGCCTGCTGTACAAGTGTCGAAAGTGTTTATGATAAAAGAGACACTCATGTTAACAGAATACTCGCAAGACATTAACTTAAAACTAAACTTTATTTACAAATGAGATTAAAGGGCATCGCACACAGGACGCGCAGCTCAGCACCGTGCCGTGCCGTTCTAAAAAACTCTAACACATTGCTTTCTAAGAGTATACGCACACCGGCGCCGACAGGTGGCGCCTGTCCGCGCCGCCCAGCTACGACTCAGGAAGTTGATCAAATCCTTTTCGCATCACAAAGCGCCACTCACATAGTTTAACATTAAATAACATCATATTTGTCCCAAATCATTAACGATTAACACTGGCTGCTAACGTATATTTTGCATTTTGAAGCAGACGCTATCTGACAAAGCTTCCAGTTTACGTTATGTTCGAGTTGTCCTAGACAAGACGCGACGCTGAGCTGCGCGGCCGGTGTGCGACCCCATTAAGCGAGTATCTGGCAAACGTGAACATCTCTTTTATTGTAAACCCATTTGAAGCACGTATTTTGACATGACGCAAGATGATCATAAGTTAACGCACCAAACACATATTTTGATATGAAGAGCCACACACATGAAGGGCGTCCTTGAAAAAGAAGTCAATGTCTGCCCCTGTGCAAGTTAAATCTTTTTAAACAGAGCTTTTCAATGTCATCTAGTGAAGTCATCCAGTATTTCTCATATCCCAATTTACATCAGAAAAACAAATCACCACAATGTCAGTTTCCCCCAATATTGCGCAGGTCTAGTCATGTCAGTAATTCACCTGCCAATCTCTCTATCTTTTTTCCCTCTCTCTGTATCTATTTCTCTCATATCTCACTCTCTCTTTCTCTAATTTTTCTCTATGCATCAGTGACGCCGTTTCTGATAATGGAATATAATGCCTTTACTCACAGTAACCAGGGAACGGAATAAATGTGAACTCACCTCCGCACTCCTCCTCTTTGTAATCTAATCACAGTTCTGAGATCAGTTGCAGTTCTAAGACTTCAGGAAGGTCTAGTGCATTGCCCTTTACCCTCTTCTGCTGATGTATAGACAAACCCTACTTGGAAGCAGGTGCACTGTGGTTTATTTCTGGTTAGGAACCAAGGATATACTGGTATTTTTGCTTCTGTGGGTGGCACTGGCCTGCTGTTTCACGGACGGACGTGTCGAGAAGGGATTTGATTTCGAGCTAATTAAACTCCCTTCTGTCCACCAAGACTTAAAATCCCGTTTAAATTTGAAAATTGGCCGCAGGCCAGTAAGAGCACAGTTTCCAGAGGCAACACTGAAGGCCACCAGCTGAGCTGTCTGTTTTCTGTCTTACTTAGACAGCAGCTGTTTACCGAATTAAAATAATGCACTCGCTTATTTTCTCTGATAGCAGGGGAGATTATCACACAAGCTAACAAAATTGACAGATTGCCTGGGGCTGGCACGGTGTTGTCAGGTTTTGACTTCAGATGCTGTTTCCAAGCCATACAATTGTTTCCTACAATATTTTGAATTGTTTACCACATACCAAATGAAAATGTACTTTTTTTTAAGTTGGCATACATGCATACAATGGCATTTTGGGTGGTCATAGTTAGGAAAGCAGCTGTAGGCAGACGGTGATTCTGCAATGTGACTATCTGGGGTAGCAAGAGTGAATTAATACACATTGAAATATTAATTTAGAGATCAAAAACATCACAGTTATGCTTTAAAGGGCACCTATTATGGCCTTTTTATAAGATGTAATATAAGTCTCAGGTGTGCCCAGAGTGTGTGTGTGAAGTTTCAGCATAGATCATTTATTATAGCATGTCCAAAATACCCCTATTTGTGTGGGTGCAAAAACGTGCTGTTTTAATGTCTGTACCTTTAAATGCAAATGAGCTCACTTCCTTACGAACAGACAGTGAGCACTTTCAGTTAAAATATATCTGATTAATACAGTCTGAGACAATAGTATCTAGTGGACAGAGTGCAACTCGCTGAGGGTGGAAACTATGGTAATGCAGGACTGTTTGTGGGTGGGGCTTTATCAATGTGACCTCACATTGATAAGAGTGTCAAAACGCCATGTCTAATGAGACTGCTTGGGTTTAATGGGGATTAAAAATCAAGGAGCGGGTGAATTTTAATGTTTGTACATAATGTTTGGACATTTTCTAAAAATGGATTTTGCATAATAGGTGCCCCTTAATGCAGTGTTTCTTAAACTTTTTTAGCGTGCGGCCCCCCTGTGTACGGTGCATCCCTTTATGGCCCCCCAAAGAAAATTTATGACATAAAACATTCCAAAAACTTAAAATTTGAATTAAACAAAACATTTTAAATTATATAATGTAGTCCTATGTTTAGTAGCCTTATTTTTCTGATGTTAAATTAGACAGAATTTATGATAAATTAATGTTTTTTTATAAAATGACATCTCCCTGTTTGAGAACCACTGCCTTAATGTAACAGAAGTGATTTAAATATAAGATTTGCTAGTATAGGGCACAATTTAAACTGTCTCGGGCCTGATTCTCCACCCATACGCTTATTGTGAGTGGCATGATGCCTTTGTGTGTTGGCAAGTACAAGGTCCTTTATTAAGGTCCTTGCTGTGTCCCCCTCTAAGAGCTGCACTGTACTAATTAAAAAGCCTTCTTAAATTAAGGGGTCAGACAATTTTAATAATTTTACTTAAACATATAGTCTTTATATTGATATTGTCTTCATCCACTTGCCACTCACAGTACCTAGAGCTTTTCTCTCCTCTCGTTCTCCATTTATGAGTCATGCCTTAATGCCATTACCCTTCATTAAACTCCCCAAATGCATTCACTTTCTGTTAAAGCAGAACAGCCTTATCAAGATTGACACCCTTCAGGAAAACCTCTCAGATGAGGATTAAACTGATGAGTTACTTTTTTTGCTTTGACTGACTGGAATTTAGCAGGTTTATCAGAGGCCAGAGCGCGTTTCCTCATTTCTCGACATGCATAGCAATGCGTCAGCGCTTCTGTACTGTATCTGGTTATGGTTGCTGATTAATAAATATGCAAAACAGCGTTTTGCTTCTGGAATAAGGGGTCAATTCTCTGCTGAACTGGAGGGTAATTATTTGAAAAACGCATAACGCTCAGAGCCCAGGGCGTGACAGAGATGAGTTTGAGGGCTGAGATGATAAACCCCTTCATTTGGTTTACAAAGAGCAGTTGTTCCCTCGCTCGCGTGTGGTTCTTATGTAAATGAAGGCTTTCGGTGGCATTGTGCGTGTCTGTGTGTTTTGTCATAGCTATACATAATGTAATAAAATGAGTGAATTGCTATTCAGAGGAAATGATGAATGTGCTTTTCAGAGAGATATTTACATGTTATGTCATCTAATATCTAGCAACTCCCAGGTCAGGTCATACTTATGTATGTTTTCGACATACATGTAAATTAAATAGGTGTACAGTGTCATTATTCTAGCCTGTACTTTTATGAGCAGTCGACTTCTCATGTTACAACCTACTTGAGAAGAAGCCTTTTATTGTGCTCCTCATTTGTAAGTCGCTTTGGATAAAATTGTCTGGGAAATGAATAAATGTAAATGTAGAATGTAAATGTCCTTTCCTCATCTGCCTGTGTTTGGACAAACTGGTAGCCTCACCCCAAACTCACGTCATTGGTTGAGCCAGAAGTTGACTCAAAAAGAAAGCAACGTTGAAGTCCCTTTATTTAATATGTTGGGTAAATGCGTGTAAGAGAAAGGTGTGGGTACACGTTAAGACCCAACCAGCAAACCGCTCACCTCTTTAATAAGAGTTAACAGAGTCTGTGTTTTCTTATTAACCTGCCGTTTAATCGGTTTCACCCTTAGCGGATTCGCTACAGCTATTCTGTCATAATCCATGTCGTTGTTCTTGGCATCCGACTGCCATGTTTTATTTCTTTAACATCGTGATTAATAGTCTCTTGTCCTCACGCTGACTCAAGATAGTATTGCGCATACCTTTCATGTTGAGCCAGAACAGTTTTTCGTCTTGGCAAACCTGGGCTACTCGTGAAACCCGAAAGTTTCCCGTCTCTGTGCCAATGCATTCTTCCTGAGGAACAGTAGATGGCGGGGGCGACAGAGATGATGGGTGATGTTCTCTCAGCTTGCCTGACACTGTCAGACTGTCAGAATGAGGAACAGTAGAAACTCCGTTATTAGCGTGACAAGTCTTTCTTCTCGTCTGACCTGAAGTAATGTTATGACAGCTCAATGTGCCCATTAGACCGAAGTGAGAAGTGTTGTGTTAACCAAAAAACAAAAAGAGAACATGGTGCTTTTGGGTAGTAGTTTTCCATTTTGGACTCATTGTGTGCTGTTATATTAAAGTGTGTCTGAATGTTTTAACTGGCAATTTTTTTTTAATGGACGGCGTTTATGAAACTGTTCTTCGAAAAGTCACAGCTGAGTGTGGGTGGCACATTTCTTTGCTGTTAAACTCACCAACTCCATTTTGTCTCTATCCTAATCCTCACAATTTTGTACAGTCACACATTAAAACAGTCTGACAAAGCAGTAGTTTTAAAAGAGCAAATTTGATCAAATGTTTCGTCTGGTGTGTTTGAACAGAAGGGAGACTTTTTTGTGAGGCCTTTGCAGCATCTTTACAGATAAAATAATGTGTGGTTAATGCTAAGACAGATTACCATTAATATTAACTTCATTGTGCAAGTTTGTCCCACAGACATGAATGAAAGGTTTGATTAAATCATTGACTTTTTAAATCATTAACATTTTTCTCCCCCTGTGATGTCAGAAGGGGATAATACCGCCCCTTAATCTGCACTTTCCAACCACGACACTGACATTTAGTGCAGAGATCAGCTCATTTGCATTTTAAAGAACACACCCAAAATGGCACATATTTGCTCACACCTACACAGTGGCAATTTTAACATGTTATAATACATTATCTATATGATAATTTGAGGTAAAACTTCACATACAGTATGTACTCTGGAGACACCAAAGATTTAAAAACCTAAGGTTTTTGCATGAGCAAGCTCTATGTAAAAAGAAAATGTAAAAAGAAGTATTTTTATTGCTTTAATTAATAAAGCAGCCACTGAGAGTCTTGATTAGGGTTAGATGTCTGATTCAGCACATTTTATGCTCATAGCCCAGAGCATTTGGAAAGATTTTACTTTAGCCTAATCCTAATGTTGTTGTTTGTGTTTGTCTGTGTGTGTATTTGTGTGGTTCCAGAACAATAGTACCATGGAAAATGTTCAGACAGTGCCTTCACGACGTGCACCCCATCAGTTCCGGGCTGGAGGCCATGGCTCTCAAATCCACCATCGACCTCACCTGCAACGACTACATCTCCGTGTTCGAGTTCGACATCTTCACTCGTCTTTTTCAGGTACACCCTGAACCTGCATCCCACAACCCCTGCCGAAACTCTTTTACAGAGCATCACCCCTCACCATCAGCAAACCCCCATCAGCCGTGCTCATATCAAAATGTCAACTTCTTTCTAAAAACAAGGTATCGTAATAATGAAAGCGATACCCAAGGATCACCCTTGTTTTTCGTTTTCTCCACTGTGGGTTGATCTACTCATTCTGAAGAAAAACCGCTGTGCATAGATAGCTCATAAATACCACAACACTCACGCGTTTGAAAACCTCAAAAATATCTTGGTTTCCCAGAGTTTTGTAGTCATTACACATCTCCATGCGTGGATGGAAAATAGGCACCAGTGCCGGGGATCACCTCTGCGAACGTGTTCAAAGTGGGCGGCTTGTTTTACGCAGAGGAATCCCTTCGTTAGAAAAACACAACCTATTCTTAACCACAAAAGCGAACCCTAGATTTATTTTGTGTAAGGTGCAAAACGCCTACATTTCACCTTCGATCTTTTAAAGTGAAGGTTATGCTTCAAAATACTAGAATTCCCATAAATGCTGCAGAAGGACCCACACTGTTACGTTAGCATCGATTTGTGAGTCAGTCAATGAGCAAGATGGAGAGGATGAATCTGAGTTTCTATCTCACGCTGTGCTTCTTTGGATATAATGTTCCCCACTTCCTGCTGTGACTGGTAGTTCTCATGTAACTTTCCTGTGCTGAATCACAGCCTACGACCCCCTCATAGCCAAACCTAACAAAACTACACCCTGCTCGTTTTCGTTTTGTAGCACAACTCAAAATTTTGGGAAATTAGTTCATTCAGTATGAAGAAAGAGGAAACAGCAGAAACTTTTCCATTTTTCCACATATTGTTATTATCAAGACTTCCAGCTGCTTTTTATTTAGCTTTAATATAGTGTGGCAGGATGAGTATATTTAAGACTTCAGACAGGAACATATAGTACATCTTTAGTCTATTGAAAAGTAATACAACCCCTCACTTCAGTGCATTTAGACATCTTAGCTTAATGTAAGAAGTATAAGTTTCATTACATTAGGAGATTTCAAACCAAATGTCAAAACCAAAGGACATTTCTAAAACTGACCCCAAGATATTCATACAATTTTAAGTGTGTAAATACTTTTCTGGGGTCAATGTACAGTATTTGAGACCACAAGAGACTACCCAGTGTGTGGGGGGATTATCCATTTATCCAACATTTGGTGTGTCAATTTTCAGTTAGCATTTCTTACGGTACATTCACACGGGGCAAAAGCGTTAACGCTTAACGGAAGGCTTGTCAGAAGTGTGTCCAACAGCCAATCACATTGGCCGCTACACATGCTCCGGTCTTCCGTAAACGTAATTGGCTGGCTCTGCCTAGGTTATTTGCATAAGGCGATCTGATTGGCTGACACGTGCGTTGCCGCTTAAAAAGTTGAGAAATATTCAACTTCTGCCATGAGCAACGGCACTGACGCGGCGCCAACAGATCCACAATTCAGTTCGGCAACGCATGACGTCACCCATTAAAAGTGAATGGAAAGCGTTAATGCTTACGCCCCGTGTGAATGCACCCTTAGGTTTAGACGCTGCTTCCCCCAAAATTTTTATTTTTCTGTCTCTTCTGACTGGGTGGACCAGCCATCAATCTGAGTAGGCCATGCCACCCTGGCCTTTATGTAGCCTTGCCACTGGTACATATGTAGTAATAATAGACTTGATGTTTGTAGATTTTTGGTGGTCTAACCCTTTCTCTTTGTCCTGCTTTCTTCCCTCAGCCGTGGGGCTCAATCCTGAGAAACTGGAACTTCCTGGCGGTCACGCATCCAGGTTATATGGCATTCCTGACGTACGATGAAGTAAAGGCACGTCTACAGAAGTACATCAACAAACCCGGCAGTTACAGACTAGTTTTGTGTGTGTGTGTGTCTATTGCTACCCGTGGTGTTCGTGTGCCATAATAGATGCACCATCTGCTGCGCGCTGCACGGGGCCAGCCAGCTGTTTTTCTCCACTTTGCTGTAGTCTGGCAGACGACCCGCTGTTGGGAAAGTGGGCGAGGCGGAGATGTTAGTTCATTACAGGAGGCTCAGATACACAGACAGACAGTGCCTCTTTGTCTGCGTTTCTGTTCTCGCCCTCTCGTTGGCCTTTTCGTCTTGTTTGTCATTTAGCAGAAGCTGCTTCATCCAAAGCGACTTAGTGTGCTGTAATTGCAAGGATTTTTCTCTTTAGGAATGACCCCAGGTTAACTGCCTGGCTCAGGGGTGGGTAAGAATCTCAAACTTTTAGATTCCCGGGTCAATGAACAAACAGGTGATGGAATCTGGAAGACGTCTAATAGAAGTATTATAAAAGCAGCATAATCTTCAAGGAATGTGTTCCTTTGCACATTTTGGCATACGGTAGATGGGCATCCCGCATTCGCCCCTGGTGGCCAATGACATAAGCGGTAGTTAAATCCACTCTGTTTGGATTAGCTGATTAGAGAAAACCGTCACATCTGGGCCGAAGCAACCGTAGGGCAACCACAGCAGGCTCTGACTGTTTAGAGTCGTTTAACACAACAGCCAGATAATAGCAAGGCGGTAAAATAAGAAACATTACGGGAAATGATTTTCAGCACGAAAATGGTTCTGCCTGAGCTATGATATGTGATTGTATGTGTTCGATGCTCACACAGTGATGTGTGAGTCAAGGAGATGCTGCTAAACAAACAGCAGGAAATAGAGGACAGTGGGTGGTCGTGCAGAACTGCATGCAAATACCGAGCTACTAAAGAGAAGCAGCAGCTGTGTGCGTTTCTGTGTGTGGTTAGGGCAGGTCATAGCAGCACCCAAGGGGATGAACTGATAGTTATGTGTTTGCATGTGGCTGTGTTTATATGTGTGGGTAACTTATTTAGCTTGTTCCTACCAAGTCAGCTGGCAGAATTAAGCTTTTGACATGCTGTTATATTCATATCTGTTTATATTAAGAGATGAGGCTCATTTGTGTGAAAATACATAGGCGGACAGCTTTGTTTCATACTAGGCTATTTTCTATTTCCTAACCTTAACCCTCACACAAACCTGGTACTATTTTTAAATTTGACCTATTAATGTGGCTTTTTTTGTATGTGAAGGCCTAATGTTCTTGCACGTCGGTTGTAGACATATTTGGCTTCGTTTCCAATTTCGTATTGCCAATTTTGTACACACTATGCGCTTTACTGGTCACACCAGTTTTAAGCTGCTTATGAGTTGCCTGTGTGTGTCTGTGACTTGGCTTCCTAACAGTCGTTCTGTAGTTCCTCCTCCAGACACCCTTAATCTGTCCAGGTCTACCAGGATCTGTGTGTCTTTCCTCCTCCAGAGGGCTTAATAAGCAGCTGTGGATGGTTTTTATCCTGGGAAGAACAACAATCCAATTTTAGTGGCACTTGCTAGGCAAGCATCACTTTTGGCATTGTTCATATCCAACCTCTAAAAACATTCAAATGTTAAGCACAGGTTGTTCCACACTGTGCAGTGGGCAGGAACAAGACCTCAAATCGTGTATTTTTAAGAAAGGGTGTACTAAATAATTCCCATTTATTTTTGGTTTACCGGTTTGGTAATTAAATATGCGGAAACAAATTTAAAGACTTGCAATAAATGAGAACTCAAGGAAGCAATAGAAGACCACATTATTATATGGCAGTGCTTTAAGGTTTGCGAGTTTGAATTCCGCTTGCAACAATTTCTTATTAATTTAACTTTGCAAAAAGCCAAATTGTGCATTTGTGACACAGCGAGAGAGAGAGAAAGAGAGAGAGAGAGTTGAGTTGACAGTGTGTTACGGTACATTCACACGGGGTGAAAACGTTAACGCTTGACGGAAGGCTTGTCTGAAGTGTGGCCAACAGCCAATCACAGTGGCCGCAGCACATGCTCCGGTCTTTCATAAATGTAATTGGCTGGCTCTGCCTAGGTTATTTCATAAGGCAACCTGATTTGCTGATGCACGCAATGCCGCTTGAAAAGTTGAGAAATGTTCAACTTCTGCCGCGAGCAACGGCTGATGCGGCGCCGCAGTTCGGCAACGCATGATGTCACCCATTAAAAGTGAATGGGAAGGGTTAACGCTTCTGCCCCTTGTGAATGTACAGTTAGTGATTGTGCTGAGACTATGAGTTTCACCCTGCGAGTTAATAGAGAGCTGTGTCCAGTGTGACATCAGCACAGTGAAGCTTTATGGGATTAATCAAATTTATCGCAAACTCTATTCATCCTGACACCAGCAGCTACATCAACTTTAATGTAATCAAGAAATTCAGCCAAAAACAAGCCTTTTCCCGATTATTGAGTCTACAGGTGTCCTAAAAATATATCCCCAAAAACACTGGTCGTCACATTTGATGACACTTTTTTGTTTTGTTGCAAACATTGTACAGTGCTGTACATCATGCAGGATGTAAATTTTAGTTCACCTACAGTTAGTTCACCTCATTCAGTGTTTACACAATATGTCTACCAAGGGTTTCTAGATATTGAACTTAGGGCAGTCACAATGATTAAATAATCGTCTCATCGCGAATGTTTGACCTCATCGCGATGATTTCAGATCACCGCAATGATTGCGCATCTCTCTAAAAAACACAAGGGGGAGCTCCAGTGCCTGTATAAATGAGTATCAGATGGTGCTTCTTAACTGACAGTGTAACGCAATACATTGCAAAGCCATTTAGTACATCTGAAAAAAAACAGCATTTAAAGAAATGCTGCAAAACTTTGAAAAGCAGTATGAACTGCCAGGTAAAACATACATTTTAAAAAGATTAAATTTTTAATAATCACAACAATGAAAATTATTTTATGAACAAACAAAACGATTATGAGAATTAAATGTCAAAGCAATTTATCTTCATAATCGTCACAATTTACTAGACAATTAACCGTCAGCCAACTTTCATAATCGTGACAGCCCTAATTGAACTTTGTAAAAGGTAGAGTAAAGCCGTATTTTTTTTAAATAAAAATTACTTTATGATTTAATCACCCTTGAGCAATTTGAGATGCAAATGTCCATTATCTTTCAGACATACACGTTTGGAGTTATTTTAGTAAATGTCCTTGCTCCTCCAAAAGTGCATTCATCCTTCACAGAGGTAATCCACAAAGCTTCAATGGGTTAATAAAAGTCTTCTGCGGGTAATCGATGTGATTTTGTAAGAAAAATATCCATACTACAAACTTAGTAAACTTTAATAACTAGCTTTCGATAACAACGCCATCTTTGCGTCACACGATTCACGAGAGAGAGTCCAAGATGGCATAGTTACCGGAAGCTAGTTATTATAGTTTATAAAGTTTAAAATATGGATATTTTCCTTAGAAAAGTCGCATCTATTACCCACAAAAAAACTTTATTAACACATTGGAGCTGTGTGGATTACTTCTGACTTGTTGTAAAGTTTAGTAATGACATTTATTAAAATTTCGGATTGCTTAAAGGTGAGTAAATCATGTGGTAATTTTGATATTTGGCAGGAGTATTGCATTAAAGTTAACATAAACCATATACTGCATTGCATTAAAAAGATTAATAACTGGTGTAAATATTGTTTATTGTAAGTTCATGATTTCTTATGCATTAACTAATGTATAGAACCTATAGTAATGTTATCAAACCTGTTCAGACACTTTAACATTTTCCCCTTTGCTTGGCCATAGCATACTGTTCCTTCATTCCTCCGTCTGCCACAGTTTTTCCCTCACCCAGCTGTGGTGCCACACTGTACCATCCTGATGCCAGCGCGAATTGAATAGAAAAGTCTAGTACCAGGCAGATCTCCTAATCCTGTATGAATTAGTTGCTAGGCAGTTGTATAACAGAGAAGCTTCTTAAAATAACTCAAACAATCTGCATTGCATTTTCTTTTTCTCCATTGCATTTTTTGGTTAAAGGACAAGTAGGCGTAAAATTTATCCATATGGTTCTGTTTAACTTTTCAGTGTCTATGTTTCTGTTTGACGAAGCCTGTGATTATTTCAAAATTGATGTTATGGTTTCAAAACTGTTATATAAATGCCTTGCTGGCCTATTGTTTTCAGTAAATAAATAAATACATTATCAAGCCCGTTGTCGAGCATGATCACACATGAAAACTAGAAGCACATAGTTTTAGAATGACATTGTAACCTCATATTTATTACTGTTTTTAGCATTGTTAAATGTTAGCATGATGTGGTGTTTTTTTACAGTGGAGTTTTATGCTGATGTCTGTCTTTCACTCTTTCCCCTAGTTACATATTCAGGCTGAGCTGTACGCGGTTAGGCC
The DNA here is from genome assembly GCF_027580225.2 of Misgurnus anguillicaudatus. Taxonomy (NCBI): domain Eukaryota; kingdom Metazoa; phylum Chordata; class Actinopteri; order Cypriniformes; family Cobitidae; genus Misgurnus; species Misgurnus anguillicaudatus. Next base: position 29,132,659 of record NC_073348.2, read on the forward strand.
AGTGGGCCATCGGCTACGTCACCAGCGACGGCAACATCCTGCAGACCATTCCGCATAACAAGCCACTGTTTCAGGCGCTCATTGATGGATGCCGAGAGGGCTTGTGAGTCTTGTTTTTAAAGATCTTTAGAAAGTAACTAATGCTAGAGCTTGTGGCCTACTGGTTAGCGCCATGGTGTTTATGCAAATATTGTGGGTTGAAGTTTGTTTTGCATATCTTTCTGATCTTGGTCACCTGATCTTTTCCACATCATTTTTTATCTACCACTTTTTTGTGCTTTCCAGTCAATAAAAGTGGTAAAAGTATGAAGAAAACCATAAACTATTTAGTTTAGCACAATTTGGTTTTATTTAAAGCAGGAATGCATAAAAGATGTAACTAAAATTGCCTAAAAAAGCAAATGTAACTGTGTGAAGGTGTACTTATACTGTGTATAACGTACCCGAGTATGTTTGACTTCGTTTGATCACCAAAGTGCGATTCGTTTGGCTAGGTATGCATGCAAATGTACGTTTACTTTGGTTTTGGGGTGGAGTTTGAGCGCTAACCAAACCAGAGTGTGAAATTTTTGCTGAAGCTGTAAAAACGTTCAGATATGTGCAGCATAATTACATGAAGCCATGTGTCAAAGCATCACAAACAACCCCAAAAAGAGGTGTTTTTGTAATCATCTGTGCTGCACAAAACGATCGTTTTTTTGAACATATTAACCTCGCAAGAGATTTTAAAGCATATTACAAGTAGTCTGCTCTAGAGCTACTTTAATGTCATACACCAATTAATCTGCGCAACGTGCATAATTTCAAACACACCTAATAAGCCATAAACTTCTAATTACGATGAACTCCATTGCGCTTATCTTCCAGGTTTCTTCAAAACAAGCGCATCTATTAATGACACAAGCGTAGTCTGGTACGGATCATAAAGTGTAATGTAAGTGCAGACCAGCGGGGGAGTGGGGAGGGGGACAATCATACTTGGGTATGGTTAGGTATAACGTGAATGCACCCAAATGTTGAATTGGTAATCGATGCATAAAGATTTTGCCATACACTCACCTGCCAATTTTCCTCTATGGACAAACTTTTCCCATAAAATTTTATAGGTTTTTAGGATCTGTACACTTGATCAGAAATGTGCTTGTAATACTTTTAATATTTTAATTGCTGGCAACTATGGCGCCATGTTCCAGAATTCTGTGTCTAGATCTGCTTCCTTTATTTTACTTTTCCTAGAATAAACCGCCATTGTTAAAAAAAAATCTTCTCAGAAGCAACCTGTCAGGGTAGTATATTGTAAAACTGTCATTTTCTTGTAAACAACACGTATTCCCACACTCTTATTTTGTTTTGGCATGTGTCTTACTGGTATGTCTAATCTGAGCCATCAGCTGCAGGTTTAGCCACGTGTAGTTGTCACTGGTGCTGTGTCAGCTGTCGCTAAAAAACCTCATACTGGGTTTGTGACTGCGTCTGAACGACCTAACACCACATGCCAATCTCACGCTATCATACTGTAGCTGTACCACACAGATCGCTTTATCAGTCTGATAAACTTGTGAAACTGCAGTCAAAATAATTTCTTTTGAAGAAATTTGCATAAAAGGGGAAAAGACATTTTACACATAGTTAGCATAAATTGCATTTAAAAACCATGCACATTCAATTTCATTGACGCGTGATTCTTGTGCATGTCAGTGAATGTGTCAGTTGCAGTCTCTTTGGTCATCTCATAGAGTTTTGATTCCTGTAAATGAAGTATGACTGCTGCTCTCTCTAGCTTTAGCTCTGATGGGCCGTGCTATGCAGGTGGGCCATTTTTACAGTACAGCTAGCTAATGGACATGCCAAACAGGGCAATTACACGTTAGCTTAACTGTCTATTAGTGTAGGGGTCTGCCACACTGCTAAAAAATGACTTTCTTCAATCTCCGCCCCCAAACCAAAGTAAATGTACCTCTGCATGCATACCTAGCCAAACGAACAGTACTTTGGTGATCAAACGAATCAAACATTCTCTCATTGAGTTAAAATTTGCTTTTTTAGGCAGTGTAACAATTTTAGTTGGATCTTTTATGCATTACTGCTTACGTCCTATTTTGTTGTTTTCAGTAAAAAAAATCTAAAAATTCTTAAATTAAGATCTATTTTCTTGATGAGCAAAATGACCTAGGAAAATAAATCTAGTTTTTAGACAAAAAATATAAACTTTTAAGGAAATTAGTGCTTAAAACAAGCAACAAAACCTGCCAATGGAATGAGAAATATTTTCTTGAAATAAGTTTACTTTTTCATAAACACTTAATTCAAGAAAATTTTTCTTATTCCATTGGCAGATTTTTTGCTTGTTTTAAGTGGAAAATTACTTTCTTACTTCGTATTTTGGTCTTGTTTTCAGTAAAAAATATCTAAAAATTCTTAAATTAAGATGTATTTTCTTGATAAGCAAAATGACCTAGGAAAATAAGTCTAGTTTTTAGACAAAAATATAAACTTTTAAGTAAATTAGTGCTTAAAACAAGCAAAAAATCTGCCAATGGAATGAGAAATATTTTCTTGTAATAAGTTTACTTTTTTCATAAACACTTAATTCAAGAATTTTTTTCTTACTCCATTTTGGCAGATTTTTTTTTGTTTTCAGCACTAATTTACTTAAAAGTTTATATTTTTTGTCTAAAAACTAGACTTATTTTCCTAGGTCATTTTGCTTATTAAAAGAAGATACATATTCATTTTTTTAAAATATATTTTTACTGAAAACAAGACAAAAATACCAATAAGAAAGTCATTTTTCGCAGTGTATGACTCTCATCCTTGTTGTCTTTCACAGCTACCTGTTTCCTGATGGCCGCAGTTATAATCCAGATCTCACAGGATTGTGTGAACCCACCCCACATGACCATATTAAGGTCACGCAGGTTAGTGATTGACGTTTGAGTTATTTGAGTTAGACTTTATTGGATGGCTCCATGATAAAATACTTGATTCTGATAGACAAACCTTCTGTTATGATAAAAGTTGACCTGATGGTCTTTGCTTTATAATTTGCTCTTAGCATTTATATCTTTTGTTGTTTTTTGTTCTTTCAGGAACAGTACGAGTTGTATTGCGAGATGGGATCTACATTTCAGCTATGTAAGATCTGTGCAGAAAACGACAAGGATGTAAAGATCGAACCATGTGGACACCTCATGTGCACTTCCTGTTTGACATCATGGCAGGTATATATGCACCAACTAACCAACAGCGGCCCAAATCCATAACATTGGTTTTAGCTGGAATTAAAATATTTTTCTCATAGAAAAACAGCATCTGAAGAAGAAAACAAATTTAGATTAAACCGAAATTTAGATATGACCATTTGGAAAATGGGAAGCCAATTCAATAGGTCTAGATATAGCTAGCATCTCTAATCTTTAATACAATCTCATCTTTGTACCTTAACAAAGTTTTAACAAAGTTGCTAATGCTAAAATGGCTAATTGTTACACTCAAGTGCCATCACTCCACACAGAGATTCTTTCACAATGCGCGGCCATGTGTGAAATATGAATGTGCTGAGATGAAACTCCTTGCGACGCAAGCTTTAGTAATGGTCAGTGCACAGCTAATGGATCTAGTTAAAGTTTTTTTAATCGTGTGGCATGATCTGAATGCTGATTATCATCATGGCGAACGAAGAACGAACTGCCGTCTGTCTCTCTCTCTTTCTGTCAACCTTGCCGTTGTCCTGATCACAGAAGTGCATTTGCCACAAAAACAGGCAGGTGAAGGCAGGTTGGTAGATAATATTTGTGTGTAGTCTTTGGTGGTGTGTAATGATGTACTGGCCGTGCTGCCGAAAATCTTCCTACTACAGGGTCATAATTGAGTCAGTTCAACTTTGTTGCCTCGTCCATGTCAGATGCTTCTGTGTATGTGGTGTTGTTCTTTAAGGAAAACCTCAGCCAAGAGGAAGTGGCAATATTGTGGAGCGTTCTGCTGGGCACAGCGTTTTTATATGTGCAAAAGTTTGGTCAGCCACCCTCCACGTTTCCGAGAAACTGTATTGAGGTTTGTTACTTCCTAGTCCTAAGGTCATCGATCTCAGATCTGCAGCACTAAGTAAAACAGCTTAAAATATTAAAGGTCAACGTTTTTGGTATTTAAAGAGCCCATTAAATATTAACACAGAAGTTATCAGGATAGTTAAGCAGGGATGATATTACTACATGATCAATCTTTTTATTTGGTTATGTGTGCTGTGCTTGTAATCCCTACTATACATCTGGACATAAGTGTTTACTTGTGTTGTGACACATGATGGTGTTAAAAGAGAAGGGTGTCATCTTTGTCACATAGGCTGAATCTTCACAACACGGATGTAAAATGACATGAACATCGATATTAGTTCGGTACCCGCAGAAATCCCTCTTACTTTCCTCTGGATTAAAATGCTTTAATGTTATGCGGAGTGAGTTTGAAAGTGTTTCTTTTCTTTTTTTAAGGGTTTTAATTAGGATTAGGTTTCAAAAGACACTTTGATGTCTTTCATAACCCCTCAACCAGATGGCAGCCACGATCATCTTTTGTTCTTGTAAATATTGACACACTCGGTTTCTCCAAGTTTAATGGAGGAACTGAGAGATGATTGTTTTTCATTTTGCCATGTGTAAGCTGTCAGCTGGTGCAAAGCTTTACAATATGATGGAGTGGCTTGGTATGCGAATCCGTGCGTGTGCGTCAGGCCAAAACTCAAATGGCAAAAGTTTATTTTTTAAAAAGAAAAAGTGAAGCTCGGTGCTCGATTGGGGGCGTAGCATGTGTTTTCCAGCTGTTTGTGATCAAGCATGACCCGACAGATCCTGCCAGTAAGAGCTTCCTCATGGCAGAGGAATATGTCCACAACAGCCTGTCAGTGTTGACAACGCTATACAAATAAGCAGACCAGAACCGTTGGGATCAATATCACCCGAGGCACTACGGTCCGTGTGTGCACATACATGCGTGCTCGTGTCTGGTTTGAGTATCAGGCTATTTTGTGTACTTGTATAAGTGCTTTAGCATTTGTGGGCATATGTTTGTGAATGATTGTTATTGGGTATCACTCTGAAAGACAGTTTCATAAGCCACAGGAAATCAGAACTGGAGTTTGGCGTATTTTAAATGCTTACATATTCCTCAAGGTTAACATTACATTTTTATAAACACATTTAGAAGTCATAAAAGACTGAAAAAAATACTGATGATTCATTTTGAAATATTTTTGTCTCAAAAAAAAAAATTTTTTTTTTAATGTATGACGCACATGTCATGAACTAATCACTTATTTGACATTTAAAATACTTTTTTGTTTCTGCTTTTTGCATAAAATTATGCAAACCCTGTTTGCATCACATTTATGCTTTATTTTAAGTAATTTTATATATTATTATTTGGATATATATATATGAAATCCAAGTATTATACTTTGCTCTTTTCCACAGGATTCTGATGGTCAGGGTTGCCCATTCTGTCGCTGTGAGATCAAAGGGACGGAGCCCATCATTGTGGATCCATTTGACCCCCGAAACGTAGGGTCCAAATGTTTCCTGATGGACCACTTCAACTCTCCCATGCTGGACCTGGATGATGATGATGACCGAGAGGAATCATTGGTCATAGATCATATCAGAAAGGTACAATAACGAAACATTATATCTATGGAAATTAAAGGTGACCCTATTTACTAGTTTCCTCTTCTTATAGGTTATTCATGGGTATGATTCATCGGTGCAAGATTTTCCAAGGGTAAAATATGAACATTTTATCAAAATGAAATTATGTGTTTTGCATCCAAAATGAAATCAATTTCCAATAAATGACATTAAATATCCAGTTTCAATTAGAAATATGTCACATGATTTTATGTTGGTTCAATGTCAGAATACTAAAACTTTTATGAGTTTGTTTTTGCCCAAACCTGTTCTGTAGATAATACACCACACTTCACTGTTATCAGTCTAGGGTCAGTCCTATAACTTGAGTACAAAAAACCCATATCCTGATTTTATATTGATTTGAGAACTCATAGCCTCCTTATAGACTCACGCTCACTACCAGCAGAAATGTCAGTCTCTTTTATTAGAAAACCAAACCTGCCTAAACCTGCCTCATGAACCTCCACAACTCCACTGAGTAAATTCTCATTAAATGGTGCTTTAAGAGCAACGGAGGGCACCTCATGGCAAGGACATTTTTAAATATAAATACAAGATATTAGTTTTTTGAGATCTGTCTTGTTGAGGATATTGGCCTCCTAGTGGGTGAGAGGGAGTGTGATGTTTCAGGGCACATACTGTGAATGACATTATTCATCTTTTCGTTTGTCGTACCATTTTTGCAGCAAATTTAATTAGCCCCTTTTTCACCCAGAGTTATTTTTCTGCACCACAGATAATTTAAAAGCTGTACAGTTTTAGTTGCTTTGTTCATGGAATTGCTAATGAGACTATTAGTTAATTAGAGCTGAATACCCTAAGCTGCCTAAGGAAATTAATAGAGACAGTAGGCCAATTTTGCACATAATCGTGATAGGAGTTCATTTGTCTTTGTTTTTTTTTCTTTGTATTTATTGCGTTGTTTCATTCAAGTGTTATTATTGTAATTGAGACTTTGATGTGTGCAACACTGAGTTGTTGTATTCTAGTCTTCAGAATTAATTCAAAATAATTTGATATTTTATGGTCGCCAATTTAATAGAAGATGCTCATAGTTAATCTAATGAATAGCTGTGGTTGACACCTGTGTGAAGATTAGGCTACAAAAATTAAAATTGGAGTCGGATAGTTATTGCTACCGAGCCCCTAAGGTGACATTGGAGCAAAAAAATCTAAAGTTTAGTTTCATGTGCTTACGTGAAACTTTTCGCGAATTATGATTTTGAAAATTATTAAATAGAAATAAAATAATTCATATTTTATTTGCCTAATCTTAATATTTAATAGGTAGACTGAGTAATTTAAAGGCCAGGTGCACGATTTTTGAGAAACGCTTTGGAAAAGGGAGTTGAGTCGAGTACCAAAACACACCTGTAGCCAATCAGTAGTAAGGGGCGTGTCTACTAACCAACATCGTTGCTTGGGTTGCGTATGTGTGGGGCGGGTCTATCAAAACGAAGGTCTCGATTCTATTAGGGTAGGGGCATGTTTGTTTAGGTGATTTCAAATGTCAACATTGTCTTTCAGAGATCATGCACCCCGCCTTTAATTCTAAAATCGTTTTAATTCAGTTAAACCATTAAGCTGCACTCTCTCACTAACCTTGAAGTATTCCAATACTCTTGTTTGCCGGAAGGTGCCCCTCCCTAGCACAAACGCGAAACTCTGCCTATGGATGAATTTATACTGTACATTTGAACTAATCCTTATTTTTTTATTACTCAGTCCATGGATATCCAAAACTCACCGATAATGTCCCCAAACTCATCCCCTGTCTGCGAGCGTCGGAAAACCGCTGCAGATCACATGGGTCCGCACCTGAACATTCCTCCTGTACCGCCCCGCCTAGATCTCATCCGATCCCCCGCTGCCAGCCCCACTGGCTCTCCCAAGGTTTGTTTTGAATGCGATCACAATTTTCAACTCGTGTAGTTTTTTGTTCCTAAATTTGTTCCCCTCCCAAGTCGTCACCAGGCATGTCCAGGAAACAGGACAAGCCACTTCCTGCTCCTCCACCACCGCAAAGAGACCCTCCTCCCCCACCTCCTCCAGAACGCCCTCCTCATAATGCTCAAGAAGCTCGGGCTGCCTGGCTCGTTCCCCCTTCGTCTGGTTTGCCCCAAAACCCAAGAGCACCCCTGGAGGCCTGGAGCCCCAAAGACAGCACCCCACTGTCAGACAGCAGGGTCACTGCTGCAGATCGCTCGCCTAAACTCGCCCACGCTGCACCTGCTCACATCAACGGGAGACCCCTCAGCTGCGGAGCTGCGGAACTGGGGTTAAACCGAACTAGCCACAGACCCAACACCCAATCAGAGTGTAGTAAGGTAAGATAAATGTATTTTTTATTTTATTTTTTGGCCCATTTTACCTTTATTTGATAGACAGTAATTATAGAGATGACAGGAAAGTACAGGGTGGAGAGAGGGATATGGGATCAAATCAAGTGTATTTATAAAGCACAGAAAAAAAAACAACAGTAGTTGACCACTGTGCTGTACAATATACTAAATACTAAACATACTAAAATGACCGATCAAAGGACCTCAAAACGGGATTCGAATTCAGGTCGTAAGATACGTGTATACGTTTTTTTTTTTTTTTGGGATGATCTGTTTACATGCAGACATTGTAGAAGGAGATACTTGCCTGTGGAATGCTCAGAAATCCAGTTGGAATGTCCTCTTTGATAAGGAGGAAAGGTCATCACATAAAAACAGGAAAATAATGCCTGAAAGTTGTACATCACCTAGAACCTTCTGTACCCATTCTCCAGCTTTTACTTACTTATTTTTGGCCATAAATATTCAATTTTTTGTTACTAAGCAACAGTGATGGTGTTCTCAGTAATGCAGGGCTGTGAAATTTGGCTCTGTGTAGTGTCTGTCTTTGACCATGGCATTAATGTTTGTTTAAGGAAACGCATTGTCCTTTCATGACTACTGCAGTACCTGTTTCACCCAGGCATGTGGTTTTGCTTTTATCTGTATTAATGCATCAACATGCAAATTCACACATTTTTTGCTTACTGAGAATTTATAGATCATGTGTGAGAGAGAGAGCGAGATAGAGAGATGGGTGTTAAAACTACTATAGTCAGTCTTATTAAACTCTTTTGGAAACTAAAAACATCTCAGAGATGCCAGAATTTTGTTTGCGTGTTTTTTTCTACCAAGGTTTACAGCATGCAATTACTGTAAATGTAACCACCAATTGTCTCTCTCTCTCTCTCTCTCTCTCTCTCTCTCTCTCTCTCTTTCTCTCTCTGCCTCTCTGTGCCTCTTTGTTATGTCAGTGTATAGAATAATTCATAGTTATAGTTTGCCAATAAAAGTTTCTGTTGAATATAATGCCTGTAGGCCACAGCAAGTGTGCATCAGCTGCATCAGTCGCTCCTTTATTAAAGCAGACCGATATAAATATAAATTATTTAAGATCGCAATCCCATACTGGTTGCATAACATTATTGTGCATATTTCTCTATAGCCTTTCATCAATGGTCTGTTACCTGGTGATGAGTATGATGTTCCTCCTCCACGTCATTCCCCTCCATTGGTGGACCACAACCAGAGGTGAGTAATACATGCACATAGCACATAGTGCTGCAGTCTTGTTGTTGTTGGCAATATTAATTATATCAACATTAATTATAAATCTATACAGACTTTATTCCTAAAGCTGTTTAACTTGCAAAACTGAGTCTTATCTGCTGGAGCTTCATATGATTGCAGATGTCAGGCACACTGTTTTTTATTTCCCCTCAGCCCCCAGGTTTTATTGTAAATGTGCTAATTTCATCTCAATTTTGAATCTAATTTATATTACAGGGCTCCAGACTGCCACCAAAATTTGAGAGCGTGCCACTAAATTTTACAACCAGTCGCATATGTGCGACCTGTAAATTTGACCTTTTTTGTGATGTGACACAGAATTTGAAACCACACATTGTACTTTCTGCTTCTGTCATTAAAGTATTTATTAGTAATACAGTGGAAATTAGTAGAAATGTGAATATTTGGTTAGCATTTTAATTTACAGTGTGTGCCCCTAAATTTTCTGGTTGCGCCCCTAAAATTTTCAGTTGGGGGCCACTGTGCTTCTAGTGAAAAAAGTTAGTCTGGAGCCCTGTATTATATCAACATTAGTTATAAATCTATACATGCTTTATTCCAAAAGCTGTTTAACTTGCAAAACTGAGTCTTATCTGCTGGATCTTCATATGATTACAGATGTCAGGCACGCTGTTTTTTCCCCTCAGCCCCTATGTTTTACCGTAAATGTGCTCATTTCATCTCAATGGCAGTTCAGAGCATCTTTTCCTCTTTGCTTTTGTTAATCTGGATTTGTGATGTTCCATGAAGGAATTACTGCTTGCTTTTTTGTGGTGAAAAGAAAGAAATAATGTGGATTTTATGAATGTGTTAATGTGATCCAGGGATCATGTGGACAGGCTGCATCCTGTATGTCTCTATAGAGTTCACTCTGACACACACACACGCACGCACGCACAGCAATGTTTGGACACATGTGCACCAATTATGCAAAAGCACCAGGATCCGGGGAACATGTGCTCTTTAAACAAACAAAAGTCATCCACACACACTCCGATCCAGCAGTGATGGACATCCTGTGAGGTTTAGGGGGAATGATAAAAAACATGAGAGGTTAAAAACTATCTCACTCACTTGCGTGTGCACACACACGCATGCATCCCTCTGGGTTTTGGGTTAAATGACTGTTAATCTGTAATAAAATGTAAATTTAACCTAACCATACCTTTTACCTAACCATAGGAAGTAAAGTTTGGAGAATAACATCAGTCAGCCTGCACAGTTGGTGTTACTGATATGATATGAATCTTAAGAAATTCGACAAATGCTGATAAAAATATTTACTGCATTAAAAGAGAGGCTGTTATTAGTCAGAACATGTTCGGGGTTCCCACGGGTCCTTGAAATCCTTGAAAGTTTGTAAATCTGGGAAAAAAATCATATTATTCCCTGTGTAGTGTGGGATAATATCATTAAAATTCAAGCCTTTTAAGCACACTAAACTGTTCGCTTTAAATGCTTTTATCTTCTGTATGCGAATGTTGATTCATACCAAAATGCTTTTTGGCACAGTTGTGTTTGACACGTAAAAACGTCTCGGGTTACGTATGTAACTGTTGTTCCCTGAGAAGGGAACGAGGCGCTGCGTCTCCCTTGCCATACTTCCTTTGTCCCTGTAACGCCGTCTTTGGCAATATTTTAGATAGCGATATACTTCCTGGCTCAAGCATCACCCTGTCTTTGTAGTTAAGCCTCACCATTGGTTGAATTTGATATACACATTCCACAGTGACGCAGCGCGAGTTCCCTCAAAAGGGAACTGTAATAATATATTTAAAAGGTAACACGATGTAACCTACCTTGCTCTCACTTGAAACGTCTCCCCACATTTACTCCTTGAAATTGAGGGTATTGCACCTAAAAGTCCTTGAATTTAAAGTTAACTAAGGTGTGGGAACCCTGCATGTTGTTGCAACTGCATTGAAATGCCATAACTCACGTATTCTTTATCACATATAAAAATCTATTCATCTGATTGGTCTGATATCTACAGATTTATGCAGCTGTTTGCTTTTCTCAGCAATTTCAGCTTAGCTCTGTTGTCACTGGCGAATGAATTGTCAAATGAAACGGAGAAGCCTAAAAGTACAATAGTTGTTATTTAAAACACAGAAGAACAGTGTTGTGCATGTGCGTTTGTGTGTGTCCATAAAACTGCATCTATGGTGTTTTGTAGAGGCTGAGATCACTGTGTTGTAAGTCTGTGTGTTTGTGTACCATGATGCTTCTAGATACACTGGCATCTGTGTGATGATCATCTCACAGTGACATACACTTACTGTACATTCACCCAAACCCCACACTTGGAGCTATAATGGGCACTTTATACTTCCTGAAAGTCAGTCTCATGTCACATTTTCATCCACATCTTCCTCTTTCTTGAGGTTTTCACACTGTTTTTATTAAAGATACAAAAATGCAACTCTGTTAACACCTCTATTACTGTTCAACCCTCATGAAAATGACTCCTTGCAGTGAAGATCTTTAATTAATCTAATGTGGAAACATCTAAAGCGCCCTCTAGTGGTGCATTGCAGTATCACATCAAATGTAGCTGGACTACAGCCCATCGTATCTCAGCCAGAGCTGGTTAACCTCTCTCCTATTCATCATACCTGACTAGAGGGCGTCATATGGGCATTCTGGGTGCCAGGCTGTTTAAATATCAGATGCCGCCGTCTGTCTTAGCTTGGCTTGTGACTGTGCGTTGGAGCATTATGTGATTAAACTGGCTAATCTTGTAGCATTCAGTTCCTAGACTGCATAGTAGATGTTTGAGTGAGTCAGCATTGTATGGACTAAGAAATATTTACGCATGTTTATTTTATTGTGCCTTCGATCATGCCATGCCAACAATCTTTATTCGGACCATGCCAAAACTAAGTCACTCCCATTATAAATAAACAAAGCAGTTTACACTATATTTGCACGGTATACTGTATATACTGTACCACGACATCACTCAGCCTTATTGTGCAATGCAGTTACTGAAACACAATGATCTCAATTGAGAATAAGAGAAGTGCCCAAGCATCATGGGATAGCATGGTTCTGATAGTGTGATGTCAGATGGGCATAATTGTGAACACACTGTGTTTTCTAGACACACCAACCCTTTCACCAACCCTCGAAATCTCACAGACAGACTGGAGGATGAGTATCAGATACCTTCATCACATCCTGTCTGCATCACACAGCCACCCATCTGTGTTCCCTTCCGTAACAGGTAAACACACAGAAACTTGCACTCAAAATACTGAAATCATTCCTTCATAGCTTGCTGACTGCACTTAAATGTGTTTTTCTCTATAAAGGGCTGTAGAAAACGGTGCATCAGATCTCTCAACAGATATAAAGAAACCTAAACCTCCAGAACATGGTGAGAAAATGCACATAAACATACTCAGACCTTTCATAGATATAGTGGTTTTCTTAGTAAGATAATAATATTTACTGTATATGAAACAAACCTCTAAAACCTAACCCTCACACAAACCTGCTGACATTTCAGATTTAGTTTAGATTTAAAGCAACGTATGGTTTAGATTTTTAGATGTTTGCATATTCTGTACAAACAACTTTTTCATCAGCCATCTTTATTTTTGCATGATCATCTTTTAGTGTGAGTGAGAGTGTGTGTGTATTTTTTGGGAGTAAAGCAAACTGAGGATCCAAGGTGTACGAAATTCAGATTAAGCTAGTCTTATATCTCAGAAGCGAGTCTTAGTTCTGGGCTAGTCGAATTAGTTAACCCTTTGTTGTGTTTCTCAGGTGGGTTTGACTCTGGTTCAGTGATTTCTAGTGTGTCTCACACCACACAGTGCCCCCTTCATAACAGGACGCCCTCAGACTACGACATTCTACTGCCCCCTCAAGGTAGCCAAAGGCATAGCTACTTATTCAGGGGGAACAATGATTGGCTGCCTGATAAGGATAGTGCTTAAAGCAGTATTTGGTTCAGATTAAATATGTATTTGGTGATATTTTCTTTTTACATTATTAGGCAAAAATTACTTATCTGCTTTGTTATTGTTATTAATATTATAATCTGAAAGTTTTAGAGCTTATATAAAGGAAGTGTGTATGTTTGGTGCCTTTGTTTAGACACTATATTAAAGGGACACTCCACTTTTTTTGAAAATATGCATATTTTAGAGCTCCCTTAGAGTTAAACATTTGATTTTTACCATTTTGTAATCCATTCAGCTGATCTCCGGGTCTGGCAGTACCACTTTTAGCATAGCTTAGCATAATCCATTGAATCGGATTAGACCATTAGCATCGCACTAAAAAATAACCAAAGAGTTTCGATATTTTTCCTATTTAAAACTTGACTCAATTGGCCTTGAAAATTGCAACTTTTAATTTTCTGTCGGTCTTAGTACACGATGTAACTACAGAAGAGTCAAATTTTAAATAGGAAAAGTATCGAAACGTATTGGTTGTTTTTGGGCGCTATGCTGTTGGTCTAGTCAGATTCAATGGATTGTGCTAAATGGCTGAATGGATTTCAAGACGGAGGAGTCAGGTGTTTAACTCTATGGGAGCTGGAAAATTAGCATTTTTTCAAAAAAAAGTGGAGTGTCCCTTTAAAGGTACATAATATGCAGAGTTTGAATTTAACTAACTTTTTTGTAGTTGTTTTGGTGTGTATATTATGGTGTGTGAATTATACATTTAACATTTTATTGTTTGCATTTAACGTTTTATTGTTTAATCCAAAGTCATACCATCTTTTAGGAATGGTTTCCCAGACAGGGTTTACCCTAATCCCAGATTAAAATGCATGTTTAAGATGCCTTAATTTAACAACACCTGGCACTGACATATCTAAACATCAGTGGTGTCAAAAGTATTCATATTCATTACTCAAGTAGAAGTATAGATACTAGGGTTTTAAAAGACTTTTGTAGAAGTTGAAGTATCAACTCAAGCTTTTTACTCAAGTAAAAGTGAAAAAGTACTGGTTTCAAAACTACTTAAAGTATAAAAGTAAAAGTAATGTAAGGAAAAAATGTCATTAGAGAAAAAAGCCTAGGCCGCACCACAGGGGCCTTCCCTATCTCCTCTAAAAAATGTTTCTAAAGGCCATAATAACTATAGTGTTATTAAAATGTTAATGTTAAAAAATTTGGGATGCACTAGGGCCAGGGGTAGGCAACGTCAGTCCTGGAGTGTCGATGTCCTGCAGATCAGCTCCAACCCTTATAAAACCTTGGTTACCTGTAGTTTCAGGTGACTTTATAGACCTTTATTAGTTTGTTCAGGTCTGCTTGATTAGACCTGGAGCTAAACACTGCAGGACATCGGCACTCCATGTTGCCTACCCCTGCACTATCTGTTTCAACCACATACGGTATATGCCCATTAAAAATGAACGCATTTCAATACAATGCAAACAAATACATTAAAGCAGTGGTTCTCAAACTGGATGGTGCCAGGGGCCCCCGTTTTATAATATTTTATGAAATACATTACTTTATTATAAATTCTGTGTAATTAAACCTCAGAAAAATAAGGCTACTAAACAAAAGCAATAAATTGTATAATTTAAAATGTTTTGTTTAATTCAAATTTTAAGTTTTAGAATATTTATGTCAATCCACTGTACACAAGGGAGGACGCAAAAAATGTTTGATAACACCTGCATTAAAGATCCATATATGTGTACTGCTGAGCATTAACATGTGTTCCATAGAGAGGAAGATATAATGACTAGTTGCCTATAAATATTGTAATGGTGCAAAAAGTCAATCTTCAGAGCAGTGCTGGTGGCCAAACTTTTACAGTGGTGCCCTCTTAAGTTAAAAAACAACAAAATCACACAACTATAGTATGTGTGAGAATACAAATATGCTATTGTTATCATTTATAATTGTATTTTGACAGCAACACAAACTACAATTATACAAATATGCAATTATATATTATAGCCTATATTTCCTCATCTGTACTTGTGTAGCTAATGGACTTTAGTATACTTTACTTTAGTCAGTATATATCCAAGCAATTTTGGAGAATTACTAAATGTCTTTATTGTAAGTAAATTAAAAGTCAGGTTGAAGGAAACAGCTGATGTCTATTAACAAAAGCAAAAGTTGGTATGTATGGTTATGTGTTTCATTGATTTAACACTCAAGCATTCAGCTAAGTAGGTTTTGTTAATGCAAATAAAATTTACGGCAGTTATTAGCATATACAAAACAACAATGTCTTTAGCATAGATATCTTTGCCATGCTTCAAAACGCAACGCAGCACAATGTCATTTAAGTTGAACAACTGAAGTTACATGATATAAATTGGTACGATTGTTATGCTATTTAAATCACACAGATGGATTGGTGTCAGCAGCTATACATTTACACAGACTTGTGAATGTGAACTGACCTGAAAGTGATGCGCGAGTTTTATTTCGTACTTTTCCATTTGAAGACAGAATGCCGCGTTCTGTTACTGTACAAACGGATGGCGGATGATATCAAAGCATCGCGAGGGGAGACACTCTGCATGCTTTCTAATCGCTCTCGCGGTTCTTTTATGTTTCTCTGCAGCAGCATCGAACAAACTTTGCATCATCTGCCGCCAGCTGGGGGGGCGGGGATTGCGTACAAACCAATAGGGAGTCGAAATGGTGTATGTTTATACTTCTCATCCAACCACAATCGGATTCATCTGGATGATGCAATTTATCAAGATAGGTTTTTTTTAACGATGACAAGCCGGAATGTAAAAAAAGAAAACAAGTTGAAATTAATAGAAGTAACGAGGCGATTTTTAAAATGTAAGGAGTAGAAAGTACAGATAATTGCGTGAAAATGTAAGGAGTAGAAGTAAAAAGTCGTCTGAAAAATAATTACTCAAGTAAAGTATAGATACCCAAAATATCTACTTAAGTAAGGTAACGAAGTATTTGTACTTCGTTACTTGACACCTCTGCTAAACATATATGAGTGCCATTGTTTTTTCTCAAAATGCACACCACTATTTTTTTTTTTGGTCAAGTTTGTTTTTAAAAACGACTTAAATGTCCTAATAAGACCTAGTCCTAAATTAATCTAAACCCTGTCTGGGAAACTGCCCCATAAAGTTTTATGGTTTGCAGTTCAATCCATATTCATTCCATCCTCATCAATGTGTAGTAATATAATTTAAGCTAAATTCTCGTCTGAATAATATTTTGGCCCCATCTGTTGGTGAGACAAGGAATTGTAAAAGACTCTCTTTCTCTCGGTCTCTCCCAGCATCTCCAATGGAGGACATATTCAACTCTATTCCACCCTCTCAGCCTCCCCCTCCTCCCCCAATCAGAAATAGTTTCACTGAATCTTCATCCTCCTCACCCTTCCCCAGACCTGCCCGTCCCTCATCTGGACACGACCACTTCCTGCTAAGCGCTGGTGAGAGCAACCCACCCTGAACTCTCTATTACACTGAAACACTTTCAAGTGGACTTGTATATAAGGGTTTGGAATCTTGATATTATTAAACACAATATATGTTTTTAGTAATTATTGTAGCTTATTTTAAGTTACTTATGAGGGAAGTTAATATGTCTGGGTGGGGTTCAAGCAAAAAACATAGAAGTACTGATAGAAATGTAAAAAAATTGTAATCTACTTTTTTAAACTGAATGTTCACATTTGTGACCCTGTACCACAAAACCACATGGGTATATTAATAGCAATAGCCAATAAATACGTTGTAGGGGTCAAAATTATTGTTTGTTTTAATGCCAAAATCATTAGGCTATTAAAAACAGATTATGTTTAATAAAGATATTTTTTACATTTTCTATTGTAAATATATCAACAAACAATACGTCAATAGACAGCTTATTTACTCAGCTTTTAGATGATATAAAAATCTCAATAAAAAAAATGACCCTTATGACTGGTTTTGTGGTCCAGGGTCACATTTGTACATGCTGTTTAATTACTGTCTGCTGCTGGAAATAGCTATTATAAATGGAGTATAAATGAGACTCTTAATTTATAGTTTTATATTAAAGGGGACAACTACATTTTTTTAGAGTATGTTTGTGAAGTTTTAGCTCAAAATACCATATAGATAATTTATTGTAGCATGTTAATTTCCACTTTGTAGGTGTGAGCAAAATGTGCTGTTTTTGGGTCTGTCCTTTAAATGCAAATGAGCTCTGCACTAAATGGCAGTGTCGTGGTTGGATAGTGCAGATTAAAGGGTGGTATTATCCCCTTCTGACATCACAAGGGGAGCCAAATGTCAAAAACGTATTTTTCACATGCTTGCAGAAAATGGTTTACCAAAACTAAGTTACTGGGTTGATCTTGTTCACATTTTTTAGGTTGATAAAAGCACTGGGGACCTAATCATAGCACTTAAACATTGAAAAAGTCAGATTTTAAGTATTGCTATCTCTTATTTGTTTTTAGATACGTTTATAGACGCATTAAATAACTCTGCTCCCAATCCTCCTGTGCGGAGACAAACGGCAGAAAATAAGACTCCATTCAGAGCTCCACAAGACTATGATCAATTGCCTCCCACCTCAGGTAATTCACACTATATAATGATGCACAGTATATATTATATTGGTAAAACACTGTGTGCGTGGTGTTGGCACACTTTGAATGCTGCAGAAATAAACCTGTGTTTCGCAAAGAGGTACCGCAGTGTTTTCCGAATACATAATGCTTGTGCAGGTTTATTAAATTCAGCCATTAGTTGAGATGAATGCACTATAAATTATTAATTATTAGCCTGTAATGGGCTTCTAATGTGTTTTTAGTCGAATGCTACATCCATTCTCAGTCCATTACGACGACTAAAGGTTTGCTTTATTTTTGTTCCCAGTGGCCGGAGATTGCTTCAGGGCACCCGAGAGACCTCCCAAACCACTGCCCAGAATCATCCCGCCGGACATCCACAGAAGACCGCACGAATCCTCCCGAGAGAACGTCGACGGCAAAATTGCCAAACTGATGGGTGAAGGCTACTCTTTCGAGGACGTGAAGAGGGCGCTGATGATAGCGCAGAACAAAGTGGACGTAGCGAGGAACATTTTACGAGAATTCGCGCTAGTGGCACCCAGGCAGGGCCTGTAGCCCAAACCGATACCATTCAAACTATGACTGACTCTTAACGCAGAGCTTACAAACACAGCAGCAGGCTGATTCCCTCTTGCTTAACGCACCCGCACGTGTCGACCGCCAAAGTAAAGCCAAGTAACCGTTTAGTGTTACACAACCTGTGAAAGAAACTCGTGTTTGGTGGCTTACGCTGCTGGATTTATCTGCAGACCTCATCGTTTTAGCTGCGGCTGTTCGAGAGAGAGGTCTCCATCTACAGTACACTTTTCATCATGGACCGCCAGTGTCTGTAGGCTGTTTAAGCATTTCTTGCCAATGCCGCCACTGCTGCCTGCCTTACCCTACGACACGCACACATCTCCCAGTTAATGGCCTCTCGGGTGTCATGAGTTCACAGTAATGGCCCTCTGTCTGGTCATTCCACCTTTATCTCATTAAGTCGCAATGATCACACAAACCAGATCTGGATGGTTCATTATTCACCTCCCGTTCGCTTCTGTGGTGCAACGCAGGTTTCAGTTAGCCAATGCACAGGCTGAACATAGCTGATACGCATTATAGAGTCCAAGTGCAAGCAGGTCTGGCTTTATGTAAGGGCTGATGTCATCTGTAAATAGAAGGCTTGACCCATAATCCCTGCATTTCTTCTGTATGCATCAGTTTCCTATTTATTGACATTGTTTGAAAGCCGTAGACGAAGTAATACTTTCTCTCATGTTAGTCCACACTGGTGCAGAGTAAGTGCAGAAATAACAACCAAACATGACAGATTATCACATTTACAGCCAAAAGTTGGTCTGAGACTCATGATAAGGACTTGATTATGTGATGACATAAGCAAACTGATAAATTATAAAGACAGTCATACTCCGGTGACCAGCGACTCAAGCAAGGCCTCGTAGAAATGGATTGCATCAACGCCTTGTCGTTTCTCTTATCAGGTTCTCTCTTGCACTTGAAACTTAATTTTGCACTGGTCTTTCTCTCCATCTTACACCTGATAGTCTTGAACTCGAGTGGGAGCTTGCCGTCGGCCTGCGGATGAGGACCTTTGACAGGTCTGCGGGGGTAAACCGTTCATTTCGGTTCATTTCCCCCCTCTCTTTTACAAGAGATTTAGTTTGTTGGCGCCTTGTGGATGATTTAAACCAGTGATGTGTGCAATTAATTTATACTTTGTTAAAAAGTTTTTATTTTCATCTTTCAGTAATGTTGGTAACCCGTGATCAGTTCTTGTGAAAAAAAATGTTTTATAAAAGCCAGTATTAACATCTGCTGCAGTTTTTTTTTTCTTTCAAAATGTACACTTTATTGTCAACAAAAGTACAAAAACAAAAGTCAGTATTTACAATACTTTATGGCCTTCTTTTCAATCGCCCTCTTTGGTTTCACTGCTGACCTGATGGTTTAAATATGCATGAGACATTTACAGCATTCATCAACACTTTATGAAGACAAAAGACAAAAATCAGGATCGCTTTAAATATCATGCGACAAAGTGAGATCGTACATTTTAAGGAATTAAATAAAAACATGACTTCGGACTCTTCACTGACCACAGCTAACCTTGCGTTTCTCACACATATATAAATATAACCAAGCTAGACATTCAGACATATTTACAGCACGCTTCTTCAGACCACAACGAACGGAAAAATGTTTCCAACAAACAGACTACAGTGTTGGACATTACCTGACAAACAAGACTTTAATACTATTAAATGTAGTTTTTGTGGTCTTAGGGAAGTGCAAAACCTTTTGACGAAAAGCTTATAAGTTATTCCGCAAAATAAAGTCTATGAGGTTAACATCGCCTTCAGTACAAATACTGACTTGTCTTTCAAATAACTAATGGCCTAGTATATTTATATTTCCAACCCAAAAAAATAAAGACTCTTCTTCATGCAAGGTTGCTACAGTCTGATATCAAAAGGGACTTTTGCATGTCTAATATGCTATATGCATCACTTCATGGCTACTTGACCGCAGTCACACTTTGTCTTTCGAACTACATTAAACTAATGGAGCGTTTGGTGGTCAGAGCCCTACGTAACTATGACATCATGCAATCCAAACTAAAGGCCACTGGGTGTAAGGGGATATTTCATTAGCTATACTAAATTTCTTGAAACCTAAACTCATTTACGCTACGTGTTAGCCGCTTTACGCGGTGATGCATGAATGGTGTATTTCAAAGGGCGGCGTTGTAAAGAGGTACCAATAAATAAAACATGACATACACAGAGATGGTTCAGAGAATGTAACAGCAGTGAAGTCATCGTGTCGTCTTAGGACCCGGCCTGTTCATTGCCGCGTCCCGACCAATCCCTAATAATCCTTTTTTTCTACAATCCCAACTTTACGCAGAGAGAACGTATTCCGCTTATTTACATAGGCCTAAAAAGTGTACAGCGAATTTACAGTATTTTTACTATAGAGGGGGAAAAAAATAACAGCTGTGCCCACCATATCAGCAATGCGCATAAAACAAGAACATTCACTGGGAACGAAAAAAAAAAACAGTAAAATCCAAACCGAACTAAAGGCAGTCCTCAGTGCAGACTAAAGTTACAACACAGGTGGTTTTATATTCTTGGCTTGTGGTGGGAAATTGTTTTTCTTTTCTTTTTTTAGCAAACTGTTCATCTGGATTAGGAAATATTCTGGAAACATTCTGCATGATGCACACGAGCAGCCTGAAGGAGGCGTCTGCGTCCAATCAGATGTCTGGAGTTAGATGATTGAAGTGTAGTACAGCACATTCAGTGTGACAAGGCCTCTTTCTTGGATAATACCTGAAATATGAAACACATGCACAGCAATGAATAATTTGGCAAATAAGAGTACAACACACATTAACGCTGCCTGACCATAAATTACTTTGTAGTATACTATGGTAATACCACAGGGTCGCATTGTATTTTTAATGAACCTCCACAGTTTTCACACTGTACTGTCACATATAGTTTTTATTGCATGTGAAATTCTTCCTGAGTTTTACAGTGACAGGTGAAAAAACCGAAATCCTCACCTTCTTCATCTGTGATGGCTCTCTTCTCCTTTAGACTTTATGGTTATTCTCCTCTAGTTTCTTGCTTTCTTCTGAAGTGCCCGCCTCTTTTTCTCCAGTCTTCCAGCTGCCTTGTCTAACAGAACAGGTTTTTTTATTATCTCTTGAGCATATTTCAAGTCAAGTGCATTGTTTATAGTCTTTGTAGTCAACTGAACCCTCTATTGCAAAGGTAAGGTTTGATTCGCTTCTTAGAATACATGAAACGGAGCTCATTAATGCAAAATGCATAAAATATTTGGTTGGTTCCTTTTTAGCTGTGTTACACAGAGCAACACTGGAAGATAATCAAAAACTTTTTTCATTTTCAAAAAGTTTTATTCATTGGTTCCAAAATGCAATAAACGGCATTTAGTTACAGCCAAAATTAGTATTTTATCAGGTCAGTATTCAAAAGTAAATTCTTATTTTTACGCAACATTCAATATGCGTCATGTTATTATGTCATCTTTTCTCCCTTTTTTCCAAAACGTGATAAACGCCAGTCCTCCTTCTCTGCAGAATGCAATAAATCCACTCAACAAATCACAGCGCACCATTCCACACATTGTAAACAACAATGGTGGCGCTTTGAATACAGAATCCTAGTTTTCCTCATCTACTTTGTACTTCGTGATTAACAGACAAACAAAAATAAAATAATGCTTTGGTGGCATTGATAAACATGTGGTTGTTTTCTGTGACGGGGAAAAAACATAAGCCATCAAAATCGAATAATTTACGAGAGAGGCACTCGGGAGACGGAAAATTGTCAGCTGTTGTTTGTTCTCCCGACTGCATCAAGCTTCTGTCATGCTAACACATTGACTCCAGGGGATCTTATGAAAAACTTTCCATTATTTTACGCGAAGTCAACAAAAATTAAGCAGGACCAAAACATTTTACAGCTGATCGCTGTCAAAAAAGTTCAGCGATGACGTCCAAAGGATGACAGCAGCAAAGAAAGTGTTCTTAATATGACAAAGTAAGTGTTGAAAGATGAATTCACATTTATATATTGATTCAATAGATTTATAGCATTTTGAAAAAATAATCAGTTTTTATAATAAATATTTGGATTCAATTTAATCCAAAAATGTATAACAAATTATGGATTACATTTTTTTACATTTTTTATTATAACCTAAAGATGCTATGTGAAAGTTTGTAAAAGAAAACTGTGTTTTTCATCTTGTCACTTTCTTTGTATAGAAAACATGTTTTTACCCACACTGTAAAAAATAAATTGTTGGCTCAATGAATTATTTTTTAGTAACTAGTTCCACAGAAATTTTACATTCACTCAATTTCTGTCTCCAAAGTGTTTCCTGGATTGATGTTTTTTAGTTGGCCCAAACTTGACTCAAATATAAAAAAGTATGTTTGCTCAATTAGCTTTATAGTTCATTCAAATAAAATGTTTTAATCAGTTGAATCTTTAAAAACTTACAGCAAAGACTCTGTCAATTAAAATTTAAGTATTTACTCAATGTTTTATGTGTTACTTCAATTAATATTTATTATTTGTTATTTTTTATAACATTTTTAAATTATTTATCAAATACTTTATGCTGGTGTTGTTAACAAAATAATTAACTTCAGTCACATAAGAACAAAAGCTTTTTATTCACTTATCATACAGACTGAACATACAGAATTAAGTCTTCTTTAAATAGAGGGCATAAAACAGTCGAAAAAGCACTCCAAAGTCAGTCAGAACATCTGCAGGGCCATTTAGGAGACTTTCTTCAGCCGCCTGGTCTGCCTCTCACATCATCTCCGCTCTGGTTTGATAAACAGATGAATATAAACACACACATACATAAATAACATGTTTAATATAATAAAGCTTGACGGTGAAAGACTTTATTCCCTAAATAACGTTAAGCCAAATTTCCCTCAGACATCACACATAATTAAACACTATTGGGCGGTTTTCTCGGACAGGGATTTTCACTGACTAAAATAACTTACTGACATCTCTTAACATATGAGTGCTATTGTTTTGTCTCAAAATGCACACCAGTATTGTATTTTATAAGGTTTATTTGTAAAAATGTCCCAATTATAATTACGACCGAGTCCTAAACCCTGTCCGGTATAACCAACCCTATATCCAGGCTTTCTTAACTAAAATAGCTCCACTTTACTTCGGACACATAACATAACATACACTTCTAAATATATCTTTACAAAAATATCATTACAAAAAACGTCGAATATTTGCGTCTTTGCAGATTAATATATTCTAAAATTAACATTTAATTACAAACACTTACCTGACGTGAACTTGAGGAAACGGCTGATGACTTGTGTCCTTGTGTGAAACAGTAAGTGATTCCGGCTGTTATATGTCCTGTGAATCAGTAAGTGATTCCAGCTGTTGCGTGCGGATTAATCTCAGATGAAATGATCTGTGATACAGATCCTTCCGAGTTAAGACATTTTAAATTCAAAACGCACGCACATACATACATACATGCGCACACACACGCACACGGTACACACACGTGTATATTAGAAGTTTTATTTAAGATTGTTATGATATTGGGACTATTTCTCCACTCGCTCCTTCAGCTCTGAAGTTCAAATTCGCAGGCAGTACGCAGCCCAGTTATAACAAATGTGAAAGATATGAAATATCATTCAACAGCGATATCATTTAAGTGCAATCCTAAAATATGATTTAAAACATACCGGTAAACCTTTTATTATTGAGTTTAAGAAATTAAAATGAATTAAATCGCATGTTTAAACGCCACAGAGATATCAGAGCCAGCAGTCTGATGGGCTTGCCGAGGCGAGGCTGCGCTGGGCGGGGTGTGAGCGCTTAAGCGCCGCTGATTTTCTGGAGCTCATCTGGAGCTCTTCTCCGTCCGAAAGTGTCTGAGCACATTTTTAAATAGACGCTATCTTTATTAACCGACCGCATATTTAAACTTAAAGTACATACATTCACGCCTGAACAACTCTTAAAATTACATTTTGTTACCAAATAACAGTAATATTATAAGCATTTTGTTGTCAGGAAACATAGCTGTCATAAATCCACATATTGACCAGATTTGTCTTAATTAGTTCAGTCAACAAAGCCATTCTGAATGTTGACTGAATTTGAAAATAACCATTCATTTAATATTTTAAACACAGATTTATCTAGACTTAAAATAATATGTCTACTCAACTAAGCCCAAACAAGAAAATTGGTTTAACTTATATATTTTTGCCCTTCCAACATTTCATTAATTGGATTTTTAATTAGTCCAAATGGATTTATTGCGTTTTGGAACCAAACTCTTCATCTGTTAACTTTAACTACACTAGTCAACATTTGAAGTGGATCAAAACCTTTTCTAAAAGTTATTTTAAAACCAATACCCCAAATCTGTTCTTGTCTTAGGACAACTTTGATTAACCTTTTTGATCCACTTCAAATCTTGACTAGTATATTTCAAATGGTATTGTGCTGAATATTTAAGTACCAGACGCATGCGACTGAATCTAATGGGCTCCTAGTTTAGCATTTAACTTTAGTTTTGAAAGTGCTCCTAGACGCATCATTGCTTCTAGGCAACAAATGTTTAAGCATACCAGACAATAAGTAATATAACTAAATGATTTACTTCGGTTTGCTTGGCAATATTATTCATTTGGATATCCCTTCATTACCCATAATATTGCCATCCAATATGCATAATTTGCTTGCAAAGGGGGTTCACGAGTTGACAAAAAACGATTTATTACAATTAAATCACAAAAAGTAAAACGCTTACAAACAAAAATAAATTGTATTTGTTTAATCTGCATGTCATGAAACTAGCCTGGTAATACCATCCTCTGCTATTTTGCTTCGCTTCATAGTACAGAAGCGTAATGAAATTTAGCGGAAGTACGAAGTCTGACGTAGTCAGGCTATCATGGGACCATTACACAACACTATATCAGAAAAAAGAAAAATGGACAGATTTATGTACCAATAATAAAAAAAAATCCTTGATGGATGTCCAGTAACTGTGTAAAATACTACTGATAAAACTTTAAAACAGATAAAAAATTATGTTTTTGTAGTTACACATGCAAATGTGCCATTACAGTTTTTTACGATTGCTTACACACAAAATCTTTTCGTGTCACACGATTTTTGAAAGCTCTCACTCAAAGTGCAAAACTACATGCCAAATCTTCCAAACCATAAGCTATTTCTCAGCCGTTTTGGCAATCTGCACCCCACCCCCCTTGCCAGATCCTGGACCGGGACCCCACACAATTTACTGTATTCTACTGTAAAGAATATACTTTTGGTTTACATGTTTATAGTTTTGTTGTATGCTAATGTGTACAACAGTAATATTTGGCCTTATAAATATTTTCTGTTTCTACATTGCATTGGCGTTTTCAGTGTACTTGTTACCCCTCTCAGCAGATTACTTTCAATGTAGAACATTGTATTGAAATGTAGATATAAGCCTATGAAAGACCAAAGAGCTTTAGATTTAGAACAGCAGTGTTTACATGGTATATCCAAAAATATATTATTATGAAAAAAGTGTTTGCCATTTGATGCAAATGCTTGATTCTGACATGTGTTTGTGGCATTTTGAATGCAGTGTTGCATTTTGAAGGAGATGTGAGCTACTTTGCATTTTGTGTGTGCAGTTTTGAGAATTGTGTGTAGAGTTTTGAAAAAAGGAGACTTAGTTTTGAAAACGTGTGTAAGCAATTGGTAAAAACTGTATACTATTAAAATATTTACTTAAAATCTCACTGGGGACTTCAAGTAAATAATTTAGGGCGAGAGGGTTCAGCTGACAAAAATAAAGGGTTGCTTAATGATACAAATCACAATGATAATGTATATCAGCAAATATATGTGATACTGGACCACAAAACCTTTTAAGCTGCACAGGTATTTTTGAAGCAATAGCCAACAATACATTTGAATTTTTTTATACAAAAATCATAAGGATATTAAAGATCATGTACCATGAAGATTTTTTTATACATTTCCTACCTTAAATATATCAAAAAATATATTTATCATTAGTAATATGTGTTGCTAAGGACTTCACTTGGACCTTTTAAAGGCAATTTTCTCAATATTTATTTAGCTCTCTCAGATTCCAGATTTTCTAACTGTTTTACATCATACGGCCATACATCAATAGAAAGTTTATTTATTCAGCTTTAAATGATGCATAAATCACAAATGATGCAATAAAAAAGACCCTTATGACTTGTTTTGTGGTACAGGAGGGTCACATATAGGCCTATCATGAACATACGCTCTTATATAGAAGATGATTTATGCTTTTCTAGCTTCCACCTTACCTTGATCTCTTTATATAGAGCCAGTAGATCAGTCCAACCAGAGCTGCAGCAAGTAAAAGCCCAACCACAACACCAACGATCACCTTGGCCTGCCCTGCACCATATCCACCCATATCTAATGGTGACGAACACAAACATTGTATGAATTACTTTAAACCTGTAATTCCCACAGACCCTGGCGGGATCCTAGGAAGCAAAATACGATTAACAGATGGATTTTTTTTTCTAAGTATGCCCACTATAATAAACAATAAACGCATTCAAAATGAAAGCACAATGTTTGCATGATGCCAGGATGCTTGACACCTCCAGACTCTCAAAGATTCAGAGATTTTACCTAATATTTTTGGATTTGTAATATATGGAATAAACGTATTGGGTTGGGAAGTGAAATGAAATCATATTATCTTACCTTGTTTTTCCTTCTTCTCCTCAAATACTGAAATCAGATATAAAATGAAATTAACTTTGGGGGAAAAAAGAAACCAAACTGGTATTCATGATAAATTTGGTAATGCCACCACCCATCTGTGGTTAAAAAAAATAAGGATGCAAAGCTATAAATTAAAAGTAAGTACCGTCCAATCGGATTATCTACAGATCTGGTAAGAAAGGAAGACCACAAACATGCGATAGCGGCCAGTGAAAGAGTAGGAGAAGTTAAGGAACAGCAGTCCAGCACCCTGACACAGACAAACAGAACCAGAGCCAAAGTAGGAAACCAGAAGAGAAAAAGAAAAGGACCCGAGAGAGAACAGGCAGCTCTGTATTCACACTACAACACTAATAATCAGTCATGTATGTTGTAATACCGGCCTGCATTTGAACACTGCAACAGGCAAGATTATAGATGAAACATGCAGATAAATCTACAACTAGTTGTCTTACATGCATTCAAAGAGATGTTAGATTTCAGATGTGGCATTTATCAGGGCTGTCAAACTACCATAATGTATTTGTGACAATAAAAAATGTTTTCTTGATGTACTACATGGTTAACACTGCAATATTTATTTAGATATGTCGTAAACGCCATTGCAGCAAAATATTAGTATGCTGTATATATTTATCTATAAGTTCTCATTAACTATATATCATCCTAATAAATATGTATTAAACACACGAGTGTAATAATTACAGTATTTTATTCTCATCCTTCATGACAGCCCTATAATATAAGCCCTTTAAAAGATAGACTGAGCTGTTAGTAGTAAGCAGTCATTACTAAGAGAGGGAAAACCCTTCGTAGCATTTAGTACTTACGTGAAAATACACTGATTTCTCTTGTGTCGTATCCTAGTTTGTTGGTCACCTGGCAGGTAACAGTGAGGTTCTTATTGGGCACTACAGTCAGTTTGTATGTGGCCTTTCCATTGTTATATGTTCCAGGCTCCTGTGGGATCAGAAAATAACGTGTATCATATAATAATCAATATAATATATATATTTAGCAGAGATTTTTATCCAAAGAGCCTTTGAAAACAAGAGAAAAATGAATATATTGTAAATAAAATAATAATATGAGAAGTGCTAAAAAGTTTCAACAATTGCATTTGTGTCGGTCTGTAGCCAAATAAAATAAAAAAATAAAAAAATGCATTCTGTAGGGTCATGGGTTCAATTCCCTGGAAACATAAACTTGTATAGCTTGAATGCACTGTTGCAAGTTGCTTGGATGTTAATGTAATATAGCAGGTAAAGTTAGATTAACTTTAAAGTCTGATTAATGCTAATTGCAGTCCCAGTAAGTGAGCCAAACGATCATTTCAGTTCTAATGTGTTGTGAAATAGTCATTATTTATTTTTGTGACGTATATGCACGTTGGATGAGGCGCTATTTAATAATACATTGACGCACTAGAGGGCGCTAATGATCCTCCTCAGCCGTTAATGCTTGAGCTCCGCACACACAAACACCTCAGGGTCATGAAAAGCTCGTGCAGTGTGCCTAAAAATCCCGTTGTCGGTAATCACAAATCCATTAAACGACACACCATTACTAATACTGCCCTGTAATGAGCAAACCCACTCCGATATCAGTGTCATTAAACTAGCACTGACTGACTGCTAAGACGCTCACACAGTAATGCACTGAGAGAGTTATGAGAGCATTAGAGCTAACACAGACGAACACGCAACAATGAATAACAACCAACATAATCAATGAATCATGAACGCTGAAAAATCAATAAAACATAACGAATAATAATAATAATGAACTAACCAATGATTAATAAACTAACCAATGAATAAAGCTCGTATTGATTTTGCTACATTTTACAAAAATGTATTTCACAATGAACCTTCTAATATATAAATGGTATTTATTTATTTATTCGTCATAAATAATTAAAAAGGGAAAAAAATGAACATAATTGCATTTGTGGAACGTGTTGCCGGGTTTTAACAGAGGTGGCGCTGTTGTGCAAAATGCATGGCATAACAATCAATTCATTTAAAAAAAGTATCTGCTTTTCATATATATATTTTACAAAATGCCACATTTAAAAAAAATGTATTTCACAATGTACCTTCTAATTTATAAATAGTATTTATTTATTTATTTATTTATTTATCATAAATAATAAAAAAAATGAACCTAATTGCATTTGTGGAACGTGTGGCCGGGTTTTACCAGAGGTGGCGCTGTTGTGCAAAATGCATGGCTTAACAATCAATTCATTTAAAAAAAGTATCTGCTATATTAAGACACTGCATATTAAATTTAGATATCTACGTCAGTGCTTCTCAAACCTTTCATTTTGCGACCCACTCAAATATGTATAAACCTATTAATATTTTAAATATTTTACCTCTTTAATTGAGTACATGTAGTTTTTATTTTCCTTGTAATTTAATTAATGAAATGTAAGTTTAATTAAAATGTCAAAGGCTATCTCAATCTGCTCCCTAGCTCCCGAGGTGATGAATCAGTATATTGTGTACACAGGTTCGGGCACTGGTAAGGACTCAAACTCACTTCACATTTGGACACCGTTCACTAATTTTCATGTAACGTGTCTACTTAAGTGAGTTGTGATAATTCACAGCTGTTATTCATCAACAACCGGCAAAACAAACATCTCTCTGACTTAATTTTTAAACACCTGTTAAAGTATTTTATGAAAAAGACTTAATTCTCTTACATATCCGTGCATACATTTGGAGGAATATTACATTTAAATATTATTATGTAGATTAATAAGTAGTAATTAATATTTATTTTTAAAGGTGCAGTGTGTAAATTTTAGCTGCACCTAGTGGTGAGGTTGCAAATTGCAACCAACAGCTCAGTTCACAGCTCACCCCTTGATTTTGAAACACATAGAGAAGCTACGGTAGCCGACACAGGACAAAAATGTCATCATTGGAGACAACTTAATAAAATAGTTTGTCCGTTAAGAGCTTCTGTAGAAACATGGCGGCACAAAATGGCGACTTCCATGTAAGGGGACCCTCTGTGTATGTAGATAAAAATGTCTCATTCTAACGTAATAAAAAACATAACGGTTCATTATGAAAGGTCTTTATACACCTCTGATAATATAGTTTTGTATACTATTTTGCATTTCTGTCAAGAGATCCTTCTAAAAATTACACACTGCACCTTTAAGTAGATTGTGGTCCCTAGCAATGTGTTTATATTAAAACTAAAAACTGTCGCATTTCATGATGTAAATTGAGTTGGCTTGTGCGATTTGGAGAGTTTCAGAAAAGGTCACATGATTTCCGGTAAGGGAACACAGGGGCTGCGTCCGAAACCACCTACTTCCACACTATATAGTAGGCGAGGCAACTAGTATGTCCAAATTCAGAGTATTCCAAAAACAGTAAGCGAAAAGTACCCGGATCACCTACTACTTCCTGTTAGATATTGCAGTGTGCATACGACGGACACTTCACCATCCCATGATGCCCCGGTAGAGGAGTTATCCAACAAAGAAGAAGAGGCGTCGTCCTATTAGGAAATATCTGAAAGCGGAGATGCGGCTGTATTTGTGCTGGAATGACATGATGTGATGACGACGTGTGTCACATTATGTATCAACACACCGGATGTAGTACGTCCGAATCTCATTTATACTACCAGGATTCATACTATACAGTACCTACTGTTTTAATTGTCAGTAAGTATGTACTTCATCTCATTCAGTACATACTGTCACAGTATGCGGTTTCGGTTGCATTGTGGGACTTTTAGGAAACTAACTTTCCAGTGCACTGAGACAGTCTTTAAAATTATCGACTCCCTGATCAGTGCCCAGACTACTGAACAAGGGAGCCGATTGAGACGCAGCCAAATAATTATGGTATATCATATTAATTGGACTAAACTATATTTGTGTGTCATTTAAGTTGTTAAACATAAACATAGCGATTTTCATTTGCTAGCATTGAGCCGGTGTCGATCAACCAATCAAAACACAGCAATACATTTTAAACAGCTCATCAATGCCCGTTATTAATGTGTAGTATACACACGCTGTGTTGTGTGTAGACTCGTGTACAGTAAATTAATGATTCATTTAAGCCTATGAGAAAGAGGCATCGCTGAAAAGACTTTAATAAGAAATTCAATGGGTCAGTGATTTCCGGAAAAAAACCCAATTCATTTGTGAAGTGACAAATTTAGTCGCTCACAAGTTCACAGAGCTGAAAAACTGTTGAGTATCATTTTAATTCACATGTAAGTCAAGCAGATTTCATTCGAACTTCATCATGTCATTGATTGTACGATATTGCTTCAGTTATTGATAATGAAGTATTGATGTTTCAATAGCCTTTAACAGAATAGGGATCCTAAGCAGAATATATAGTGATCTGACAGTTTTATGGGGAAATCACACTACACTTTGAACCCCATTGACTTGCATTCATACGCATGCCAATGATATAAATGGTGTGTGCGTGACTGCATGATATATCTGGAAATTTTGCATGCTGAAAGTGTGACCGCACATTTAACCTCCATTCACTTTCCGCGTGTGTGTCTATTGTAAATTCTTTCCACAGGTGTGGACAACCAAGCATAATTGAATCTAAATATCCAATCTAAAAAATGGATACGCTTACAGCACTACAGACGATTAACCAGCGTGTCCTGGATTATACAAGAGAATCAAAACACAGGGTGTGACTTTATTACCAAGCTGGAACTAAAATAAACACATCACAGACCTTTGATCTAAACTCATTCATTTGAAATGCATCCACTGAGACTGGGCAGGCAGTATGAAAGGTAAGCCCAATCTTACGGCGCGTACTGACTGATGCTGAGTATCTGGGGGATGCGGGCTGTTCTCATTTCACATGCTGGTCAGATTGCCCTGTATCAAAACCCAAACAATGAGCTGTGACTCATGGGACACACACACACACCATGTCTGGGATAACATAAACACAAAGTTTTCCGTGTTCTGCTTTGGCATCTCTTTCCTCATTATCCCATTTTGATGTCCAGGCTGAAGCCTCGCATGAGTGGAAACAAGGAGGGACAAAGGGCAAAGCCACTCACTCAAAACTTGCTAAAATGCACCGCTTGTCTCCAGACGCACAAGGGTGCGAAACATGGGACGAATAATGATTGTGTGACTTTAAACGTCTCATTTCTGTCAGGAAAACTTAGTTTTTGACAGTTTACAGAAACTGAAAGTCTTTTCTTCCCTTCTGGGTGTTGCTTGAAACACCTTCATCTAGCTATATATCTACAGTAGGCATACTGTATAAGTTTGGAGACCCGTGGGGTTTCGCGAAGAATATACTGTGCCTTCTAATAATCATGTTTTTTTTGCACGCATTGTCTGCATTGTTTAGCACTTGAGAACCTAAAGGAAGTAAAATATGCAAATCATGTAACACTGCAAAAGCTAAATTTGTGCAGCGCTATTTTTTATCTTGCTGTACTTGACTGCATTAGTCCAGATATACCTTATGTACTGTAGCGTTCACACCAGCCACAGAAGAGGCGCCAAGCTTGAGTGATTTACATGATAAGTCGCGAATAGGCATCCTGTGGCACGGTAAGCGCGAATAGTTCAGCGGGAATGCCGCGGAACGGCGGGAAGGCGCGGCACGGATGGTGCGTTCAGCGCAAATTGATAGTTGTTGCGCGAGTTGAAAAATCTGAACTTTGGTGGATTTTCGCACCGCGTAAACCAATCAGGAGCTTGCTCTTGTCGTGACGTGATTACAGGAAGCAAGCGGAGGCAGAAGAAGCCCCTCCCATGACACGAATTTCCGCTTGAATGTCTCAAATGACTAGAATGTCACGTGCAAATAAAGTGAGTAATCTCAAAATGTTCAAGCATCCAACTATAGCACGTTTTCCGCCTTATATAGACTATTTCAAAAAAGTCTACCCAGTCTCCTGAGGATGCGTATAAATAGCACAAAGTGTAAAACTCGTGCAATACATACGCCAAATTCCACTTTGGCGTGCATATGATACACAAGTCCTTCCCATTCACTTAAACGGTGCATCTTTTTTTGTCGTTTTATTTATTGGTTTCCCAATTTTTTTCTGTTTTTTAAACCATTTTCGCTTGGGTTTAGGGTTAGATTTTAGATTTGCTTAATGAGGTTATTTAATATACAGGTTTCTCCATGTTTTTGTCCATATTTAAGCCATGGTCGCTTGGAGTTGGGGTTAGAGTTGGGGTTTGAGTTAGGATGTCATTTTTATATAACAAAAAGTTGTTCTAACCCTGAACCCAAGCGAAAATGGTAAAAAAATTGCAAAAAAATTGAGAAACCAATAAATAAAACGACAAAAAAAGATGCACCGTTTAAGTGAATGGGAAGGACTTGCGTATCATATGCACGCCAAAGTGGAATTTGGCATATGTATTGCACGAGTTTTACACTTCGTGCTATTTATACGCATTTTCAGGCGACTGGGCTGAAAAAGTAGCCCTCCAGATTGTTTTATATATTGTGGTAGCCCTTGCACACCAAAAATTGGAGACCCCTGCCTTGCATTATAATATATTAACCAAAAACCAAATCATTTTTTATCATTATGTATGTTACATGGGATCTGACCCATGACCTTTCCGTTGCCAATGCAATGCTACCTGACAGTGCCCATGACTTACAGTAGTTCCATTGACATTCCACTCCACTTTAGGTTCGGGTGAGCCATATGCCACACACGTCAGGACTTTGTGATTGCCGTCGTTGCTGCGATGCTTTGTCAGACTCTTAATTTCCGGTTTACCTAAAAATATCATATATTCAATCAGATTTTTGCTCAAAATTAAACCACTTTTAATGGTATATCAGAGAATCTTACCTTCTACGGCAAGCCTAAAGGAAAAGTTGCGTCTGATTCCTTCAATGGACACGTCACACTCGTAGAGGCCGGCATCGCTATAAGTCAAATTGGTGAAGCTGGGCAGTTTGTCTATTATACGCTTGTTCTGCAGAAATAAAAAAAATTTCTTAGTAGTAGTGTTTTGCAAGTTTTCATCTGAAATTGGCCTGCATGAGACCTAGAGGTCTTCTCGGGTCCAAAGTGGACCCAAATGACTTTATCCAGAACCCGACGTGCATAAATCATTTTTTTAAAGAAAGACCCGATCTAAGACAAACCCGAGAAAATTATACTGGAGTCCAACCCAAACTAGTGGCAATTTTTTTTAACCCAACTGGACCCGAATGTTAACGGCACCGACGTGTGTGCAGTCAGTCGGAAAGAAACCCAGGTGGCTTCGCAAACAGTTTGGCCGGCTGCCGACACCAAGGTAACGGCTATAATATACATTTAAAATTAATTGACAGGTGTCTATCAACGAAAATTAACCTAACGCCACCAGCCACACAATGTCACAAGCACTTTTGGCAAACAGAGGAGGGGTTGGTAAAGGACATCTACACATCTACACTTTCCAATACCCTCAAATTCAAGGACTAAATGTGGGGACACATTTCAAGTAAGAGCAAGGTTACATCGTGATCCCTTTTAGGATACATTGTTACAGTTCCCTTTCGAGGGAACTCGCGCTGCGTCACTGCAGTGACACTTTAGGGACGCCTCCATGGGAATATGTATATCAAATTCAACCAATGGTGAGGGTTAATGACAAAGACAGGGTGACGCGGGAGCCAGGAAGTACATCGGTATCTGAAATATTGCCAAAGACGACGTTACAGGGACGCAGGAAGTATGGCAAGGGAGACGCAGCGTCTCGTTCCCTTCTCAGGGAACAACAGCTACATACGTAACCCGAGACGTTTTCATGTGTCAAACACAACTATGCATTTTGAAAAAAGTTTTTTGGTATGAATCAACATTCGCATACAGAAGATATAAGCATTTAAAGCGAACAGTTTACCAGGTGTGCTTAAAAAGTCTAGAATTTTTATGATATTATCCTACACTACACAGGGAATAATATAGTTTTTTTTTTACAGAAAACTTGCATAATATAGATTCAAGCACTTTCAATGGCCTGTATCTATGTATGCAGAACCCTGATTATACCCGACCTGTGTCCAAGGCACTCGGGTCTTGGGTCGGATCATGGGTTTTCGGATCTAAGTGGACCCGTGAAGACCTCCAATGAGACCACAATCTCAATGTGTTTAGTATGCTTACAGTGACTTTTTTGGAATTGAGCATTACTTTGAATAACATCACATCCCTAAGATCTCTTACCTTCATCCATGTCACCTTTGCTTCAGTGGAGGAGTTCTTATTCAGTGACACCACCAAGCTTTCACTAACATTCTTGAACACATTTCCTTCTGGACTGAGGCTTACATCCAGAACTGAGAGAGAAAGAGAGTAAGAGAGAGAATAAGAGGAGTCGACAAGCGTTTAAGACCTATCAGTCCACTCCAGGCTCCTTTCACAGACACATCCGTCTGCAAATATTTCATCTGCTGACGATGCTCAAACACATCACATCTCTCCGCTGTCATGCAGACGTGCACTGCAGGCACCGTACTCACCCCCCTCAACCCCTTCTCCAGCAATTGTTTCTGATCCTCAAACACGGGCACGTTTAAGATGCACCCCGCTGTGAAACCGTGCCGCACAGGCAGCGTGAAATATGTTTGAGCCTCTAAAACCGAAGCGTCACTAAATCCGCATTATGGAGATAATCAGGCCTTTTGAACTAAAAGGACACAAGCATATCACCTCAGAGAGAATGATTAAATAAAAGGCAGAGCGTGTGCTTATCGGCGAGCTCCTCGTCTCATTGCGACGACTCGGCTCAAGTCATTAACTCAGAACTAAGCCGTCTGCCTGCTGTCCCGCCCCCTTTGCTAATCCTACTGAAGATGGATTTGATTAATGCATTCAAAAATATGGAATTAACGGGAAAGGAAAAGTTTGAGTTCAGCAACACATCAAGTCAATTTATTCTCGGCTCTAAAGGGCAGAAACCAGGGCAATATTAATCATGCTTATATTGTACAAAAACGCTATCTGGAAACGCAAAAAT
The DNA here is from genome assembly GCF_027580225.2 of Misgurnus anguillicaudatus. NCBI lineage: Eukaryota > Metazoa > Chordata > Actinopteri > Cypriniformes > Cobitidae > Misgurnus > Misgurnus anguillicaudatus. Next base: position 29,168,843 of record NC_073348.2, read on the forward strand.
ATTTGAGTTGGATCATTTATAATGGGCGATAATAAAAAGGTCCGAAACTTTTGGATGTAACTGGCTGAAAAATGATGACTTACAGCTCACTGTGACGATCTTAGTGGACTCCATCGCGTCATTATCAGGCAGGGAGCATTTGTATGTGCCACTGTCGTCTCGAGTTACCCCAGTAAGAGTATAGACATCCTTGTCCGTCACCCTAACCTTCTTTCCCTGCAAATGGAAAAAACACGAAATGTTGTGATGGATACTTGGCAGACAAAAGGACTCTGGAGATTGATGGCAAACTATGCACGTGCCACGGACAATGCCAGTGATATCTTCCCTTAATGATAAAGTTGAAGCTGGTAGGGGGAGGGTTTCCATCCGCCTGGCATTTCAGGGTTATATTATCACCTTCCCTAATGGGACTCTGAGAGAGAACCTGTAGACTCACCTTCTCAGTGGGGTCTGAGAGAGACAGAGAGAGAGAGAGAGAGAGAGAGAGAGAGAGGCAGAGAGAGAGATTACCGCAAGGCATCCTGACATTTAACTGTACTATTTCCATTATTTTTAAAGACGTTTCTCACGGATGTAGAAGTTTTTAGAAAACCACCCTTTTAAACTGGCATGACTTTACAGGCGATTCATTTGTAAATCAAATCTAAGCAGATGTATTACACGTTCCCGTTATGAAAAGATACTTTCATTCTTTTGGTGGGAAATTGTATTATCATGTAATGATATAAAACACTGTCGTTCATAGAAATATTCTTTTAAAAACCAGAAGGGGCCAGCAGCAAAAATATATTTATGTAATATTACAGCCAAAAAGTGTGGGAAAGCGGATGTATTACATAACTGCGGCTTTGAATGATAGCATGTGTGGTACGAGTAAAGACATTTAGTTAATGCTATTTATTAGTACGGTAGCGTATCTAGTAAGTATCTTTATGGATTTGCATATACAGTAAATTCCTCTATGGGTGTAAATAATCTTCCCCCCTACAAGCTTCTCATTCCTTAAAAAGCAAAAACCGGCCATGAGGGTCAATATTTTTCAACTGAGATGTATACATCGTCTGAAAGCGAATAAATAAGCTTTCTATTGATGTACGGTTTGTTAGGACAGTATTTGACTGAGATACAACAAAAAACTAAATATTGAGAAAATCACCTTTAAAGTTGTCCAAAAAAGGTCCTTAGCAACTCACAAAATAAAAGTTTTAAATATTTACAGTAGACAATTTACAAATAACATCATGTGACACGACCTATTCATAATATCCTGAAGATTTTTGGCATTAAGGAAAAAACGAAAATGTTGACCCGTACAATGTATTTTTGTCTTTTGCTACAAATATACCCTTGCTACTTAAAGGGGACACATCATGAAAATCTGACTTTTTCCATGTTTAAGTGCTATAATTGGGTCCCCAGTGCTTATATTAACCTAGAAAATATGAAAAAGATCAACCCAGTAACTTAGTTTTGAAAAACCATTCTCTGAAAAATAAGTCATTGAAATTTGGCTACATCCGTGATGTCAGAAGGGGATAATACCGCCCCTTAATCCGCACTATCCAACCACAGCACTGCCATTTAGTGCAGAAATCAGCTTATTTGCATTTAAAAGGACACACCCCAAAACGACATTTTTGCTCACACCTACAAAATGGCAATTTTAACATGCTATAATAAATTAGCTATGGGGTATTTTGAGCTAAAACTTCACATACGTACTTTGGGGACACCAAAGTTTTATTTGACATTCTAAAAAAGTCTTGTGAAATGTCCCCTTTAAGTCTGGTTTTGTGGTCCAGGGTCACATATGTTCAATTGTAGTTATTTTATATAATTAATAGCCCTTTTTCATTCTTTATCATTTAAACATATAATTTTGTTATGAGAATATAAAGGGTTAAACAGATGAGGCAATGCCTACTTGTCATGGAAAAATAAGTCACTATGCTTAACACTTTAGTAAGTCTTAAACTTTGGGTTAAAAAAAGTTGTTGTTTTTTATTTGGTAGTGAAAGATGACGGGGACCTTATGACTTTAGTTTATCAACTAAAGAAAACATTATTTAAGCCCCCACAGTAGTCTAGAGATCCCAAGGGCCTTCAGCTTTTTTATTCCCACAACCTCTGCCTGTTTCTCTTGCCCTCTTCCTTTAAAGTAGTCCATTGACGTGAACATAGTCATTTTTATTCCTACTATGAAAAGTCAACAAACCCCAATTTTGGGATGGACTACTTCTTTAACCCAGCAGCCACAAAACATTTCACATCTAAACCTCTCAGCATTCAGATTGAGAGTATGCTAACACTATAACAGACCAGCTTACTAGCATAGCGTCGGACAAGACATAAAAACACCTAAAATTTAGCCTGGCTGTTAGCTGAGACACGCGATTTAAGGTTCAGGACTCAAGAGACAGCTTCAAGTACTAGTGACAAAAAACACACGTCTTCTCAAAACAGATGATGAAGCTAATAAAACATCAACGAGACTCATTATTATACCAACATAATCAAATTAATCTTTCTCATGGAGATTCATCTTTCTCATATAGCAGAGCCATCCCTAGGGGGCGCCAGTTTGTGGTACTATGAGCCATCAATGTAACTATAACTCAGTTAAATCTGTAGTGCCACTGCAAAAGGCCTTTTATCTCAACTTAATGTGATGGGTTAAAAAGACTGGGTGCTGTGCAATAACATAAAGACAATAAACAGCCTTTCTACTGCTTTGTTTTTGTGGGCAGCCACCAAAGAAAACTTTGCAAACCAGCACAATATATTTATGCATTCGGCAGACGGATTTACCAAAAGTGACTATACATTTTATCAATCTGTGCGTTCTCTGGATATGCAGCATTTCCTTTACTCAAAAACATGCACCTTTTTTTTGTTAAAACAACAGTATTGTTTTGTTTAGTGCATAGTTGGAGCAAATCCGTGCATGTTAGTTACTTACAGTGAATTGGGAAGGTCTCGGGAGATGAAACTTGGTCGCCCATCACGTGTTTCGACGAGCAGGTAAACTGCGACCTCATGTCGTCTTTATTGGCTGTGTATTGCAGACTGGAAGAGGTGCTGGACAAACCCGTGACTGGGTCCTTGGTAACAGTAGGTGTGATAATAATCGCTGCGGTCACATAAACACAAACATCGATCATTACAAATACAGTAATCGTCACTGCAAATATAAACACACCCAAATATGCAGTCTCTCCTAGCGGTGGCACAGGCATGAATTCCAGTGCTTTTTTAATTCTGGTTTTTCTTGCAGATCGGCATAACTTACCTACTAAACATGTTTAATGATGGTATGTGGTCTAGTGAAACTAGCTAGTTATGCCAGCTTCCAAAACACATGGCTATTGTATGCATTATTTATGGTGACATCACTAACATTGTGTTAGATGGATTTAAACATGGTCAAATTTGAATGAGAGAGAGAATGGGAGAAGTAATGAGAGCTCATTCTTGTGTGAGATTAAAGTTTTTATGAACAGGAAGTTGAGAATGACCTATTGTCATTATTGTGACGTATTTTCAAGTGAAACAGAATATCACACAAAGGTAAATAGGGGGCGTGGCTAGTGTTTTTCAATGGAAATTGATTAAATATAGTAGGCGTTTCATTCAGTAATGGAACTCGCAGTTGATTGACAGTAGGAGGGGGCGGGGTTAACAGATGCTCCGCCCAAGCCATTAAGCTGGCGTTATCAGAAAAGGATCCCCATAAAAGGGCGGAAATTGATTTTTTGACTTTAATTTTCAAGTTTATGAGGCCACATGAATTAAGAAAAAAAAAGATTTTTGTCATTTTTGTTTGTAATGAACACTGCAGTACTCCAAATTCAAATTGTCTGTTTTAATGTAATGGGGACTTTGATATAAACTCACTTTTGCCATCATCTACTAAAGGCAGGTTGTTCTTCATCCATGTGAGATTTGCTTCTGGGTTGCCGCTCTCCACCACGCAATCTCCCACCTAACAATAAAAAACACAACAAAAACAATGAGCTTTAACACCAAACATGACATATGCTTTAGTGCTGGATATAAACCAAAACTTCTTATCGGCATGAACTAGAACTCGGTGATACTAAAAACGCTTTCACTTTCACTCTCATCTTTTTATAGACTTGTGACACACAGTTTCAACCTGTAAAACTTAAGATTGTCACACGATGTGTCACTTCCACCTGATTTTAGTTTACATTTGCGCATGTGACTGAAGGCACTTCGGGACTTTCCCAATTTATGGTTCACGACCTCTGTAACTCAAGGTACTTTTATCTTATTGTTGCCACAGTGTGACGGGCAAGTCCCCCGGAAAGTATTTTGTAATGAAATGACATCATCAGCTAAAATGGGTGGGGTTTGCCTTCTACATTATTTCCCTCTCTCTTTATCTGCTACTGTTTCCTTCTCCTTTTCTCTCTGGTTGAGTAGAAACGCTGCCAGGGGCTGAGCGCGGGTCTGCATTAATAACGCGCTGACAGGATCGCATGCTGACGTGCTATCCGCTCCGGGATAGAGAGATCAGCAGAAAGAAAGAGAGCAGAAAATGTTAATAATGGCAGGAGAGCAGAAGAGACAGTGGAATGATGCATGAGCTCAGGTGTTCGGGGTGGCATGAAAAATCTAAGCTTTAGCGAAGCTACAACCGAGGGCCAAGCCGGGGAAACGGAGTGAAGGAAATCGCCTACACTGATAACCGTCTATGATAACACATCGGGCCCTCTACTGGGGTCTGTGATACATCACATATCACACCTGTGTTTTTACAGAATTTTTGCAAACTCTCCAGTGGATTTACAAATAAATTGCGTTGTTATAGGGCTGTGTATCGGCAAGAATCTTGATACAATAAATATCACGATACAGTTGTTGCGATGCGGTATTGTTAGGACCATTTTAAGAATATAATAGGATACAATTTTAGAAATGCTGTCATCGAGAACACACTACCATATGCAAACCTCAGCATAAAAAACTGTGGTGCGCCCCTAAGCTAGTACTTCCTGTCACTAGCTGGGTTTTCATCGTACCTGAAGCAATCTTTTCAAAATTTGCAAAAAATGAAAAACAAACAAATGTGCATTAGGTGCGTTTCCAGCAAGTTGTTCAAGGGAATGATGGTGATAAAGGTATAGGTGACCTAGGAACCAACAGTAAATAAAAAGTTTTAATGCAGGCACTAGCAGCAAGGGCATTGTGATGACGTCGAGCCCCATACCGGTATATGGAAAAGACAATGACAGCTGATACAGCTAGAGGATTTGTCATGTGGGTTTAATGTTCGCTATGTCAGAATTTATTCGGCATATGCACTTCCATCTCCCATTATTCGCATTTACTCTTTTTCACATTATGATGCATTCACACCAAACGTGGTAGAGGCGGAAAAACCGCGCTATTTGCGCGTAGTTGGACGCTTGAACATTTGAGTTTACACACTTCATTAGCGCGTGAAATTCTAGTCATTCACGTGGAAATTCGCATCATGGAAGGGGGGCTTCTGCGACTCTGCTGAGACTCCGCCACTCCGCTCGCTTCCTGTAATCACGTTACAGCAAGGTCCTGATTAGTAAACATGGCGCGGAAATCCGCCGAAGTTCAGATTTTTCAACTCGAGCGTTTCCCGCAGCAACGCTCAATTCGTGCGGGACACGCCGAGCGTTCCGTGCCATTTCTAATCGTGTCTTTGCATTGACTTAACATGTAAATCACTCGCGCTTGCCGCCTCCACCGCGTCTGGTGTGAACCCTGCATTAGTCAAAAACCAGCTTAAGCAAGCGTAAAAACTGTTTTTGCAAATTAAGGAATTTTTATTACATTTTTTTGCAATCTTAATCTTATGCAATACTTTTTTATGTGTTTAATATTTTAATATTTAATATGTGTTCGTGGTCATTTTTATAAAACCTTGCACTTATTTTATTTATTTATTTTTATTCTTCATGCGATATATCAAAATGCACATAAAATCAGTGTGATGGAAACCAAGTTACTGTTTAAGTTCAGAGATAAGAAGAAACCTATGTAGAGGTTGGGATGTAAACTCCAAACGATACAACTGTCATGAATCTTATATAATTTTTTTTTTTTAAATATTGATATTTTTTACTCGATATTGTATTGTCAAACAAAATATCATGACACTTACGTAACCAGTGGCGGCCAGTGACTTCTTTTTCGAGGGCACATGCAAAGCTCGTCACAACATGTAATTAGCACGTCATGTCAAAATATGTGATCGGCGCGTCATGTGAACCTATGTGCGTCACGTTTGATGTCAAAATACGTGCCTTCCGCAGATGCTTTGAATGGGGTTTATGATAAAATAGACACTTACATTTGCCAGATACTCGCTTAATCTCATGTGTAATCAGAGTTAGTGTTAACATGGCAAAAAAATGACTTTCTTACTTAGTATTTTTGTCTTGTTTTTAGTAAAAAATAACTAACAATTCTTAAATTAAGATGTATTTTCTTGATGAGCAAAATGACACAGGAAAATAAGTCTAGTTTTTAGACAAAAAATATAAACTTTAAGTCTGGCATTTTTTGCTTGTTTTAAGCACTAATTTACTTAAAGTTTATATTTTTTTTCTAAAAACTAGACTTATTTGCCTAGGTCATTTTGCTCACCAATTTAAGAATTTTTAGATATTTTTACTAAAAACAAGACAAAAATACTAAGTAAGAAAGTCATTTTTTGCAGTGAAGTTAGTGTCAAGCGAGTATTTTGTGAATGTAAAATATAAATCCTTTCACTGCATGTGCAGCACGCACGTATTTTGACATGTCGCATGATGCACATAGGTTCACATGACGCAACAAACACATATTTTGACATGACCCACACACGACACTCCGAACCCATAGTCTTTTGCGCTGCTAATGCAAACGCTGCTCTACCAACTACTTGTGGAGCCACTAAGACCCAGACATCCGAATAATTCGTCCTGTAACATGCTGAAAAGCGCTCGGCTACACCGCACTTCTACGTAAAGATCAATTGATCATCATTTGATGAATTAGCACTGCTACACCAATGCTAGACAAATGCAATGACTCCACTTAAATATCAGTGGCGCTGTGATATTTCATTACATTTAGGGCCTGGTTAAGATGGATTGCAGGTGGTTAGTACATAAAATGCGATGAAATACCATGCGCAAAGGTTGGGTAGATTTTTAGCATATTTGGTACTTTTTCTCTAATCACCTCTTTAGCTCAGACCTTCAGTCTGCCTCCGTGTTTCCAATACAAGTAGCTGTTTTTAATTGAATATTCAGAGGAGGTGTACTTCTCTTCCGCACCCCCTGCGCTTTTTTCTAAGAAAGTACTTTGAACATTACAGACCTCGGAGGGTGGCCACTAAAAACATACCCGTAATGCTGTGTACACAACCCCTACCTCCGCCACCCTGCGATTTCAGGCAGCTCGGCCCACTTCTAAGAACTACATTACAAAGAGAGGGAGAAATGAGAAACAACGCGCCCCGTTTCCATTTACAAACCCAGCTATAAGGAGAACGCCGGAAGCCTTCGATGTGCAAACCTCTCATGAAACAGAATCATTTTACTGCTGTCCTGCATGAAAGATGCAAAATCTAGGCAACATGAAAGCGGCTGTGTGAGACGAACACTTGAGCTCTGCCTAAATCAGGTTTGTACGCCTAGCAGACGCGTTCGCTGATGTCCGTATCATTAGCACCGTCTCTGAAGGCGTCGTTGACCGAGATAACAGCAGGTGCGTGTCAATGTTGAGACTGCTGGATAAGCATGCTGGGTAATGAAAACAAAGACACAGGGTTTTTTCCTGTACATTGTTAGTACACCAGCTGCTGTGTGTACTGGAGCAAACACACGGTCCAAGAGTGCAGCGTTGAATGGGAACAACTCACCTTTGTTAGCTTTCCATTTTCAAGCTCCTTCGCTTTGTTTTTGATCACAGGGTCTGATGGTTTTTCTGCAATAAGAAATAAGTGGTTTACTGTACAAATAGGTACAATTTGCATATGCATAATGCGTCTCTTTGCTGCATTCAGTATAGATGCTGTAGGTAATAAGCGCATATTTAACATTCAAAGATTGTGGGTAGTTGAAAAATGCCCATACACATTCCCCTTATTGTTTCAACATATGAGTGGGCGATGAACCAGTAAGTAGATTAAACCGGTAGAAATGTGTCAGCGGTAGAGATTTAAGACTATCGTCTCTATCCAGAGAGTCATTGAGAGAGTCTGTGTAGTCATGAAAACATATCGTTTGTACGTTTTTAAGCACGGCAAGCCACGCATTTTTGCCACTTTATTGGTCTTAAATACACACATGCGTCAAAATGCTCATCTTTCCAATATCCTCATAAACAAGGTCATTCAGATCTTAAATTCCAGCTCCCCTAGAGTTAAACATTTGATTTTTACTGTTTTGGAATCCATTCAGCTGATCTCCAGGTCTGGTGCTACCACTTTTAGCATAGCTTAGCATAATCCATTAAATTTGATTAGACCATTAGCATCGCGCTGAAGGGACCCAGGGAGCGTTATATTTTTCCCATGTAAAGTTGACTCTTTTGTGGTTGCATCGTGTACTGGGACGGACGGTTAATTGGAGGTTGCTATTTTCTGGGCCGAGGTGGCTGGGAACTGTACTCTCATTCTGGCGTAATAATCAAGGACTTTGCTGCTGTAACATGGCTGCAGGAGGCGCAATGATATTACGAAGTGCCTGAAAATAGTCCCCTGCTATTGAAAGTTACCAAGGGGACTATTTTTTAAGGCGCTGCGTAATATCATTGCGCCTGCTGCAGCCATGTTATGGCAGCAAAGTCCTTGATTATTACACCAAAATGAGAGAAAAGTTCCTAGCCATATCTGCCTAGAAAATCACAACTTTTAATTTTTCGTCGGTCTTAGTACACGATGTAACTACAGAAGAGTCAAGTTTTAAATAAAAAAAATATTAAAACTCTTTGGTTATTTTTAGCGCGATGCTCATGGTCTAATCAGATTCAATGGATTATGCTAAAAGTGGTACCGCCAGACCCGGAGATCGTCTGAATGGATTCCAAAACGCTAAAAATCAAATGTTTAACTCTTGGGGAACTGGAAAATGAGCAAATTTTCAAAAAAAGTGGAGTGTCCCTATAAGAGAAAGTAAACATCTGAAAAAGGAAACGGATGTGTAATAGTACTGCATCCAGACTTTGGTCTTAAAGGGGAAGTGACCTAATTTGCTCGTCTGTCACTCATGTTTATCAAACAGCATTGAGAGAAAATCTCTCACTGCTTTTGACTAAATCACTTATACATTATTATTTATCATACTTATTTCATCACTGCTATCTTCAGTGAGCTTGAGTTTGTTTGTTTTTGTCTTGTTTTTTATGCTTGTATAAGTTTTTTTGTGAGTATTATAAAAAGTTTATGTTAATAACCTTATTAAAATAAAACGATACATATTTATATAATGATATAAAATGAAGCCTATCATGATATAAGATTTGGCTCATATCGCTCACCCCTATTTCAACATCAAGATTTTATGGAAAAATGAGTATGTAGACCAGGGGCGTTGCCACGAGGGGGCCTGGGTGGGCCTTGGCCCCCTCATTTACATGTCTTGCCCCCTCAGATTTCCAACTGCTTAAAATAAAATAAGAAAATGTTGATTTCTTAGTCTGATTGATAGATTGACCAATCAGAATGCTGCGCTGTAAAATGCAGCTATTTTCAAACTTGATTGGATTAGCTCATGTCTAAAGTTGTTTTGCGTAACTTACGCTGTCATCTACGCATGAGAGTTCATTAATATTCGGTGACAATGTGCCATCTACATCTTATATATATATCTCATATATATATATATATATATATATATATATATATATATATATATATATATATATATATATATATATGATGTAGACATTTATATAAGCATATAGAAGCTTAAGTTTAAGGCATTCTGTTCAACTAAGTAAAAATGGAAATTGCATCTATTTTCCCAAATTAAATCATTCCCTGTGTATAGCAGTGTTATGTGTACTACTTTAAATAAATAAACGTATTATGCACACTGCATTTCAAACTAAACCAACCTTTCTGATCTACGGGTGCAATTTCAATAACATTTGAATCACAGTGAATCACAACAAACTAGATGAAGGCTATGGTAGCACGTCGCACATATGTTCTTCTCCCTCATATCTGACACGCCGCACGCCTACTTCCCGTGCTATTTCAGATCCGCCGCTTGCCGTTGGTTTCATCATAACCTTGATTATATAGACGTTTGAATCTGCCGTCTAATAACTCATCTTCATTAACTCCTCCGCTTCTCGTCCTATTTATATTTATTCTGTGCGTTTCACGCATACTTACTGTAAACACGCACTTCCACCGAGTATTCATCCAGGTTGGTTAAAGACACCACCATGCAGGTAAAAACTCTCTGGTCTGTCAGCGAGCCCCGGGCGATCATCAGACTCGAGTTGGCAGCGATGCTAACTCTGTTTTTGTAGCCATCTGTGGCGGACACGGTCGCTTCGTCTTTCTGAGCCTGCTTCACGAGCAGATCGCCCGCAGAGCCGTCGTCCTTCACCAGAACGAGATAACCTGCCGTTAGCGCACTGACAAACACATCTATAGAGATTAGATTAGAAATCAATATGACTGCTTGATAGTAGGTGTACATCGCTTGACCGTCTAGACGGCTAGTAGAGGAACCACTCACGTATTTCCATTTGGTGAAAATGAGGCCCTCGGGGTTGTTATTTCCATTGTTGCATGGCACTTCAATGGTCTCGCCGTACAGACCTGTGACTGTCTGTACGCAGCTCCCTGAAAAACACAAGAACATTTTGGTTTAGATTTCACGTCTGTAGACGCAGCCAAGCATCAACAGAAATTAGTGTCGAATATGAAGCATTATCTCAACTCCAAAACGGAGCGACATGAAATGGGAGGGGAAACAAAGGGTTGGGGTCTTGTTTTGATTATTCCCAAGACATGCATACCATCTTAATTTCAAAGGAAATCTGAATACACAGAGACACACAGTGAGTCTAAATTTATTCAAGATTACCTTCGAGCAATTTTTTTAAGTACTGTATAACAGCTTTCAATCCTCTCCTGTGGGAGGTGTATAAGGTTGGCCAATATGTGCACTAAAGTAAAGATTATGCTATAGTACAGTAGTAAAGTGGTGCCGCAAGGCAGAGTTTATGGTTACCAACAGGACACCACTACAGTTAATGAAGCCTGGGACAAATTACAAGGATGGGCCTCGGGTCCCATAGAGCAAGTAGTTTAAAGATGTGTTAAGTGGGCCTTATGGCATTTACTGTACTGTAGATATTACAACATGCTTTGTTTTATGAATAAACCAAAACATCATTTAAATCATTAACAACAATGATATAAGATATTCTGTCTGCTGTTAGAAGTGTGCGCGCATACTTGTTAGCGTGTTTACATGAGCATTTATGCATAAAACAGAGTGACACATGGAAGCAAAAGTTGTCGCCTCAAATGATAAACTACTAGCTTAAGCATTCCACTGGCGACACGACAGCGTTGTTTGTCATTCTTGCTGGCGAGCACTGTAAACATCCCAGCACCTGACGCAGATAAGCGTTGACAATCGGCGACAGTCGTTCATAGTGTGTGGAGCTCTAAAAGGTTTGGGATTGCGATGCAAGACAGATGGCATGTGTGTGTCGCTGCATGGAGTAGGGTATGAACTTACTTTTCGACTTCAAAGCTAAATACCAACATGTTCTGAATTGTAGCCGGATTAGGCATGTGCAAAACGACATATTTCAATACAACAGTACTTCTACAACAGACATGTGTTGAAAAAAAACGGCATGCGCCTTTAAAAATGTAATGCTTGCGGCAACACGCTAGCAATGTGATGCAATATTGCAGACATCCATGGACGTTTGTTGTTATGCATATTCCTCCAGCTCAATTGGTAGTATGTCGTGTTATTAATTAAGGGTGTCACGATTTCGATTTTAAGTCGTGCACAGCAGAACGGCGTTTCTCTGAAATGAGAACTGTTTAAAGGTGCAGTGTGTAATTTTTAGAAGGATCTCTTGACAGAAATGCAAAATAATATACAAGCTATATTATCAGGAGTGTATAAAGACCTTTCATAACGAACCGTTATGTGTTTATTACCTTAGAACGAGACCTTTTTATCTACATACACTGAGGGTCCCCTTACATGGAAGTCGCCATTTTGTGCCGCCATTTTTCTACAGAAGCCCTTAACGGACAATTTACATGTTTGCAGCTACCGTAGCTTCTCTATGTGTTTCAAAAGCGAGGGGTAAGCAGTGGACTAAGCCGTTGGTTGCAATTCGCAACTTTACCACTAGATGCCGCTAAAATTTACACACTGCACCTTTAAGTTTCACAACAACTTATTTCAGTTGCTTAAGAGTTATGAAAACAGCATTTCAACATGACTTATTGGGGTATAGTCTCACAATCTCATCTGACAGTAATAAAAGTGCGTTTTTAAGGTGTAAAGTACTGACAGGTACTGAAGTTGTGTTTTATCAGGTATGTGCGTGTACCATATTAACATGGCAGGGCATCTCCGAGTTCAAGGTCAGATATTATATTTCAAAAAAGTCTAGTCTAAAAATGGCATAGCAATTTTTTGTGCTTTCAAAAAAAAGTAAAAACCGAGAATTGAACCGTGACCTTAGAATCGAAAATGTAATCGAATCGAGGATTTGGAGAATCTTGACACCCCTATTATTAATAATTATTACAGGCCATGGGTTTGATAATGTACCGTAATTCACTTAAAAGCATCTGCCAATGCATACTATAAATGTAAATAACGAAAACATTCCTGATTAACTAGTTCACCTTATAAATCAACTACTTGTCAGACAACTAGCTGACCCCTTCCTAAACCTGACCGCATGAGTGTAGTGCACTAACTCAGTGGTTCTCAAACTTTTTCAGCGTGTGGCCCCCCTTGTGTATAGTGCATTCCTTCGCGGCCCCCCATAAAGAAAGTTTATGACAAAAACTGTTCTAAAACTCAACATTTTAATAAAAAAACATTACATAAATTATACAAAGTAGTGCTTTTGGATAGTAGCCTTATTTTCTTTAGGTTTAATTACACAGAATTCATGATAAATTAATGTATTTTATAAAATGTCATAAAACTGGGCCCCCCTTTCATCATCTTGCGGCCCCCCTGGGGGCCCCGGACCCCAGTTTGAGAACCACTGCACTAACTATAACACTTGAAAGGTTTCAGGGCACTTTATTAATGGCTAGTGAGGTTGTTATGGCGACAAGGGCCTTTGGTCAATAGCATGCTAAATTCGGGTAAAGTACCATAGGAGTTCAAGAGGTCAGGGCTGAGAGGCCTTCACGGTCCATCCAATTCCATGCAGTCCCACGATGGACTATTTAAAAAGCTTGAACGACGAAGGTTCAAATTCTGGTCAAACTAAAGACGTGAGCTGGAGCCAAACCCAAAACACATTCAGCGCTCCAGGGCAATCACTCTCCAGATTTTCACAACTTTTCATTGTGATAGCAGCACAGGATAAAAATTTGGATACGGGGAAATAGCACCACTGATACAGATACACAAATGCGCTAATACCAATTCAGCAGAAAAGATAATCCTCAACCACTTTCATTTGCACACATCCGATTCACAAAAGTGTCTAGTGTGTTACTTTGCACATTTAGGTGTTAAATAAGCAATCCGCATGCACAGGGTGCCCGACGTGCACAGGCTTTGCATTCGCTTTAACTTCAACAGGTTATGATAAACGACAAAGGTGAGAGATTTCTGCTTAAAGCTCTGATAAATCCGACAGAAATGTGATGGTGATAGACGAAAACAGGTGCGGAAACCGTTGTGTACATAGCGAAGGCTAAATATACGTCTGCTGACTGTTTAAACAAAACACTCACTACCTGTGCTGCTGAGTCGCATCAACATGACAACAGCTAATCTGCTGAAATATCTAATAGAGATAAGAAAGGGGAAGACTGATAGGAATTGTATTCGTTTTTGTCACAAAGCCTTCATAGAGAAATAGGTGAATGACACAAAACCTGTTAATATCAGATTTTCACCTGAACATCGAGAAACAAACTAAAGTTTGGTTTGCTTAGAAACGGTTTGCTTACGAATATTGCTCAAAATATCTTCTTTTGTGTTCAGCAGAACAAAGAAATTAATATTGGTCTGTAACATCTTGACGGCGAGTAAATGACAACAAAATTTTCTTTTTGGGTAAATTATAAGAAAAACATGTCTTGCTTGATAGAATGGATGAAACAGTAATTTTAGTCATTACAATTAATGACATTTCCCTCAAATACTTACTAATTTAATGCACAAAAATGATCTTGTTATTCTTAATAAACAGATTAACATGTGTGCATTCGGCAGATGCTTTTATCTAATTATACCACGGGCTGTTTAAATACTCGATTCTGATTGGCTGGAAGGTGTGCAAACCTTTAATGCACAGGTAGTTCCAGTCAGTTTAAATACAGTTCGAATTAATCCGCTACTATAAACAATAAACATTATAAACATACAGGAGACTTGGAGAAGACGATGAATGACAAAAAGCAGCACAAAAAATGAACACCGGCAGAGCTAGATAAGATCGAAAATGAGGTCAATACGAAAAAGACAACTTCATGGGCAGTTAACACTTTCAGTGACTTTTTGCGCCAAAGACCGAACAATTGTGATTTCGAGATCTACTCTGATTCTCTTTTAAATGAGACGTTTCACGTCAGGTGGCTCTTCGCCTCGACGTCATGCATTGAAATCCTTTAATGCATGGCTAGCCGTGGATTATTCCTTACATAACTTACAGTGCAAACGAACACATTTTTATCAGTGTGCATGTTCGTTTGGATTCGAACCTAGGACATTTGGCATGGCTAACGCAATGCTATACTTCAGTGGTCTCCAACATGGTGCCTACGGTCAAATTCTATCAATAGCCTCAATTGTAATATTTATTTATTACATATTTTTTATATTTTCTTGGCTTCTTGATCTAGGTTAACATTTTAAACAATGAAAAAACAGAAACAAGTAAAATAAAATCAACAAGTAAAACAAAAAAGTTTCAAGTAAACAGATTGCCCTCCAGATTGTTTTATCCATTGTGTTTGCTCTTGCTCACAAAAAGGTTGGAGACCCCTGATCTACAGTACACCAATAGAGTTACAGGAACTAATGAAAAACATTCTGTCTAGACAAAATCTAAATCAGTATAAATTACACTTTTACCACTGTGTAAAAATGTTACCGTGAATATTAAGTCAGCTCATAGGTCACATTCATTAATATTCATTTTTACAGTGGGTATGCTCAATTAAACAAAATAATGCCACAGGGTAAAGGAACTTTAGGGGGCACTCACATTATCCAAACCAAACTGTGCCCCAGCGTGATTGTCCCCCCTCCCTACTCCCCCAGAAGCACACACTCACACTGTACTTAAATCGATCCGTGCCCGGGCGCGCTTTCGTCATTATGATGCGATTATTTTGAACAAAGCAGGAAGTAAAGCGCTCTCTTTACACTGGAACCCATTGTAATGGTAAGTTTGTGTTTTTGCAATTGACGTCTCTCCTTTGAATCGCGCTTAAGCACGATTGCGCTCACACTATAGCCTTTCGCGCCTGAGCCCAAGTGCAAGCCAGCCAGTGAGCGATTAACCAAACCACACACGAGCGCGGTACAGAGCGATCACACTAGTCAAACAAACCAGGCTTTGGGGGTCAAATGCGCCCAAGCACGGTTTCGTTTGGATAATGTGGGTGTGCCTCTGGTGTTGTTCAGGATGGACGACTTTTTAGCCTGGACATTTCTGGGTGGTTGTGGGCGGTGGGTCGCCTGTGATTCTCGTGCGTATCTCATCAATAGCATTTACTACACAAAGCCGTATTTCACAGAGAAGCTAGGCAAAATCGCGTTCATAATCGTGGACCTCCAATAACGTATGCGATTTTGCAGAGCTTCTCTGTGAAATACGGCTTTGTGTAGTAAATGCCGCTCCATTTGAAAGCAGGTGATGGCGATTTACTACTTATCATGAAACCGGCTTTACTGATTAGATATGCATAAGAATCGCAGGTGATTTATCACCCACACCTACTCAGAAATGTCCAGGTTAAAAAGTCGTCTACTTTGAACAACATTAGAGGCGCACCCACATTATCCAAACAAAACTGTGCTTGGGCGCATTTGGCCCCCAAGGCCTGGTTCGTTTGACTAGTTTCCTTCAAATACACCCCTATTTTTGAGTGTAACCCAGGTGCTTAGGTGAACCACTCGACCTCAAACGGTAACACTTCAGTATGGGGAACACATATTCATTATTAAATAAAGATTTTGCCTCAATAAACTACTAGTTTAATGCTTATTGAAACGGGTTGTAGCATTTAAATGTAGGTGTGGGATTAAAAGTTGTAAAATATGGTCATCTATTAATATAAAATATGCTAATAAAGAGCCAATGTGTTAGTAATATGCAGGCAACTTGTTAAA
The DNA here is from genome assembly GCF_027580225.2 of Misgurnus anguillicaudatus. NCBI lineage: Eukaryota > Metazoa > Chordata > Actinopteri > Cypriniformes > Cobitidae > Misgurnus > Misgurnus anguillicaudatus. Next base: position 29,185,423 of record NC_073348.2, read on the forward strand.
ATTGAGAATAGGTCCTCATACGCAAGTGTTACGCCTCAAACTACAGACCTGCGTGCCTCAAATTGAAATCATAATGATACTTGATACTACACAGACACATTCGCTACATCCTCCGCATTTCCCGAAACATTAAAATGCAAAAATACGTGTCAAAAATCCGCCTCTCACACAAGAATACAAATGGATGCGTTCAAATGCTGGAATGTGTCAAGAAGTCTCTCATGTCTCTCTGCATAATGAGTGGGATGTGTTAAAGTATTGGTGTTAAGGGAGAGAGCTCAGAGACCAGAGGTTGTCACTCCCGCTGAGACAAACCGAGCATGTGTGAAGTGAAATCAAACACCAGAAGTCTGACCCATTACGATTGTTTCTGAATTTCAGAAATGCCTGTCGACTGGTTGCCACCCTGCTTAAACAGCCCCCAGCGACCACATAGATCCCACTGTGAAGACGCCGTGTCTTTCTGCATGAGTGCGTGTTTGCTTGCCAGTCAAAAAAAATATCTCATCTTATCACGCTGTTTTGCTACAGCCGAGAGGATAAAACCAAACCAACAAGGAGAATTTGTTTTCTGTCAAAGCTATCAAGCCTCAACGTTGAGCGATTGGACCTCAAATCAAAACTCTCTCTGCAGGATAACGGATTTCATTTCTTCTCCAAAGCATTTTGCACTGGGCAATTCAAAGAGCAGACCTATCTCCTCAGAAATAAAAACTTTCTTGAAATTATACTTGAATATGTTTTGATATATTCATATATATAATAAGGCAGTTGTGTAAAATAAATAATCTGTTACTACAATATGCTTGCATGTTCCCGAGTACCCCTCCTGGGTCCTCTCATAAACGCATTCACAATGATCTAATGACGAAGGTCAATAGATGTATATTTAGGTCTAAAAAATCTCGTTCAGTTGTATCTGTTTTTACTCGGCGAGAATAAGCCTTGGCCCAGTACAATTGCTTTAAGCAGCATCAGTAGAGGAAGAAAACAATTCATTATCTGAAGTGCTTTTATTGCATGCACCAAACTAATAGCACTAATATTCACTGAGCAAACGCACCTGTCCTCAGGGTCAACATGGTCCCATCGGGTAATTCAGCCTCATTTCATGCAATGTTATTTTGATGTTTCCATCGCTTTGATTTTGTTCAAGAAATTCACCTAATTTGACATTTTCATGCAGTTTTCCTTTCCAAGGTTGTTTTTCAGTCTAAAAGGGTTCGGTGTGGGTGGCTGTGTTTTCACAATGCGTGTTAAAGCTTTATACACTCCCAGGTGGTACTCTAAAATGTACATTTTAGGTACAGATATGTATAGGCCTACATTTGGTACTAATAATATATGTACCTCAAAGGTGTCATTTTTTGGCAGTAACAGCTTTTGTACATTTATCCGATTGGTGCATGCTCAATGATTACCTAATATTCCTTTATTTTTAAAGTGAACAACCCTACTGAAAAATCCAGCTAAGACCAGCATAAGCTGGTGACCTGGTTTATGCTGGTCTCCAGCTTGGTCGCATTTTAAGCTGGTCTAGCTGGACTTAGCTGGTCAGGCTGGAAGACCAGCTGGCCCACCAGCATGACCAGCTTTGTCAGGCTGGGAGGACCAGCGTAAACCACCTTAAACCAGCTAAAACCAGCTACCAGCTTATGCTTATGCAGTAGGGAATACATAATAAATAGCAAATAATAAAACAAATAATCAGAATCAGGCGATATCGCAACATACCTATACAACCCAAGGTTGGTTACCCTACAGCCGATCTCACACTTCCTGTGACATCAAACTGCATTACGACTGATCTCAGATTACCGATCTCACCATTACGACTTGACAGCCCGAATACAGTTTTTTCCCGTTTCTCCAAATCAACTCCATAGATTCACGAGCCCCTCACAGAGGACAGCTATGCTAGGGAAAAAGGTAGAAGAACCGGCACTGGGGAAATCAATAGCTTCTCCGCTCCGCAGCCTGCGATTCATCAAACGGCGCCTGCCGTGCCCATGATCAAACCCAAACATATTAGCCGCTAAACACGAGAGCAGATTGAAGGAGCTTCTCGCAACCACTCAGTGTTTATCTTACTCTGCTTGCTCTCAAACAGACAGCCAAAACAGCTTTTGGCACCGCCGCGTAACTTCAACATTCCCCTTAATTTAAAACCTGCTGGGCATATAGCCACCTTGAGCAAATCCCGCTTCAATTCCAGAGTTGCCAAATCGGCAGAACGCTAGACCATTGATGTCAGATAGAGCTTTGTAACGCTGAAGCGTTCTTTATACAACAGTTCGTTTCGCTCATCTAACTATAATAAAGCTGACATTTGGTATAAAACACTGTGTTGTTTCAACGTGTGTTTCGATACGGTTGTCTGTTCCCTGCATTCCAGAAATACCATCAGTCGGTGTGTTGCTTGGAGACACGTAGCTTTAGCTTTGTTTGAAACTTTGTTTATTTTTGTTAGCAGAGCAAAAATAGACAACATAGTTAGCCATGTAGTGTTTATAAGTAACTCGATGTTAACCTCCAAGACAGGGTTGTGCAGTTTTCTCTAGTAAAACTTCAAGAAAGCCGTGCTATGTAAATAAGTCATTCTCTACGAACTTTGCCACCAATTGCTTGTCCACATGTATACACATAGTCGCCTAAAGGGGTGGTCACATTAGACTTTGAGCATGCAAATATTTTTCGGACGTTCGGACTGCGAATAATACTTCGTCAATTTAAGTTTTTTGACTTTGTACATTTTCGCTTTTCAGCAGAGAGAAAGGTCATGCCGTGACGTACCGGTATTCTACTAGTGGTCACATGTTTCCACTTAGTACGAACTTGCAGGTCAGAGTTCATAAGACTTGAACTTTGGTACGCAGAGAAATGCAAAATATCTTACGCATATATTTGTTTTTGGTTTGAAGCATTCGTATGCATATGAATGGAAGTCAATGGAAGGAAAACATTTTCAGCAAAGAGAAATGTCATGTCATGACCGGTTTTCTACTGGTCACGTATTTGTATTCATAAGGCTTGAACTTTGGTATGCAGAGAAATGCGAAATATCTTACATATCTTGCGTTTTCAGTTTGACGCATTCGCATGCGTATGAATAAAAGTAAATGGAAGAAAACGTTTTTAAGCAAAAAAGAAAGGTAGTGCCATGACGTACTGGTTTTCTACTGGTCATGTATTCGCAGGTCAGAGTTTACCAGACTTGAACTTTGGTACGCAGAAAAATGCAAAATATCGTTTTGGTCTGAAGCATTCGTATGCGTATGAATAGAAGTCAGTGGAAGGAAAACTCTAGTGTGACCAAGTCCAATTTATAGTCGTGCGTAAAATCTGCGCCGTAGGTTATCCATAGCCTCTGCGTAGCCTGAAGTACAATTTTTAACAGTGCGTTAGTTCTACGCGGACCGCAAGCGATGTGATTGGTCCACTAGAACCCCTCCCATCAGATAAAAAAACTGTGTGATAGGTATTTCCGTTTGCGACAGTGAGAACAAAGATGGACTAAGTTGAGGAGTGATTTAACCAAAACGGCAACATTAGTCACTGTTTATTTACTTCCATCACTGCTGGTTATCTCAAAACATACACAACAAGTTTCTTCATTAGTCCACCAGTAAGCCTGGAAATCCACACTGGTCTTAAGCTGCTCTTTTGTTCAGCTAGATACCACACCATAACAAATCACAAATATAAAATGAATCCCATTTGTCTTGTTCATATAGACGTTAAAGCACTTAATTGCTGTGAAAAGCTTTGAAGCAGAAAAATATAAATAAATCAAGTCTCACAATTAATGTGTTTTCATTATCGATCATTGCTGTCACTTTAGAGTACACAACTACCTGCGCCCATCCATACTAATAACTTCTGTATGAGGAATAAAATTCATCTGGAGGCATAAACCTGAACCGCTTTACCTCCATTTGTTAAACAAAGTAATCTCGTAAAACACTTTTCTGATCCCTTAATAGTTTTAAATATTTAATGGTGAAACAGAACGGTTTTGACTGAAATTTCGACATATGTGGCTGCCCCGAGAATTTTTGGGTGTTTGTGTTTCACCTCCCACCTCTATAATGGGTTTATAGGTGCACTAGAACAATCCTTTCTAAAAATGCATTAAACATTCGTTTACAAAGACGTGAAACTCACCGAGTGGTCAGAGGTGTTCACTGATATGCTCACACAAAAATCGCTGCAAAAGATGCTTTCCAACAGCTGTTTTAGCATTCGCTGTTAACTTGTGGACCTATTTTTCCAAACGCCTCACTTCCGTACATTCTTCCACTGCGAGCTTGAATAATAGACACTCCAGCCCAGGTGGTGGCGCTAATCCGCCATTGCCAATTGCAAGAATAGAAACAAAGGTCCCGGCACCGTACCTCACAGCACATCTAATACAATAAGTCAATGGAGTTGGCAAAAACTACGATAAAACCTGATGGAATGCGTAATTTGCAGCGATTTTTGTGTGAGCATATCACTGAACACCCCTGACCACTCTGTGAGTTTCACGTCTTTGTAAATGAAAGTTTAATGCATTTTAGGAAGGATTGTTCCAGTGCACCTATAGCCATTGTAGAGGTGGGAGGTGAAACACAAACACCCGAAAATTCTCGGGGCAGCCGCATATGTCGAAATTTCAGTCAAAACTGTTCTATTTCATCATAAACAATCTGAAAACAGGGCTTTAAGTGTAAAATACCGAACTTGTCCTTTAAATTAAAGATCACAGTTTTAGAGCTATACTATAAACAAAATAAATCGCAATGTAATCAATGTAATTTCGCATCATCAGGTCCCTGCTGACATTGACTCCTATTTAAGTTCAGATATTTGTATTTCCTGGCAGCTTTTGTTCAATAACGACATGCGTTTAAGCTAAAAGTAATTGTGTTTTCTGTGCAGACGTCTTAAGGTGTCCCACGGGATGTATATTCAGCCGTTTTAATCTACACAAACGTGCAGAAAGATCGCCATTGTGGTGCTTTGCTGCCAGCTTCAGACTCTAATTGATTTAAGGCCTGTCTAATTTAAGTAAAGTGAATGAAATGCATCCCGACCACTGATTTGATGGAATTAATGAAGCTCTGACTAAACTGTAATTGGTTGGGATTCCATTAAGCGCGGGTTTCCTTAGACACACCAAATGGCGTAAACAAACAGAGCGTGCTTTTCTTTACAAAATCATCAGTATCGACTCCCTGTTAGCTCTGATACCTGTGGTCCACACGGCTGGATCTTCCTCATGCTTGAAGTGTTTGTGCGAAATTCACTGTATTACAAGGTACACCCACACATACTGTACATGCAGAAGACATGGAGCATAAAGGCTGGATGTTGCCAACAGTGAAAAAAATACAGATCAAGAAAAAAATGAATGAATAAAAGGTGAAAAACATCCAATGCTTGTGGATTAATAATTATACGGTGGTCTCATTTTTAAAATTGTTTTAAAATAATTGGTGGGATTCCTGAACATGAACGACCCGTCGGCAACAGGCTTTCTTAATTATCTCACATATCGACTAGTTGTTGTGGATGTTGTTGGATGACCAGTCTCCCCTTATCTTGTAACTGTCTAAACACAAACATGGGTTAAAGCAACCTTACCTCACATGAATTTGTAAGTATTTTACAAGGTGGCTATTTGTACAAAGTGAATTGTACAGAAATTAACAAATAATAAAGCCCACCCCTAACCCTGCGCCTAAAGTCAATATCACTGGGGCAAAGCACAATGTACTAAAGATTACAAATGAGACTATAAAATTCATATAAATTAGCCACATTGTCAAGTATTAATGAATTACTATAAGTTTGTGTTGGTAAAACCAAAGATATAGGATATAACAAGATTGAGCACTACTATGCAATGCTCAATATGCCAATCTGTGCACATGCTCAGTAACTGAAACGACTTAAAAAAGTGCAATTTTCTAGTGCAATTTAAGCTTTAGAAACACAAGTTATGGTACAGTTTTATTGTGATATCACAATTTTTAGCAAATAAGACTTTAGTCTTGTATGACTAAAATGACTGCCTGGAGGCATTGCCTATATTGTTGCCTAGTGGCCCGACTTCCCTTAAAGGATTAGTCAATTTTCTTAAAAAAAAAAAAAAAATACAGATAATTTACTCACCACCATGTCATCCAAAATGTTGATGTCTTTCTTTGTTAAGTCGAGAAGAAATTATGTTTTTTGAGGAAAACATTTCAGGATTTTTCTCACTTTTAATGGACTTTAATGGACCCCAACCCTTAACAGTTTTAATGTAGTGTAGTTTCAAAGGACTCTGAATGATCCCAATCGAGGCATAAGGGTCTTATCTAGCGAAACGATTGTCATTTTTGGCAAGAAAAAAATTCACTTTTGAACCACAACTTTTCGTCTTCCTCCGGTCGTGTGAAGCGCCAGCGCGACCTCACGTAATTGCGTAATAACGTCGAAAGGTCACGTGTTACATATATGAAACGCATATTTGCCGACCATTTTAAACAACAAACTGACACATTAATTAGTATCATTCGACATACAACAACTTCGGAACGGTCCTCTTTCTCCACACTTTTAAACACAGGGGCATAGTTTCACATACTTCATCTGTGACCTCTTGAAATGATGACGTATTACGTGAATTCGCCCTGGCGCATCACAGGACTGGAGGAAGACAAAAAGTTGTGGTTTAAAAGCGCATATTTTTATTTTTCTTTCCAAAAATGACAATCGTTTCGCTAGATAAGACCCTTATGCCTCGTTTGAGATCGTTTAGATTCCTTTGAAACTGCAATTTTAAACTTTATTAAAATTGTTAAGTGTTGGGGTCCATTAAAGTCCATTAAAATCAGAAAAATCCTGGAATGAAAAACATAAAACATAATTTCTTCTTGACTGAACAAAAAAAAGACATCAACATTTTGGATGACATGGTGGTGAGTAAATTATCTGGATTTTTTTTAAGAAAATGGACTAATCCTTTAAAGGGGACAGAGAATGAAAAACCATTTTACCTTGTCTTTGTTGAATAATGGTAGTCTACCCGCATTCACAAACATACAAAAAGTTCTAGACATGCTAAACATCTCAGTCTCATAGAAATTCCTCTTTTAGAAATGTCAGCCAGAAAACAGCCCAATCTGAAAAACTGATGCTTATGACATCACAGGCATCTCCCTGCCCCTTCACTTTAAAATAATTGGCTACATTTTTAGAGTGGCAGCAAAGTCAGCCAATCAGTAATGAGATTGCAAGTAAAGACAATAGGGCTAGCCAAATAGGTGTAAAACCACTTGTTTAAATTCCCCCACCCTAATAGAGCTATTTGAGAGAGGTTTTTAGGAAGCTTCTAAGGTATTACAGACCCAAACAAAAACATTTTTGTCTACATGTCACATCACAGAACAAGGATAAATACCCCGTTCAATCATTCTATGTCAACTTTAAGGAATTTCTGTAAAAAACACAATGCAATACAAAAGCTATCTGATGCATCTAAACTTGTAAGAAATGCAAATCTCAAATCTAAAAACAAAAAATGTAAATGAATTCCCACAGAGTTCAGTGATTCAAATGTAAAGACAGCAATTAACAACAATCTGCTACAAAAGTAACATTAAGCAAATGGAGGTGCTACGCAGAGAGATGGAGATAGCTCGGCACTCCACATGTTTGACCCACAGCAGGCATAAATATATTATTAGCGATCCCTCATTATAAACAGCTTCCACAGCCAGACATAACAGATTATTTAGCTAGCTCGATTCGCCTCCTAGAAGAAAAATTACACATCGAGAACTTGGGCGAAAGTTCCTGATTGAGAATTCTGTGGCTATAGCACGCTGAGCTTGATCTAGCACCTAAGGGCCTTTGAGCACCAGCCCTAATAAAACACACTGTTTGCATTGGCAAGCTGCTTTCATTTCTTCTAATGTAAGTCTGTTCGTCTTTTAAATCAAATATTACCACCCGCCCAGAGCCATAGATTCACAAATAATGGTGATATTAACCCAAAGATGAATAGATGAAAAGATGTTGTTTTTACAGGTAATAATTTTTTACAGGTAAACTGCACCGTGTTGGTAACCCTTTATGATTTAATCACCTTAGGCACGTCCCTGTTTTTAAAGCTACTGAATATTTTAAAAGGACCTTGCTTGGGTCTTAAAAAAATGCCCCCAAAGTAAATATCAATCTTTCTTTCAGTGGGTTTATTAGTGGCCCATGCGGATACCGGTACTGAGGAAAAATGGTGGTGACTGGCAAATACATGGCTGATATATGGAATATGTTGGTTAATTTAATAATTTTTGCTTTCTTTTTGGAACCTATACCTGGCAGAAACTTGACTAAGCAAGAACAGTGTAGGAAAATTAATCCGCCATATGGTTGGATTAATCCCAAACTTCTGGAATTGGTACAAGTCAGCCTTTGGTACCTTTTAATCAATACTTAAACAATTCCTAAGGCAACAAATTAATAATATAGGCAAAATGAAACTGGATCTCATGTAATTTAGATATCACGTCAACGGGTCTAGTTACATTTCTTTTACTTAAAGGCAGGATGCGTGATTTTTGAAAAACACTGGAAAAGGGAGTCGGGCTGACTACTAAAACACACTTGTAGCCAATCAGCAGTAAGGGGCGTGTCTACTAACCGACATGATTTCCTGGGTTGTATATGTGTGGGGTAGGGGCGTGTTTGTTTAGGTGATTTCAAATGTCAACATTGGCTTTCAGAAATCATGCACCCCGCCTTTAACTCTTTCCCCGCCAGCGTTTTTAAAAAAAGTTGCCAGCCAGCGCCAACATTTTTCATGATTTTCACAAAAGTTTAATGCCTTCCAGAAAATTTTCTTCTTTAAATATATGAACAAACAATATATCAGATGAAAGAACAGACCCTCTGCTTTCAAAAAAAAAAAAAAAAAAGTTTCATACTACCTTCAGTTCTCTTGTAATCACCTCTCAAACATGGGTAGGTTTCTTCAAAAACACCCATTTTTGAGCAAAAAGCTGAGATAATTCAATTTTTGCGAAGGACTTTTGATAGAGATCAGATGCAGAGCGATCTTTAAAACATACACGGAGTTCTTTCTCTTTCACGTGAGGCGCTACTTCCGGGTTGTATAAGTTGCGGAAGTGCGCCACCTGGTGGATAATAGCGGTATTGCGGAAAGACGGAAAATCTCGTCATTGGGGGGGAAGCGTTTTCTCTTATTTCTCTTAATTGACGAGATATCTCGTGTATGAGATCTCGTCAATGGCGGCGAAAGAGTTAAAGGCAGTGGTTCTCAAACTTTCGAAGTGTGCAAACCCCCCCAACCCCTACCTCGGTGGGTGTATCCTTTTGCCCCCAAAGAAAGTTCATGACATAAAGTAATCTCAAACTTAGAATTTAAATTAAACAAAACAAATTCTTACAATGTAATGCTGTTGGTTAGTAGTTTTAGTTTTCTTAGGTGTAATTACACAGAATAAAGAATTATGATAAATTAATGTATTGTGTAAAATAAAAAAATAAAAAACTGATGCACCCCTGGCATAGGGTTGCCGCGGTGACATAATTTTCCCACCGGTTAATCAGCGCGTCACAAACTCGGTGATCCCGGTATCACCTAGTGGGAGGGGCTTATAAATGCGCATGCAGACGTGCACATTTTACTTTCACTTTTGAATTACGCAACTGTTTAAATCGCCTATGAATTTGCGTGCAATGTGAGTGCAACAGCTGGTTTACTTAAGTGCTTGAGTCAATGTGCGCAGGTAATTCTCACAGAAGAACCCGCCAGTCCCAAGCAGAGCTACCGGCTACTTCTCCATAAAAGCGCTGCTTGAATGATGGGTTTAATATTTTTCTTGATGAAAAACACAACAACAAAACGATCTCGCTTATATTAAACATCATATATGTATATTATAACAAAAACGAGCAAATCACGCGGCTTCTGTCATCATCTGGTCAGTCAGCTCCCTTTGCAAACTCTGACAGAAATAAATGAAATCTGACACCTGCGGCTGCTCTGTGACGTGACGCGCGTTCAGCCCCGCTGAATTCAGACAACAGAAATGCATACATAAGTGTTTGCTCTCTCTAACGAAACTAAATGATTTAATTAACGTTACACGAAAATATCAAAACGACGGTGAAAGACGGTGTAGTGGTGGGCAAGTGATATAACCGGTGAGAGGCTGAAGCACCGGTTATCACCGTTTCACCGACTATCGCGGCAAGCCTACCCTGGCACCACCCCAAGGGGGGCATGGCCCCCAGTTTGAGAACCACTGATTTAAAGAAAGAAAATGAAATGTGTATTGGGAATGCCAGTTGTTATTGATGATGATACTAATAATAAAAATAAAAAAAATAATAGAAATAAATAGGATTAATACAAAATTCTTTAACTGCTCGCACATAATTTGTAGTTCATTACAATGCATGAAAATCTAGATAAAATGTAAACATTTAATTTAATTAATAATTATAAATAATGCAAGGATAAGATTAAATAAATGTTTTTTTTATTTAACTGTAATAAACTCTCCCTACTTCACTGATAAAATATTTTTTATTATTGTTGAGCTTAATGACGATAATGGTATTCTGCCATACAAACACTTGACCTTTATTAAAACATCCAATCTGGAATTGTACAATTATGTCAAATTTTGTAAATGCTTTAAGAAATACATGAAAGCAATAATAACTTTAATTCTTCATCTTAAACTGCCAAACTTTACCGAACAGCAACATAATGTCGTCCACGTCAAAATTATTACTTCACACTGTTATTCATTTTCAAATTCTCTGTACTGCTGAACAAGTACCCTGTAATCCAAATGGGTTGACGTCTACTGTCTTAAAATATCCACATAATAGCTAAATAATTGACATGGCATTTATTAGTCTATCACTAATCAAACCTTGCTAAGAAAAACTCGCACCTCCTGAAGGGTTCAAGCGTCCTATTAAACATGCTAGACTGCAGACTCTCAGTGGATGCAGTGGAGTGAACAGTACTGAATTCTTATCTGCGATATCCCCACCCATCTCTCAACCATATGTACACCAATGGGAAACATCAGTCAGTGTTTGTGTTGCCATCTGTCTTTGTGGTAATTGGTAGTTTGTCCGGTTTAATTGAGGAATTTGTCCGGTGCATCTGCATAATCCATAACCACTGCAAAATCAGTCACTTTTGCTCCCTGGTTACGCATAGAGACTAGAAACAAAGCACATGTTCACCACTTTACATTTTTATTCTGTTTTTTTATTTACCGTTTTGTTAAGCTTGCCTTTTTTTATCTCTCAAATGGCAGTAAGTCACTGTGCTTTTTCTGTTATAGGTACACTGATAGTGATGGTCGTGCACACAGCAGCTGTTAAGCGAGTTATGTCAGAAGAGCGTCAGCATTATATAGGCGTGGATGAAATCATCTTACTGATGGGCGACAGCAATTACAGCGCAGTGAAAGGAGATTGTGAAGTGGCCCGTTTGTTCAACTTCCGCTACTTTTTGATCTCGTTCTGTCCTTTCTGTAAGTGTACATGAACTGGAATCTGTTGGCTTTCAAAACTAGCTACTTATGCATGCTTACAAATCATGACTCTTGTTTTCAAAAAAATTAGCAAGCTTGAAAGTTGTAATTTCGTCACAATATTTTTATATGACTTGAACGTACCATCATTAGCAACAATATAACATTAGCTAGCTTCTTTGGAGAATTGCAAGCGAAGTAACCAAAACGGTATTAACGGTGCAGTGTGCAGATTTTAGCGGCATCTAGCTGTGAGATTGCACATTTTAACCAATGACTCCGTGAATGGCGCCGGGTGTGCCTCATACGTCCTGAAAAGTGAAGCCGCTGGCTTTTTGATCGCCCCCTGGTGGCTAGCTGCAGCAAGTCATAAACCCCGCCCTCTTCATTTAAACGAATGGGACTCTGCTCTAAATAAAAAAAATTTACACTTCCAATAAAAGTTGCCAAAAGATTATTTTGGTCCTTTCAGGTAGTTAAAAATGCGCTGATATATTTTCAAGTGTTCTTTTTTGTGATAAAAGAAACGGGACATGTCGTTATGATTGGCGTGGTTGAATTGGGCGCGCAAGTGTTTGGGCAGAAGTTTGATACCGCAGCCCGCCTCTGGCTCCACGAATGATTCCTTCTGCGCATGCCTTGGCTCCAAACTGACGTTTTTACGTAACATGGCGCAACCACGTCGGACATTTTTGGCTTCAATTCATTACAATGGAGGGAGGCGACGTTGCGTCGTCCATCTTTTTTTTACAGTGTATGCTCAGCGCTAACCACTCCTTTTTGAAACACATAGAGAAGCTACGGTAGCCATCACAAGTCAAACATGTCATCGTCTGAGACAACATAGTGACGATTCACTGTAGCAGTTTGTCCATTCAGGGCTATTGTAGAAACATGGCAGCGCAAAATGGCGACTTGCAGGGTACACGGGGTGAATGTAGATATAAATGGCTCATTTTGAGGTATTAAAACATAACAGTTAATCATGGTAGGTCTTTTTAATAGCACTGAAAACATTTTATGTATATTACATTGCATTTCTGTAAATAGATCTGCCTAAAATTTACACACAGCACCTTTAAAGAAACAGTTGACACAAAAATTTTAAAGTTTGTCATCATTTACTTACTCTCATGTTGTTGTAAACCTGTATGAGTTTCTTTCTTCTGAAGAAGATAATTTTGAAGATATTTTTATAAATGATGGCAAACACACTGTTGATGGTACCCATTGACTTTCATAGTATTTTTCCTACTATAGAGATCAATGGGTACCATCAAGTGTGTGCTTACTATCAATGATCAAATTATCTTCTTATGTGTTTAACAGAAGAAAGAAACTCATACAGGTTTCTGAAATGTTTCATTTATTCCCACGGGTCCCTTTAAAGTAACGCTCATAGGGTAATTCATTTAAAGAGGACATATCATGAAAATCAGATTTTCTCCATGTTTAAGTGCTATAATTGGGTCCCCAACGTGAAAAAGATCAACCCAGTAACTTAGTTTTAGTAAACCATTCTCTGCAAGCATGTGAAAAAATAGGTAATTGAAATTTGTCTCCCCTTGTGATGTCAGAAGGGGATTTTTCCCTCTTACAGTTTTCTGGAAAGGTGCTTTGCAATGCATATTGAAAAAAAACCCAGCAAATTTTTATTTTTTAAATAACGTGAAGGACATCCCCAGCTTCAAAACTCCTATATTAGTCACTTCCAGTACAGCTCATTTTAACAGGACAGATGTCTGCTTTCCAGCGAAAATCTACACGGATAGCTGATATTTACTCCTTCTGCGACTGCACTCGCAAATATTTGTGCTGTGGAACCGAGCAAAGCTCCGTTCAGGATCTGAGCCAATATTCTGGAACAAGAAGTGTGAATTTGATTATGTTCCAATAAATTCGCAACCCCATAAGAGTTGAATTGACTACCGCATAGTGCCTCTGTGTTGTCTTTTCATTAAGACATATTGTGTAACGTGCGTTCAGGATAACGGCACGCAGCGAAAATTGGCCTTCCTCCACGACTAGCAAAAGACAGCAGAGCATATACAGTTAGTGACAATTGCTGAGGACGAACATCGAATACAGCAGTCTAATAAATACCATCCGCAACAACTTCATCCTGCACTGACAACAGGAAATCGGCTTTTGGCACTGTAGCCTCCATACTATTAACCTGCCTTGGCTGCTTCTACAAGCCCTTACATTAGCCTAAAACCATCATGCTGTCAACATAATACCTCTCAACGCTGACTAGCTGCATGAAAAAATAATAAGGGAAGGGAGGAGAGAGATTAAGGCTCTGATGGGTTTCCTGTGGAAGGAGACACACTAATGGCAATGTACAACATGGTGCTAAAAGACTTCCATCACAGTGTGTCTGGACATGGGGAGAAATATAAGTGATTGGTTAATGAGCTATTTGAAGATGTTTGAAAATTACAGTCTGGCCAAGCTTTGAGCTGGGAGCTGTGGCATGCCTCTAATCTTAATACACAATACTGGTCCAAAATCACATCCTCGCATTAAAGCTGAAATACATATTTAATGCAAAATTAAATCTGGGCTCATATTACTTTAGGAGATGAGTCAAGGAGATATTATTACCCATATGCGCTGTGTATGATGATGGCAACTGCATCACCGCCGTGAAAACAACAGTAGCCTGGTTTAGTTTCCATTAAAGAATTGCGCAAAACTGATTAAAAACTATTGTGAAATGACTTTGTTTCCATTAAGGCGACACTCCATTTTTAGGCCCAATAGGCTCATTTTCCAGCTCCCCTAGAGTTAAACATTTGATTTTTACAGTTGTGGAATTAGGAACTATACTCATATTCAGCCAATTTCCGGGTCTGGCGGTAACAGTTTCAGCATAGCTTAGCATAATTCACCGAATCTGGTTAGACCATCAGCATCGCGCCCAAAAATAACCAAGGAGTTTCGATTTTTTTTTTCTGCAGTAACATCGTGTACTAAGACAGACGGAATATTAAAAGTTGCGATTTTCTAGGCCGATATGGCTAGGAACTATACTCAAATTCTGGCTTAATAATCAAGGACTTTGCTGCCGTAACATGGACACAACCTCCATCATTTTTTACAGTCTATGGTAAAAACACACCCGACACATGTTACGGCAGCAGTCCTTGATTATTATTAAGCAATGATATTACGCAATGATATTACGCAGCGCCCGAAAATAGTCCCCTTGGTTATTTTCAGTAGCAGGGGACTATTTTTTTAAGGCGCTGCGTAATATCATTGCGTAATAATAATCAAGGACTGCTGCCGTAACATGGCTGCAGCAGGTGCAATGATATTACGGAGCGCATTAAAAAAATAGTCCCCTTAGTAACTTTCAATAGGAGAGGACTATTTTCGGGCGCTGCGTAATATCATTGCGCCTCCTGCAGCCATGTTACGGCAGCAAAGTCCTTGATTATTATTACGCCGCAATGATATTACGCAGCGCCTTAAAAAAATAGTCCCCTGCTATTGAAAATAACCAAGGGGACTATTTTCGGGTGCTGCGTAATATTTACCAGCAGGCCTAGCATTGTGTTTTTACCATAGACTGTAAAAAAAGATGGAGGTTGTGTCCGTGACGTCGCCCATAGGTTTCTAAAGATCGTTTTTTAAGCTTAAAGTATGCGGGGCCTGGCAGTTGATGAATTGCAGTTTAAATCACTTCCGTATCGGCTTCATCAGAGAGATCGGAAAGTTGCACATTGTTTTTTACCCATATACATCTGTATATATGTACATATTTATACACTTGACGCAGAGTGACAAGACATGTCTGCACCGCGCAATGTCCAGAAACAACAGGATCCTGTTGTCCCCATTATGCAAATGAGAAGAGAGGAATAATGCCCTTCGCCACTACATTCGATCCCCAGTGCTGTTAACAACCAGGAAGTAATTGATTAAGACAGCCAACACACGCAGAATAATAAGCAACCCAAACACGCACAGATGCCAGTCAGTGCTCACGAGCAAACAATAGGTATTCTGCCAGTGTGAAGCCTAGTCAAGGACAGTCACTTTATTAGGGAAGTCTTCATTACTTTGTAAGCAGGCAAAGAAATCGTAGCATATTTTCCCTTCTTTTCCATCAGTCTCCTCGCAGAAGGCCTCTGGCGGAGCAAGCAGGCTAATTGACCCATCTATGGCCCAGGCTTTCAGGAGTGCGCGGGCACAGAGCCTGGAGTGCTGAAATAATTGACTTGATGAAATGAAGAGCAGAAACTCTCAGAGGATGGCGGACTCGTCCATGCACAACCTCGTTCGCTCTCTCTCTTTCTTTTTTTAGGCTGGTACACTGACTGATTAGTGAAAGAGGCCATGCTGTCTTCTACTGGGAAGCCTGATGTTCTCACCTTTAACACCGATGTTGTGAAGACTGCTTGACTGGGTCATTCTCGTATGCAGTACGTTTTGCATTCTGAACAGGGGTTTAATAGTGAATATGGCTGTACTGTCATTTAAGGGTGGATTTGTACTGAAGGATATGTTATGAAATGCTCTGGTTGGTCATTAGAGCCTGATTATATATTGCAAGGAATAAACAGAAAGAACTGTCAAAGCCAACCCAAAAACTAATAAATGAAAACTAAATTAAACAATATTCCATATAAAATGTTTTTAGATTAGAGCGAGACTAGAAATAGCTGCATAGCATCCAAGGACACGGCAAAAATGAAACATCAAACCAAAGTAATGAAATCCTTGAAATTCACTCAAATATTCATTAATTGCGGTGTAGCAATAAAATAAAACTAAATCCCATCTAAACCAATCTATAAAAATGAATCATTTATCCAGTGTTTTGAATTATATATGATGAGGACAAGAAAATACGCTGCATATCAATAATGACTCAACTCGTCTACAACAAGACCCTGTAGAGGACCATGAAGACCCACATGTACCTGACCAGATCACTGAATTAGACATCAGGATGCACTGAAGTGAAGGTCGAAAGCTTGAGACAGGGGTGTTGATGTGTGTAGTTATTAAGAATAGATTCTGCCAGAAGGAAAATGTAGCCACATACACACTACAAACACGGATGTAGCCTTAGGCGTTAAAGTGAAGTGGGGATATGGCCCTTTGTTGGTTTATTGCAAGGACACGTTTGATAACCATGTGAATTTTTAAAAGCTGGAGGAAGTCTGCTGCTTCCAAACATTCCAGGCTGGTGACACAACCGAACATGCAGGTCGCTACAAGAACAATACATCTTAAATCTGATGACACCTCTCATGAAAATGTTCAGGTAATGTGTGAAATAATAATACAACTTTTACTTGGTACTATACATCCATATTGGAAATGTGAAGTTTACTATGGAAACTAAATATTTTTGTAATAAAAAATAAAAAAATAAAAGGTCCCAAGCTGTAAATGGGGCAGTAACCTTTGAAAAGGTCCTAAATATGTACAATTTAAGTACAGATATGTATATACTGTATGTGGTACCAATATGTACATTTGAGGTACTAATATGCATTTTTTTTTTGTACAATTGTGTGCTTCTGAGGGACTAAAATGACCTCTTTAGGTACGAAGATGCACTATTTGAAAGTGTACCACCTCTTTGACAGTTAAGGACCATTTTTTGACTTTTTTCTGACAGTGTACTAAAGTATATTTGTATGAAAAAAGTTGTACAATTAATAAATCATCATGATCCATTCTGTACACTCTTAAAGGGACACTTCACTTTTTTTGAAAATATACTTATTTTCCAGCTCTCCTAGAGTTAAACATTTCATTTTTACTTTTTTGGATCCATTCAGACGATCTCCGGGTCTGGCGCTAGCACTTTTAGCATAGCTTAGCATAATCAATTGAATCTGATTAGACCATTAGCATCGTGCTAAAAAATAACCAAAGAGTTTCGATATTTTTCCTATTTAAAATTTGACCCTTCTGTAGTTACAACGACAGATGGAAAATTTAAAGTTTTTTATATTACGCACTACCCGAAAGTAGTCATCTGCCATTGAAAGTTACTAAGGGGACTACTTTTGGCTACTGCGTAATATCATTGCGCCTCCTGCAGCCATGTTACAGCAGCAAAGTCCTTGATTATTATGCCAGAATGAGAGTATAGTTCCTAGCCATATCGCTTAGCAAAATCACAACTTTTAATTTTCCGTCGATCTTAGTACACAATGTAACTACAAAATAGTCAAGTTTTAAATAGGAAAAATTGAAACTCTTTGGTTATGTTTGAGCGCGATGCTAATGGTCTAATCAGATTCAATGGATAATGCTAAGCTATGCTAAAAGTGGTACCAGTGGAGTGTCCCTTTAACTAAAATATGTTGTTTATTGTCATATAGGGTCACTTTAGGTAAATTGGGGCACTTTTTGACAGTCATCTTAATATGAAAGTGTCGCAATTTACCTAAATTCACCATGTTTTAATGAGATTTACCCTGGAGACTAGTCTCAGCCTCAGACATCATGCCCACAGACTGTGGGCTGAACAGAGGATGCATACAGTTCACTTATCTGGAAACATTTCAGCAGATACAAAGTCATCATCTGATTGGTTGTATTACACAGTATATATGGTAGATGTGATTGTTTCGATCTTTAACTGCTGCCTGGAAACATTACAAAGCCGTCTGATCAAAGAAAGCTTTCGTGTTTACAACGTTCGTAAATAATGGTTGCACACTGGTCTGTTACTGTGGCAAAATCTCTACGCCTCTAAACATGATGCGGCACAAAACATGATTGGTTGCTTTACATGTCAGTCATATGGCCTCTTGGGCGATCCTTGGCCATTTAAAGTGGCCATGGTTCTCAGTATGAAGGTCAGGCTACCCACATACCTGCAATACCAAGGGCATAGTGTATACATAATGGAGAGAGAGAGAGAGCGAGAGACATGCAGAAAGAGACACTCCATCTTGCACAGCTTGTGCTTCACTGAGCAGGTGGCGGAGAGTTTGAGGTACACGGACATAAACATAAAGGGCAAGAAACATGCTATAATTGCCCTAACCATGTTAAAGTCTGTTTCTCAATAGCACTGCCAGTAACACATGCCCGAAGGACTTATCTGGCAACAAAGATCCAATTTCTGCCACGCTGCGCTAACCAAACAAACTCACTCAATTCAAGTAGATTACAGAATTTTCGATAAAAAAACCTTGAGGGCTGTATAACAGAACAGATTGAGGAAACTGGGCCAATGGACTATTACACAAACATGGAAGCTGTGATAACATTCACCTGTAAAATCATGGGCAGCAGAAGGAACATTTGATTCATTATTTACACATCATGCTTGGCCGTCGCACTTTTCTTGTTTTGGTATTTGGTACCAGACAGCTTTAGTCTATTCAAGTTCATTGCATGGGAAAGGTTGGGCAGACAATCTTTTCGGAGCGAATAAATGGCTAAATCTATATTTTTGGATAAGCTGTTCCTTTAAAAGCTAAAGTTCAATGCTAATAAAATAGCTCTGAAAAGCTTTTAGAGATGTTGCTCTGGGTATGGTGAGGGCCCTGCTGCACCAGCATCTGTTCTTCTAATAGCAACGGAGAAATTAGGGGTTGTCTTTGAGAAGAGTAAAGAGTAGAGGTTTAACAGTCACGGACAGAAATCATGCTGTGCAAGAAACCACAGGGCTCTCCGGCTCTCATCGAGATCATCATACAGCCAACTTTCTTTTTCTCTGCTCACAGTTTGACGCGGCACTCTGTCGGGCGTTTCAGATCAATGCTGCCACTCCCTGTGCTCAGAAGTACAGTGTTGTCTGTACGGAGAGATTTCAATCCCACTGATAGTCCTACGTTTGTGTCTGCATTGAAGCATGGGCCAGCATATTAATCCAAAGGCTACTCCTCTTTGCCAGAATGCTCTCAAAGAAGGCATTCATTCTGCTGTCTGTGTAAACAAAATGCAAGTTTCTGCTCTGTTTCGGAAAGTCCTGAACCTTTGCATCGTCTATCACTCATCGTGTTTGCTATTCAAATATATTTCAGTCAAACATCCCTAACGTCAGAATTGCCAATAGCTGTCAAAGGTATTGGAGAATGATCACAACAATCACAATCAATACACGCGATGACAAAAAATTGCTTTAAAGTCCACATATTAAATGTGATAGTCACCACAGAAAAATGTGTTATTAACTACTTAGACAAATTTTGGAAAAGTCTCTGTCCATCTCAAATTTTAAATACTGCTACAACCTGAATGGATGCTTACGATTGCGTTAAGGGCGGAGCCATGGACAGTGGCTCCAGTGCATCATCGAGCCACCATCTAAGCCCCACCCAAATAATCCTGTTTAATGGTCTAACTCCATAATTCAGTACTAATGGAGCTTTTCCAATGCATAGTACACCACGGGTTGGGTCGAGTCAGCTTACTTTTGGGGCTTTTTCAATGGGTACAAAGCTTTTTTTAGTACCACCTCGGTTGGGGTTCCAAGCGAGGTGAGCTGATACTAAAACGTGACGTGAAAACAATTAATTTTACTGATTGGTCTAAGAGAATTGCCAGTACCAGCATCATTGATAACCGCAATATTAGCTTTACTTTCGTGCTTGCGCTGTCTCGAGCAAATTTGTTGTCATCTGTGCTTTGTTGTAAGATCCCAAACTCCCTTTAGTGGTAAAAAACATCCACAGGCTGAGAATCAGGAACAGCTTTTCCTTGCATTTTGTGGTGGCACATCAGCGTATGTATGCACTACATTTTTGCAACTTGACTGATGCCACGGGTGTTTGTACAGATGTGAGACAGAGGTAGTGATAAGCGTGATGTGCAAACATCTATTTGTGATGGTCAATTTTGATTTTGTGGCAGATCGACAGACTGACAAATAAATGAATGTTTAGGAAACACTGCATTCTAATAGAGACAGAGCGCAGCGCGTCATAACCTGAAAACCACACCCACCGGGGGGAAAGTAATCCAACCGTCTCCATTGACTTTGTATTGCGAGAGGACGCTTCCTTGTCATTTCTGGCTTATAACAAAAAACTGAATAATGCCTAAAAGCTGCTGTGTGACAATATGTACAGCTAACAAGCCAAAGAACCCAGAAATAAGTTTTTATAAGCTGTCGAGCCGTAAAACCCAGCCTTTAAGGAGAATAAAGTGGATCGCCGACTACGTTTCCCCCTATTGGACGCAGTTTTACTAATAGGAGTACTATGAAAAGTTGCCTGTTTCCATTTCTGTGTCTTTAAAAGCTAGTTTTTTGAAGTCGAAAGCTTATAAAAACGTATTTGTTTTTTTTTGGATTGTTAGATGTACACCTTGTCACACAGCAGCTTAGGTATTATTCTGTTTTAAACGAGCGTTTAAAGACACAAAAATGGATACAGGCAACTTTTCATAGTACTTCTATTAGTAGAACTGCGTCCACTAGGGGGAAACATAGTCGGCGATCCACTTTATTCTCCTTAAAGACTGGGTTACGGCTCGACAGCTTATAAAAACTTATTTCTGGGTTCTTTGGCTTGTTAGCTGTACATATTGTCACACAGCAGCTTTTAGGCATTATTCAGTTTTTTGTTATAAGCCAGAAATGACAAGGAGGCGTCCTCTCGCAATACAAAGTCAATGGAGACGGTTGGATTGCGTTCCCCCCGGTGGGCGTGGTTTTCAAATTTCCATAACTGCGCTCTGTCTCTATGACGGCAGTGCAAATATGACGACACGCCTTAATGGAAAAGCTAACCAAGCCAAAGTAAAGTGAGCTGACGCAACCTGACCCGTGAGGTACTATGCAATGGAAAAGCGCCATAAATAGTTCACATGTTTCAGCCATAAATTTCTACCATTTATAATGTGTTTAAAAACAATTCACTAAAATGACTTTATACAGACTTTAAAAGCCACAAGGTATAAACGGAGTAAACAGAAAAATTTCCAGTAAACTGACATTTTGACAATTAATAACCCAATAGCATAAAATGTCCATACCTATTTTATACAAAATAAATGCTCCCTAGGAAAGTAAAGAGTTGCTTAATGTTGACTTGATGCTGTTATTTCAAAGAACAGATATTTTAGGATACTCCATCTGTCTGTTTATGAACACTGACGTTCAATGGAAGCAGGCACGGTAATTATAAACAGCGCCTTTAAATCAAACTGGTCTTAGAACAGTTGTTTACTTCAGCAAAATCAATTAGCATGTTTTATAGCCTGGCGACAGGTATTACAGTATTTTTTACCAAACGCAAAAGTGCATCATGGTGGATTATGGGGTATTGTTTAACCCTTAAATTCAAATAACTGAGTGTTTTTGCATAAGACGCCAACATATCAATGTAAATCAAATTAATAAAACAGCCAACACTAGTTTTGCATTCACTTCTCAGCCGCCTCTATTTGTAAGACTGGCCTGACAGGTGACACATGGGAAATGTCATTTAAAATGAAAGGTTGATAGGTAAAAAGTGCCAGGATGGTGAGGTGCTTGCTTACTTTTCATAAACAAACCTGAACTTTTCCTTGTTCTTACACACAATCAAAGTTTGGCCAGAGTTTCTCTGGTGAATTTATCAATTTTCTCATTCATGATAGAGAAAACAATTCGACACAGAAGTCACTTTACCACAACAAAACAAAAATCCAATTATCATAGCATTGAAACACAACAGCGTGAAACTCAGAGACTGAAACAGTCACACAGAGGAAGTAAAAAGAAAGGAGAAAATTAACTGTGCATTTGTGTGTTAGTCAGAAACGGCTCCCATCCCTCCCTCTCTTTCCTCGGTCTGATCTTCTCTTCGCAATGCCAGGTGGAGCTTGTTAAAGAGAATAACATTTCTTCATCCAAATGCTTGTTTCTTGTGCCACTAAAACTAAACAGATTTTGGCTAATAATGATATAAAACTAATAAAAGAATGAGGACATTTTACATGAGGTTCATCTTCAAAATATAAGGCTGAGATTCAAGTGACATCTCGTCTTCGAAAGCTATACTTAAAAGAAAGAAAAGAAACCGAGTCCATAAAAATTGGGACATCTTTTGGAATAAGCCAAAATGGCTTCAGTGATTTCAGTCTGTCCTTTTATCTATTGTCTTCATAAGGAGGGATGTCACTCTCAAGACCCAGAAGGAAATGAAAAACGCGCGCGGACGTGCGCACGCCGAGAAAAACAACTGCAGAGCAAAGAACATCGACATAAAAACCTCCCCATCAGTCATGGGAGGCAGGAAAGTGCACTTTGCGATAATTTCTGTAATGTTCAACATTATAAATATGGTGCGCAGGTTGGATAGTGTCCTTTGGGAGCAGTAAAGCATATGCTTAGAGGAAGCAACGAGAAGCCCAGTTTGGTTGCGAGGCTCGCATCGCCGTCCCGCCAACCTTAATGAACCACAATTAAACCCACTGCAGGGTCATTTGGAAACAACAACAACCTCCCCATAAGTAAAGACCTGCTGCAGGGCATCATTACGCTGCAATCTCATTTTAGTACTACTGCAGGTAAAGAAGCGAAATCATTACTCTGCACGTCTCTGCGTATACAAAGGAGTCTACAGGCCATCTGGAACCTGACACCAAACATCTGAACAGCACAGTGGCCAGATAACGGGGGGGAACGGGCATCCTCCCATTGCCGGAACCCTACGGTGAGCAATGAGCAGATGTTGCTGTTTATATGTTCAGGTGTAGGATCTGAGGAAGTCTAAAAGAAACAAAACAATCAGAAAGCCCAGGATTGAGATGTCGTACGTGGAGTTTGAGCTCTTTCTCTCGAGACCACCATCCATGTGCTCATAAACGATTTCATTAGTGCTACCATACTTGCCTTGTTGCTAGCAAACACAAAAAATTTTATGCATGTACCACTCACTCAGATCAGCAAAGCTGAAAATATAACAAGGAAATCGTTTGTTTCGACTTAATAGGTCTGAGATGTGCAACACAAGCGATACTGCATATGCATCGCTCTGTTAAACATGTTGTTTGTACTGCCTGGTCTACACCTGAAATGCCTTTAAATTCAGTAGATTTTTATAATTTCATAAAGAATATTATTTGATGAAATCACACTATAACTAAGCAATTACTGTACATTTATAGTATTTATTTCCTGCATGTTTCCATCCAGCCACCAACTATAACCATTTTACCAAAAGCGACTTACAGTGCATTTAAAGGGGACATATTATGAAAATCTGACTTTTTCCACTTTTAGTCAATTTTCTTAAAAAGAAATCCAAATAATTTACTCACCACCATGTCATCCAAAATGTTGATGTCTTTCTTTGTTCAGTTGAGAAGAAATTATGTTTTTTGAGGAAAAATTTCCAGGATTTTTCTCATTTTAATGGACTTTAATGGACCCCAACATGTAACAGTTTAAAATTGCAGTTTCAAAGGACTCTAAACGATCCCAAACGAGGCATAAGGGTCTTATCTAGCAACAAGATTGTAATTTTTGACAAGTAAAATAAAAATATGCACTTTTAAAACACAACTTCTCGTCTATCTCCAGTACTTTGATGCGCCAGCGCGGCCTCACGCAATACGTCATCACGTCAAGAGGTCACAGATGACGAATGCGAAACTACGCCCCAGTGTTAACAAGTGTGGAGAAAGAGGACCGTTCCGAAGTTGTTGTTTGTCAAATGATACTAATTAACGTCTTTGTGTCAGTTTATTGTTTAAAATGGTCCGCAAATTTGCGTTTCATATATGTAACATGTGACCTTTCCACGGCATAACGCAATTACTTGAGGTCGCGCTGGCGCATCAAAGGACCGGAGATAGACGAGAAGTTGTGGTTTAAAAGTGCATATTTTTTATTTTTCTTGTCAAAAATGGCAATCGTTTCGCTAGATAAGACCCTTATGCCTCGTTTGGGATTGTTTAAAGTCCTTTGAAACTCCGTTGAAACTGCAATTTAAAACTGTTACGTGTTGGGGTCCATTAAAATGAGAAAAATCCTGGAATATTTTCCTTAAAAAACATAATTTCTTCTCGACTGAACAAAGAAAGACATCAACATTTTGGATGACATGGTGGTGAGTAAATTATCTGGATTTTTTTTTAAGAAAATGGACTAATCCTTTAAGTGCTATAACTGGGTACCCAGTGCTTCTATCAACATAGAAAAAAGATCAACCCAGTAACTTAGTTTTGATAAACCATTCTATGCAAGCTTGTGAAAAAGTAGATGATTGAAATTTGGCTCCCCTTGTGATGTCAGAAGGATATCATACCGATAATACCGCCCTTTAATCTGCACTATCCAACCACACCACTGTCATTTAGTGCAGAGATCAGCTCATTTGCATTTTAAAGGACACACCCAAAAACGGCAAATTTTTGCTCACACCTACAAACTGCCGATTTTAACATGCTATAATAAATTATCTATATGGTATTTTAAGTTAAAACTTCACATACATACTCTGGGGACACCAAAGATTTATTTTATATTGTTAAAAAGTCTTGTGAAATGTCCCCTTTAAAGTATATATTTCATTAGCATGTGTTGACGGAAGCAATAGGGGCCTAAGTGACATTGGAGTCCACAACCTCTGTGCTGCTAACACAATGCTCCACCAAGTGAGCTACAGGAACAGCAGCTGGAAAGGCGAAGGATGACTATCCTCTAACAAGCCGGTTTACTCTAACTCGCCCGTTTGTTTGTTTCAGCAAAGTTTCAAGGTCTTCTCAGTGGAGACTGTTTTTCTCTCTGTTCTTCGGTCTCACGCTGGTAAAAGGCCAGCAGTGTGCCTGGAATGGACAACACCCCACCACCCCCAGCGCGCAAGCAGCAAAAGAAGCGTTCCCGTGAGAAAAGTACGCATGCACTGTGTGAAAAAAATCTGTTTCCATTCTTTTGCTCCGGTAGCCATTAGTCGATCCGGGAGGCAGCCGCGACTGAAAGAAGACAGGAAGTGAGGATGGGCATGAGTGACGGTGTGAAGATGTTTTAATGGCTGGGGACTATTTAGCACACCGACTAAGAGATCGGACTGACATGCTTTGTGGTTTCACACACTGGAACCGTTTCACACCTGTGGGAGTGTTAAGCCTTTTAGTGCATGTGTGTGTGTGTGAAAGACAAGCGTGAGACACGCACCATTAGTGATATGTGTGTCTGTCACGCCGTCCGAGTCCAGCAGACACATTCCCCCATTCAGCTTTCGATCACAAGCAAAGTGTGCAATTTATACTGCGAGTTAAATGGGTAAGATCTCATCTTTGCGTACACATGGGATCCACGCTGACGGGATTCTTGTTAAGTGTGGAACTTTTTGAAAGATTCGCGGAATGCTGAAGATACGGTGGACACGCAACTTCAGCTCCACATCCACCCACAAACCCAGAGACATGCAAATTGTGCTACGTAGGCCTAATCTTATTTGAAATGAAAAGGGCTGGGGGCAACAAGGTACCACGTTGAAGAAGTGAAAGCAGATGGTGTTGGGTTTTCACCAGAGCTCTTACCTGCCTGCCTTTTCCGCCCTAACACATGCTTCACAGCATTAATTAGGAGCTAACGCTACTGCCATGTTAAAGCCCAACATCGTGCTGAGAATTGTTGATGACGGAATAATGAATTGTTTTGCAATTTACATTTTAATGAGGTAAAACTGAAATAGTTTCACATAAACATAAATCTTGAATATTACATATTACTTATTTGCAAAACGAAAACATAAGTGGGTAATTCTCATGAAATCCAGAATTTAGAAGGTGTCCAGCATCAGAATTTTTAAAAAGCCATTGAAGCCAATTTTTTTTGCACATATAAGATTAAGGTCTGAACTTACTATAACCATTTTTTTAGAGGATTTAAAAATTATTCAAAAATTATCATTACCACAACATGATATTACATTAAATGTATGCATTTACAAACTAATGTTTCAGTGATGAGAACTAAACAAAATTTCAACTTTTATCTGGCAGCCATCTTGTGTGTCACAGTCAATTATGTCCCTTCAAACAATTTTTTTGAAAATGTTAGTTCATTGACGGGTTAAACAATGATTAAAAATTGTTGCGGAGGATGAGAAAATTGGTCTTGGACACATTTATATTCCTTATTATTGTCTCTACATTTACCAATGATCACCAAATACCACATGTTTCTTTACTGTAAATGTTTATAGTATAACATGCACTGAAGCTTTTAATTTTTTAGATTTTTAAAATATAAATATTTCCATTTCTAAAAACCCAAATCCAGTCATGGACACATTGTGGTAATGAAAATTATCCCCTTAAATGTGGAAAAAACAACAAAATTGGTTTGTATGAAGTAATTTGAAATCATGTCCAAAATTGTACATGAAGAGATGTTTGTAACTGTATGCTTCTTATTTTGATACTCTTATTTGCATTTCCTTTTTTTTTCAAAATGTTTTATGCCACCTCATAAGTCTAATTTCGTGAGAATCACCCAAGTGTGTAAATTGGGGTAATGCGTTTAGTCCGTTACTGGGAGATGTCAAATCAACATAATATTTTAAAAATATTTTTATTTTACTTTAACTTAACAAATTAAGTTAAACAATTTCAACCTGTTTTTATAAGTTATGCCAACTTTATTAGTCAAAACTTAAAATAGTAGGATGAATTGACTTCATGCTGCATTATTCTGATAACAAACGCATTTGACGCATTTAACGCATTCTTATAAAATCCTTGTTTTAAAACATGGTTAAATTCTTCAATACAAATTTAAATGACATTCGTAGACATCGTATTTCTCCCTTTACCACAGTATCAGGCAGAGTTAATTAGGATGACCCCTCCCAAGTAAGACCGCTTAAGGCTTAGTGGGCTCCAGGATCTTCTGCACAGATTTAGCGCCTGGTATCAGACCTCCCCTTTTGTGTTGTTCAATCTCAGCTCAGGCTTAATCCTGACTAAAAGCCCCGATTCTGCGGTAATCCAAGACGGGATGCGTGACTGCGACAGAGGATGCCATTGATCTTTTGGTTTACCCTGAGATTTGGGCTGGTGGTTTGTATTAAACCTCGCCTTCTCTCATGCATGGCTGGCTGGCGTTGCTGGCACAGTGCAGTGCATCTATTACTATTAATGAAAAGTATTTGGTGATCTCATCATGTCTGGCTGTGGGTGTGTGTGTGTTGACTTGCATAGCGACTGAGAAGAAAAAAGACTTGAGTAGCGAGGAGGTCGTGTCAAAGATAAGGACCTAATCTGTGTGTGCTGCAAACTGGCACCAATATAGTAACAGTTACATACACACACACACACACATAATGTTATATACACAATATTCATGTAGCTCATTGTGTTAGCAGCGCACACACGGTACTGATAAAATCTTGTAATACACTGTAAATCACTTTGGATAAATGCGTAAACACAAATGTAAAATCTAAATATACAGAAATATATTTAAAAAATGCTATTTATTGTCTAATCCTCTCTGAGAGTAAATATGTACTGAAATAATGAATTGGAAATGCTAATAGACCCATTTACAGACATTAATTAACGCTGCATTTTCTCTCACATGTACACTTTTAATGTTTACAAATAAAGCTAAATTTGACAATGAACTAACTAAAGACTTTGCAAAATGGTGGGTTAAAAGTAGACGGCTAGGTTAGAAAACATTATGGTATTAAAAAACAACAACATTTGAGGACATAGTATTTTCTTTAACATCTCGACAAAGAGTAATCCACGAGTCAGCCTCTTACCCCAGACCTTTTAGGAACTCTGTGCATGTCCACCATTGACCTTGACCCCAGCCAGTCTATTGTTAGAACCGCGACAACAAAACTGACACAGAACAAGGACGGTATGAACGAAGAGGATGAAAAACTGCCCTGGGGAGTCACGTGGCACACATTTCACCCCTTGTATATTTTAGATGAGGTGCTGTAATAGTGGCCGGGAGCAGCCGATAAAAATTCTTCATGCTTCCTGCTTGCACCCTCATCTGGCGTGCATCAAATCTTGTCTTTTTTGCCTCGTCTGCATATCTGCCCGGAGGGTTCGAAAATACGAGCAGATGATCTCAATACTCTCTTCACCTTCCTAAAAACAAGTGGAATTACAAACTGCAACAGCATCTTCATATTATTTATATACATTGTACACCCACATAACATAAGTATAAGCTCTGATTTATGCAGAGCAGATGACAAAGCGTGCCGCCCCCCTCCTCAAATTCTTCGGGCCCCAACTCGGCGCACCTTGAAAACCCAGAGGTCAAAGACCTAGGGGTCAGATAAACAGCCATAGCAGCAGGAGCCACGGGTGAGGATAGCAGGCGATAGCTGATACTTTTATGCCTTGCTGCTCCGTGCCACGGTGGGGTCATCCGGAGCCCCTTGACACGCCAGCTGCTTTTGTCATCATTATTGTTAGCCGGCTCGTACTTTTCTGAAGTTAAAGAACACCTTGAATTGATTTACCGTGGCATAGAGTACGTGCAGAACCCAAATCTTGGAAGCTCTGGAGTACAACTGTTACCCTGACAACTTGATGGTCCAGTTATTTTTATTTCCCCTATTAGACTGTGACATTTTTGTTAGGGGACAAAGTAATTTAACTTATCAAAAGAAACCTTGATAATACATTGTATTAAAACAGTTTAATTGCTGTTGCTAGGATGTTAGAGATGTAACACTACTGCGCCGTTGCCATAAAAAAAAAGATTTTGCATTGCAGAATTGTGACAGACAGTGCTTAGATCCCAACAGCATCTGGTCTGATAAAATAGTCTGTTTTTCTGCCTCACATATTTTTCTCACTGAATATCCCGTAACATTCAGAAATGTCACCAAATAACAATTTATTTTGACTTTAAAGAGACACATGCTGCCCATTTCCATTCCTCCATCCCTGTTTACACATTCCATTAGTCTTCAAGCCAAGCCATCACTCACAGCACCAAAGTGAGATGACCAAAACCTGAGTGCTGAAAAATGGCCTATTTTCCTCCATGAAAAGGGTCGTGATCTTCTATTCCAGCATGGTTCCCACATCCCCACTGGGGGCATAAGGGCTGAGATTACTAGTTGACAAAAAGAGCAATTTTTTTGACAGACACACACACATTGTCTGACTATCATGCATTAAATCTCTAACAGAGCAAAGTTTCAGCCCTGGGGACAGACCTCCACCATGAACGGTGTGGCACCATCTTGTCTGGATTTTGTTGGAGGACGGAAGCGACTAACGCATGGCTCCTAACTCCAGAATGCGTGAAACTCTAATTAAGATCTGAAAAGGATTATGGGACTAATTGCGACAGGCAGGAAAAGTCCTGCTGTGTGAAAATTACGCGGAAGATGGAGAGCCCCTCCCTCTAATTTGAGAGTCGAATTGCTCGGCTCTAAGGGAAGCATGAGGTGAACGTTAACACGAATGTTGGAATGGGGGCACGGAGGAAGTCAAGTAGTTGCTAGTAAGTCTAGCTTGTTAAAAAGTAGAATCAGTTCTATATCAGGCCCTTATTATCCAACCATCTTAGTCATCGGCTAAGTGGAAGAGAGATCTATGGTGTTCCCAAATAATTATCTCTCCACTCAAAATATGCAGCCTTCTTTAATGTGGGACCACCCAGTGGTAACGTCTTCACCACCCTGGTGGGATGCTCCCTAGGCACACCCTTCTTTTGGGACCGCTTGGAAGCATCTGTTAAGAAGGAGGGGCTGCATAGCTCTGTTTATTTGACATATCTAAAACTGTATTAATGAGCTTTTGGCAGTGCAGAACATTCTGGCAACATCGTGAGGGGGTGAAAGTGCTTCCTGTTTTTGCCTCTGAATCACTGTTAAGCCTCTACTAACCTGACATGAAGGTCACCCTAAGGAGGGAATAGTCTGCATACAGGTTTCTGAGTGAGAAAGCTGTGGAGTTTGTGACCCCCCTTAATGCGCTGGGCTTCTGTAACAGAACCCATGTCGATCTCAAAGCTCTCTTTAAGCGCAAGTGTTTACCATTAGGAGCAGCTCCGCTCCTGCCAGTCCTCAGAGATCACATCAAAACCTCCCATTCAACCCGAAACACCTCCATCTCTCAGCATGAGCACCAAAGCCTGATAACCATGACAGGATTAAAACCAGGCTGACAGAAGCCTTCTGACCGGGGGAAGGTTATTGGTAAAATCATCCACAGAATACTGAGACCATTGTTAAAAGACGTCCTGCTTTAATCAGCCTTTGTTCTTCTAGTGCAGGATTAGTATATGTACTGTATTCAGGCTAGTGGAAGTGCACTTAGTGTACCGACAGATGACAGATTATACAACCGTTAGTTCCAATCCTTGATTCTGGTCAATAGTTGTGTTTTATTTATGATAACATACAAAGTGCCTAAGAAGAACAACCTTTATCCGTGACTTAAACCACAGCACAGCCTTCCATACATTATTGCATGCATTGTTTACAATTCTTATGCTTTCAATAGACACAAATGAAATCCTGCAGAATAAAATGGAAGTGCTTGTAGCTAGACATTTATTGTAACGGATTTCAATTTAGCTGACCTTAAAATATGGTACTGCGGCACTGTTAATATTGTTGGCTCTTTTATGATCCATCACTTGTGTTTTTTTACATATAATTACATCTAATTTCTACTGTATATTCTGAAATGCTAATCAACACGTTTTCAATTAATATGGCAAGTTTCCATGTTGTTTGGCAGTCTATAGTTAGACCCATTAACTATAACTGTGCATTACATTTAATAAATCATTTAATGCTACCAAAGTAATGTCTGTAATTGTATAATACTCAAATATCTGTAGATTTTATTGAAAAATTCCGGTGGTCTAGTGGATGTAAAACATGAGTCATATGCAGAATCAAAACTAAATTGTATCATTAACACTAATGGACTCAGCACATAAGAATTGCCGACTGTCAACACATTCAAAGACGAGTTTGCGTACCCAAACTCAGATGACTCATTCTATCTGAAAAGGGCATGATGGAAAAACATCCAATAAAAAAAAATCGGATATGAAATGTCTGTACGACACTCAAGCGTGTGCCTGGGGGCCACGCGTCCGATGTTCGAGAACTTTGACCCATAGAGGGCATTACAGAATGTGAATTTTAGACATGAGACTGACAGAGGAACCTTTGAGGCCTATGAAAGGTCCTTTGATAGGTCTCGGATTTGGATTCGGACAGGAATGACAGCGACGAGGGAGGGAGTCTGCGCCGTGGCAGAAGCTTATATCAGCATGCTCGTGTCCATTTCGTCCACTTTGCCAAGTGGGGCCCGTCAGTCTTGGCAGAAGACCTCCTGGAGCCAAAAGAATGGGAGGGGGGCAGGTGTCTGTGACACTGGCCACAGAGGACCCTGTGTTTGGCTCACTATCAGCAGGGGAGTGTGGGGGGAGCTCAAAGAGATAGGCAAGTCAAGAGCTGAGGTCACCCTGTCTCTGGGAGTCTCAGATAAAGTCTGGGGGGTTTGTTGGGGGGGGGTCTGGAAGAAGTTACTAGGTTCTTTCTGAGCTAGTTACAGCGCACACGGACCTCTTGATGTCTTATCAGAGTTGGCGTGCCTGAATCATTCATCCACTCACACTGACTCGGATAAACCCAGAACGGATTTAGGCGGGACACTGCGGGCCTCTGACAACGAACGTACCCGGGGGAGCGGTCGGAGCGGTGAGAGATGTGCCAGGAATGGAAGACAGAAAATAGCCACTGTCCCTGAGTCAGATCACATCTCGAAAGCAGTTTCATTTGTTCCCTCTAAAAAAATACCATAACAACAATATATTCTTGCCTAGCCAGACATCTGACTATAGCAGTTATCAAGTAGTGTCCAGTTGGCAACTTATTGTGGCCAAGAACCACCCACACTTACGCAGGAGCCCGTCTGGCTGATATGAAAAATGTTCAATGTACGTTTTTTCTTTGTATTGTGGCAGGTTTATCTAAAATAGTCAATAGTACAATAACAGGCTCATTTAAACAACTGGGCAGCAGTGTCGCTCCATGATTGGGTACATGGAAAAATGTAAAAATATATTATGTGCATATATCAGAATTTTTATACAGACGTAACGCAAAAACAAGTTTGAATAAACAATAACAAATAAAACTAGTAATTTACCACCACACGATCAAATAAAATCTCTCAACCCAGTCTGTGAAAACCCAGCTAAAGTAATTTTTGTGATGAATATTTCCCATATAAAATCATCGTACATACTGTAAAGAACATTCTGTGAAATATAACATCGATATCTTTAATACTGACTGAGTAAGGTCATGTCGGTCATTGTATCAACCATGGTACATCGTGAACACAACTTTGTTTCTTAAATGATATTCTCACAACTCCCAAAAATTGCCTAGCACCAGCCAATCCGAATATAACAACAACTCTGAAAAGACTGTGGCAGGACTTTGGAAAGAGTCTAATATAATAACATCAATATCTAGTAGAGCAAGGTTACCACTAAAGTCCCTGGGACAGAACAGAAAGAGCTTGCGTTGAGGAATTTTGATATTAAGATAAATTAATTAATTTGGTTTTGAGGAGGACTTTGTGTGTGTGTGTGTAGGCTTTGTGTTAGTTTATCTTCCTCTCGCTCTTGAAAAACTCTAGGGGTACGCGGAGGTGGATCTTCATATAATTAAAATATGCTAATGCCGTTCATACATTTATGTCTAACAACTTTCAGTCAATTAAAGCAGCGAATGTTTTCTCAAACAGCGGACCACAGCCATAACTTATAACCAATCACAAAGAGGTGACGGTGATGAAAACAAATGAGGGCCATTTAGTTTCATGAACATTCTATGAGGTTCTAGTTCATTGCTCGTCCTTGTCTCTCCAGGTCCTGAAGCTGTCTTCTGAAGAGAAAATGAAGTAATTTCCTAAGCTACACCAGCTTTTGATTGTGTTTGTCCACGCAGTCATCATTTTCACAGTTTGTTCTTTTTTTCCCATCTACAAGACACTCACTCAAACTCATCCAGAAAAACACTCATCACAGCATTAGTCACACAACCTCAGTTTTTGCCTGGAGATCCGATTCGATGTCTAGGCCAAACCCATTTGTGTGTAGTTAAAATCAATCATTTGACTGCGAGGGGACAGTTGTAATGGAGTCGGACAAAAAAATAACACAAACATGAACGAACAAACAGAATAAGAGTGGAGTCAATCATCAAAAAATCCATCTGGTATCCTGTTACACGCAGAACCGCCGTGTTGCAGAATCATATAAAAGCCGAGCGTTTGTTAACGATTAACATTTGACATTTGAGAATGCCGCTTCCGCGGGAAAACACCAAGCCGATCGCATTGGCCTGAAACCTGTTAAGCCTCTGTGGTTTAGCAGGTAATCCAGCTGTTAGAAAACCGTGATGTATCCGACTTTGATGATCAGAGGAGATATATTTGGGAATACCGTGAGGAATAAGAGACGGCACGGACGCTTCCATATCCTCTGTGTGACACGGATATAATTGGCGGAAACACTTGTTAGTTAACACTGAGTGGGAACGGAAGGAGTGTAAATTACCAGCGAGATGTTAGTATTGCTTTTAAATCAAAGGCTGTGGGTTATTTTCCAAGCTTCAAAGTATAGCCTGTGTATTTGAGATGGATATCAGAAGCTCTCTATAGACAGGGGCTGGAGGTCAGAAAGAGAAACATCAGGGGCCGCCCATGAAATTTGTGTGGTGTCGATGAACGTAGCTTGTCTATGCAAATTCTTCCTCTAGGCATATCTCATCTACATTTAAGATAAACGTAGCCAAATGAACTGTTCTCAGTGTAGATAAGAAGTTGACATTATCTTTGCTACAGTCGCAAATCTTTGCGACTCCCTTTCAGTGGTGAAGGTCGTTTCTTTTGTTGAAGCCCAATTTCGTTATTTCGTTTCATTAGGAGGCTTTGAGAAATACATTGAGAAAATGTGTTTTGTTTGCACTAGTAAAGGGACCCATTTAGGTAGACACACACAATCAGACAGCAAAGGCATTAGTATACGGGGCACATAGTCTGTTTGAGCAATCGGTTGCTGCCAAGGAAAGCTATGCTATCGAAAGGCTTCGCTTTCTAGCTTAGAAAAGACATCTTACTATAAACAGTGACCATCTGTATTCAATTAAATTGTGTTTTAATCCTGCCTATAGTCTAAAATGGCACTACTCTATATGCTACACTGCAAAAAATTACTTTCTTACTTAGTATTTTTGTCTCGTTTTCAGTAGAAATATCTAAAAAAATATTTAAATCAAGATATATTTTCTTGATGAGCAAAATTACCTAAGAAAATAATTATAGTTTTTAGACCAAAGCTATATAATTTAAGTGAATTTGTGCTTTAAACAGAAAAAAAAGAAAAAAGAAAACTTATTTTTTTATTTTTTTTCTCACCCCATTGGCAGATATTTTTGCTTGTTTTAAGTATAAATTTACTTAAATTGTATATTTTTGTCTATAAACTAGACTTATTTTCTTGGGAAATTTTTCTCATCAAGAAAAAGATGAAAATGTAAGAATTTTTAGATATTTCTACTGAAAACAAGACAAAAATACTAAGAAAGTCATTTTTTGCAGTGTATGGATACAGTCAGTTCGAATGAAAATTTGCTTTCCATGACCATGATACTCATTTTTAGGTCGCTTTTGGATAAAAGTTCTTGCTAATAAATTTAAATGGTAATGAGATTAATATTTAATCTATTCGTTTTCTTAAATAACTAAATCGTCTTAAAGTCGATTTAAAGTCTTTTGATTAAAAAATGTTAAATTCAGCTACTGAGCAAGTACATCAAAAATCTGTGTTTAAAATTGCAACACTAAGCTTATAAAAATATGAAAATGATTTACAATTTGAGCTGTCAGTTACAATTTCGCTGCTAATGCCAGCATGACTTCGTTTGACTTTGAAGAAAATAGCTCGCAATTTAGTTTCATACAGAGATGCCGATAGAGAGGCTAAAGTATTGCAGCTTCAAACCCCCCAAATGTATTCCCCAGATTTAATATTTTGGTTACATACTGGCATTCGACAAAATAATAGCTCTGCAAATGTGGAAACTGCAGGACTGCCTAAAATGATGCATCACCAGATGCCACTTCTGATGAAAAACGAACGCAGAATATTACATTCGGTGCAATCCGGCTATTCACAAGAGAGTGTTACAGAGGTACATAGGCCTCTATATTGAAGAACATCCATATTTAATCACAGTATCTGGAGTAAAACATCCAGCCTTCTGTGAATCACACACTTGCTTTATTATCATATTTGCGAAAAACGTCTTATATTTACCGCAGGCGATGGGAGGACGGAGGACTGAATGATTTGGTAATGGCTTCTGGCAGATTCATTATTCAACATGAAATACCTTGAAAGTTTATTTTACCGGGCACCGTCTCGCATTTCGAGACGCCATTTCACACGTGACTAAATTGATTCAATGGTGTTGTGCGAGGTGAAACATTCCCTACAATTTATCATGCTCGGATAGGCCTGAGAAACAGAGGACGTGAAGAAAGAGAGATACAGATGGGGGTTTGGGCGATTGTTTGGGCACACGCTGGCTGGTTATGAATGAGCTCTCAGATTAGCTCTCAGCAGATAAAACAACCAATACGGCTGCTAATGGCTACAGGGTCAAGCTCCCTCCAGAACTGACTGCAAGACATGTAGGAGGCTTCTTTGAAATCGGCAGCCCAACACTGCTAATCGATATCGGCTCGGTCTTTAACGGTGTGGTGGGATTGACAAATATGAGCAACGTGAGACTAAGGGTTTGTGTAAGGCTTTCTCAGTTAAACAACAACAAGTACAGGTCCATGCAGAAGTTGAATAATAATAATTCACTGTTTTCAAGATTTAAGGTACAATCTTATGACAGAAAGGCAATGTGGTCTTGCCAAGTGGTTGATGTCCTCAGGGCAACATATTGTGTTTACCCAAGGACAACCCTGCTAAAAAAAAAACAATAAAACCATTACAGAAAATTCTAATGGTTTTATTGGTTTTATTGGGAATTTCATTGGTTCTAATGGAATATGGCCAGAGAGCATTTCGTCCCTACAGTGTCTCAGACGAAGTCATGTTTGTCCTGTGGCAGCTACCGTAGCCTTTCATTGTGTTTCGAAATTGAGGTCGGGTGTAATAATTTAAGATCTCACAGCTAGATACAGCAAAAATCTATACTGCACCCATAAGTTTAATTTAAATGTTCAATTCTTAAGCAGTTTGTCACAAGATAATTTTATTGTCTACAATTAATGTAAATGTAAAAAATCTATTTCTTTGTTCCAACAAAATTTCATTGCTCTCACTGGCCGTAAATTTGATATATGGAAAGGGATTTATGAAGTTTGCATTCACATTTAGTTCACATTTTTTTACATTACATTTATGCAGTTGGCATTTTATCCAATGCATTCAAAATATGTGTATTATCAGTATGTGCATACCCTGGGAATCAAACCCATGATCTTTCTGGCTACTAACACAATGCTCTACCATTTCAACTACAGGAATACTACTTAAAGGAATATTCCAGCCAAATATCAAAATTACCCCATGATTTACTCACCATCCAGCAATCTGAGATACATCTATCATCTTTCAGACGAGCACATTTGAGTTATCTTAATAAATGTCTTTGCTCTTCCAAGCTTCTTTTTTGTACAGCCATCTTGCAATTACGTGATTCACGAGAATTTAAGCATAGTGAGCGATGGTTACCATGGGTACGTTGTACAGTGTCCAAGATGGTACCAGACGCTAGTAATTATAGTTTATAGTTTAAAATATGGATTTTTACTTAAAATATTGCATTGATTACCCACAAAAGACCTTTATTAACCCATTGGAGCCATGTGGACTACTTCTGTGAAAGATGGTTGCACTTTTAGGGGCTTCAAAGTCAGATGTTGTTCCTGTTTTCCACCATTATAAAGCTTAAAAGAGCAAGTGCATTTACGAAAAAACACCAAAAAGTGTCTGAAAGATGATTGACAAGTGTATCTCGGATTGCTTGAGGGTGAGTAAATCATGGGGCAATTTAGATATTTTTCCGGAGTATCCCTTTAAACTGTATCTCTCAATCTTGTATTTGGATGTCTGATTTAACACATCTTATTCGAGACTCTATTCCCTAAAAGGGTGTCAGAAAATGAAGGCATTGAAAATGTACAGTGGGGGTCCTTAGGACCATGGGAAACAATGAACTAAAAATGAAAAATCATACAACTTGCAAAACAAATCCAAAAGTACTTTAATTTAAGCGATTTTGTTTTCTGAGAGATCATATTTGGAGAGTTCACATGCACTCATATTCTTTATTTGTATGATGGAATGTAGAAAATCAAGTTACTCGGCTTCTGTGGCATTTTAAAAATGAAAGAGAGAGAGAGCGAGAGAGAGAGACAGAGAGAAAAGAGAGTGAGAGAGAGAGAGAGAGAGAGAGAGTGATGGGAAAGAACACAATGGCTCTAAATTGAGGTAGTATGTGGGAAGGCTGGTGGCAGGCAGAGCGGTTCAGAGGCGGTGCCACCAATCTAGATATGACCCCATGTAGTGATTGCTCTGCAAAATTCAGCAATTACAGTAGTTTCCCCTGCGCTGGAGGCTACTATGCAATCAGACCGGTCTCTTTCAAACCAGTGCAAAACATGCTGTAAAACTGCCAAAAAACTTCAGCACCGCCTAACTGCCGGGAGAACACAAACTTCAAGCTCATTAACATCGTAATAATAAGATGCTGGACACATTGGACAAGGCTGTAATTTCGAACACAAATATTTGTCACATAGTATCATTTCACTATCATTTAAATTACACACAGCGGGGTCTAAGGTTGGAGATGGTCGGTGAAAGTGTTTTGCATTTTTCATTAAAAATTATAAGCATAATAATTGGAGTTAAATTGAAAAATTAACATGAATTTTCTTACTGTTTGCTTGACAGCATGCACTTGAAGTGGCATGGATGCTTCAATTGGTCCATGTTATCTCAGCATGACAGAATGCATCAGAGCGTCTTGCTTGTTTCAAGTGCAAGTGAGGAAATCTGCCCGTGGTTAACGCGGTCAATGTCTCCAATTTGCTTATATTTGATGGCTAATCATACATAAACAGTGCAAAACACACATATTTCTCAATCACACATCAGGTGTTTTACATTACATATTTTGTAAAAAAAATATATACTTTTTTTATATATATATGAGGAGTTCAGATGCAAAACCCTCTAAGTGTATCTGGCATGTTTTCTTGTAAATGAGCATTATTTACTGGGCTCTTATGTTTAGGTATAATAATTTCACTTTAATGGCAACATAATTTATATTACCGTATTTATCAGTATGTGCACAAGTCGCTCCGGAGTATAAGCCACATCATTCAAAAATGCGTCATTAAGACGAAATAACACATATAAGTCACAGTGGACTATACGTCGTGTTTATTTTGAAAATTTATTCACAAAATCCAAGCCGAAGAACAGACATTTAATCTGGAAAGGCAAGTTAATCAACTAAACAATAGCAGACAGAACAGCAGGCTGAATAGATGTCTGTATGTTAAAGTAATATTATCAGTTATTTAAACAATAAACCATAGCATACAGAACTTACCTGAAAGTTTGAATACTCTAAATTAACCGAACAAGCCAACTAGCGTGAAGTTCACAGACTCGTCATTCCGCATCACTAGCTACGTTTACATGGACACATTTTGCCTCCATCGGATTAAAATCCTTCCGATTAATAAATCCTATCACAGCGTTTACATGAACAAATAATAATGTGATCGGATTGATGTGCGTGTTTATATGACACAAGATTTACATCAGATTTGATCATTTG
Source organism: Misgurnus anguillicaudatus (assembly GCF_027580225.2). Taxonomy (NCBI): domain Eukaryota; kingdom Metazoa; phylum Chordata; class Actinopteri; order Cypriniformes; family Cobitidae; genus Misgurnus; species Misgurnus anguillicaudatus. Next base: position 29,224,790 of record NC_073348.2, read on the forward strand.
ACATGCGCACATTGCACAAATATAGTTTCACGCTTCTTCAAGATTTGCTTTGTGCCTCACTGATTATAAAGCAGCAGCAAAACACCCATTCACGTGTGCCCAAAAAGAGTATTTTACTTCACGCAGTGCTGCAGAGACCGTTCGCGAGAGTGAGTCCAAACACACGCGTTTGTGGATCAGAGAATAAATCATGGACTGACCGGACAACGCTGTCTTGTATCACTTTATGGGGAATTGGAAGGATAATAGGAACAAGATTAACAAGACAATCACTTCTTGTGACTTCCTTCAACAAAACAAACTCGAGTTATTTGCGTCACATGTCATTACGGCAATTCTACGTCATTGCACGTGTGCATATGCTCCACACCCCCGTCCTGTAGGTGGCGGAAATGCACCTTTCAGTGGGTTTGCCAACCGCCATTAAAAAAAGAAAAGATGGCACATGCGCAGAGCATCCCAGTTTCAGTTATCCATCCGATCAAGTGTATACATGTCATTTTGAGCGGATTACAAACGGTATAAACCACCCCTAACAAGCGGATTAGATTTTTAATCAGATTGGCACTTTTTAGTCCGATTGAGGTGTTCATATGGAGTATTTTTATTCAGATTGATCATTTAAACGGATTACAAATGTCCATGTAAACGCAGCTACTGAATCCATTAAATTACATAAACAGGAGCAGCATATAGCGGACTCTCGCGGCTGTAGACTGTAATGATGTCCCTTGTCTCATAAATGTCAAAATTAATTCATACTGACTTACAAGGCGCACCTGACTATAAGACGCAGCACCAACCAAGTTATGGGAAAAAAACGGAATTGGAATGCCTTATTTAAAAAATCTCTTTCTTGGACAAGACACAGCAGTTGCAAAATCACTAAGAATGAAAAAAACATTGCAAATGATGAAAGTCAGAATGTGAAAATGAAAAAACTGAAGAACACATAAGGGTCCATGTCACTGCCAGATTTGTGTTGTATCCAGGTCCAAGTACTCACAAGGGACACAAGTTTAAATGTGATCAACGTTTCATCCAATTCGTCTTCTGTGCACTTAGAGGATTTTAATGACAAATCGTGTCTTTTAGAGGATTCTGCCAACAAGCCGTTTTTTTCTGAATAGCCAGAGGCTGGGATTAAGTGGTTTTAAGTATTTGATGAATGTATAGTACATGCCGAGAGCATTCGGTTAATATCACATCTCAGTTTTGACGAAGGTTGGCATTTAGCAGATTTTGCATCTGAGCTTTCATATCATTTAAATTTTGCAAAGTTTCATGATTTTAAAATTGAATTATAATGCAGCATTTTGGATTCCACTGTACAGTATGTTTGAATGTTGGATTATTCAAATCATGTTAAGTATAACCTTGGTCACATTGGATAACTGAAGGCAGATGCTAATGATTAGGCGAGAGCTGGAAGAAGTGTGATTGCTGTTTGGATGTACAGAACATGTGTTGAATCATTTACACTGTTTACTCACAGTGTCTGAAGGTGTTAGAATCATGCATTTGCAAGTAATTTCAGTTTTATAATCTAAGACACGGGAGCAATACAATTCCTGCATTCGTTTGCTGCATAACAGCTTCAGGCTTTAGGTAAAATAATGCAAATCTTCTTTTTCCTACTTTTTTCAGGTACATTTCATTTGAAAGCTGGGCTACTACAATGCAAATGTAATCACCTCCAACAAAAAGCTGTTCGATGTTGTCTAAAACACTAAACGTGACGGGTTTGTAATGCAATTTTAGGATGGCTCATTTTATTGTGAGAGAGACCCTTTCTTGCTCCAATTCGTTTATTCCTGGAATATTTATATAATAAAAGTGTCCCATAACTGCAGAGTCACCTCTTTGAAGGTCTGATGTCTTTGAAATACAGCAAATGCAGAGATTAAATGGGCTTTTGGGTTTGGAAAGCCAATAAACCAATAATGTCGGCGGATATCTCGTGAGCCAGCCGCTTTCTCTTTTATATCCGACACTGATCTTCCTGTATAATGCTGCCCTGGTAGGTCCACTAAATCTTCAAGTTCGCTCGACCTCAAGTTCAGGCATTTCAACCAAAGCCACAAAAATCTCAAAAGGTCACTGTCTGAAGGTCATTTCATTGAATTTTTATGGTCTGCATGTCAAACGGTTTCAAAAAGACATGTCGAGTTTGCCAGCACGAAGTCAAATTCCTGCCTTAGAGGCAAAACATCACTCGTGGTCTTTCTTTAAAATACAATTTGATTCTTTCAAAAGAATATGAAGTCTACTCATTATGAGCTCATCTCAGCGGGGTATCTGATGAAGAAACGAAATCTGCCTTATAACTTCAAAGCATTTCACTTTGGTGTAGACACCTGGCTGTCCGGCAAAGTCTACCAAAGTGCCCCTGGCAAAAAGGACAAAATGAGGACTTTTCATTGGCCAGCAAAGCCCAGACAGACAAAGTATAACCTTCACAAATACATTATTATGATATTCCAGCATGGACTAATTCAAACTATCTATCTGCTCTACGTTAAGTGCCGCCAACACTTAAAAATACACCTCAGTATTAATCAGCATTAATCCCACTGCTTATGAATCCATTTACCTAAATGAAGGCCTAAAGCTGTATTCTTCCATAATTTTACATGTATACATGGATTAAATATAATGTTTGCGGAGACTGGAGTGTCGCATGTGGTTGGGTAGGGGGTCATTGTGAGAAAGCAATAGGAATTTTACCCTGAAGCCATTGGCAAGATTCTCATTTGTTGTTACTCCTCCTGACCAAACCCACAGCTGCCCCCTTTTCAAAGGACCACATAAGACCAAACCTGAAGAAACAAAGATTTTCAAAGATGGAGAGAACAGGCTATCCTTTGTAAACCAATTGGGTCCCTTTTGATTTACTATCCCATACGACTGGAAACAGCTTAGACCACCTTGTATTTCCATAGTGGTTTAAGCTGGTCTAGCTGATGGACAGGAAAAACTAGCAAAACTGGTTTTGCTGTAAAAGCTCACTTAGAAACCAAGTGGAGATTTTTTTAGCAAGACGTTGAAAGAAAAGTTTTTATATTTGTTTATCCTGTACCGAGCCCCTAAGGTGACATTATGTGCTCACGTGAAACTTTCATGTGCTCACGCAAAACCTTAATGTGCAGAATTTTTTTATTTATTTTATTTTCGCGTGGGCACGTGAAACTATCGCGTGAGCACGCGAAAATAAAAGAAATAAAAAAATTCTGCACATGAAGGTTTTGCGTGAGCACATGAAAGTTTCACTATAGTGTTACGTGCGCACTCGATAGTTTAACGTGCGCACGCGATAGTTTTATGTGCGCACGCAATAGTTTCATGTGCGCACGCGATAGTTTCACGTGCGTACGTGAAACTAATTTTTATTTAATTTTTGCTCCATGTCCCCTCAGGGGCTCCGTAATCCTGCAATGTGACTGATGATACAAAAAAAGCAAACAGGGACTTTTGCTTGATAAACTGTTTCCAGTAAATCTCTCCTTCACCCTCAGAAAAAAAGGTACAAGAAAGTACAAAAGTCGTCACTGAAGCAGTACAGTACGTTTTCCAAAGGTGCATGTTGGTACAACAAAGCTGACTTCTCCATTATGCCTCCTAAACAATAAAAGATCAATCTTTAGGCAATAAACTTTTTCCTCTAAAAAAACCCCAGATGATTTTTCAACTCTCTGCTTCGAGCATTTTACACAACCACCCCAGTTTTACGGAGCAAAAACTAATAACATTTTATAATACCGATACCAACGTACGAGTAGAGAAAAGGTTGTTTATCATACAAACGTTTGCAATTTCCTTGAAATATTATGTGAAAACATTTAACAGACAGAAAGAGGAAGACGAATGCAGGACATAAACAGCACTCCAGTGTTGGGTTGTTTTATAGAAACATCACAGCTTTCAACTATCTCCTACAGCAAAGACCTTCTGTTCCTTCAAAGCACAAGGGTTCAGAAAGACCTGCCTCCACCTCATGTTTTCTTCAAATACTTGTCAGGCCTGAGCAGACGGTTACAGCATCGCTCTAGATTTCACCAACCTCAGAAATTTTATTTAAAAAGGGGAAAACAAAGCTGAGGCATGTTCTGGGCAGAATGAAAAGATAAAGTAAGCTTAGCTTTGTAGTTTCAATCATGCAGGGTGATGCAGCATAGCCACTGGCATCCAGAGAGAGAACGAGGGCGGCTTTCGCCCCACGGTTTTCCCGCGCGGCTCCTGTGGGCCCTCTGGATTCAGTTACCACAACAGAACAAGCCGAGATAAGATTTAAAAACACTTTCACTGGCCAAAAACAAGACATGAGCCCGGTTCCAATACAACACAAACACCTGAGGAATATCGGTGCAAAATCAAAACAAAATTCAATATGAAGGAGCGAATATTTGTCGGCCATTTTGACCCAGAACAAAGTGAGCATTTAAAAAATAATAATTTAGGGTTACTTGCTATTCAATAAACATGCCTAAGGCTTGGCAGGTGCATTAAAGCTTTTACAATGACATTTAATATTTGCTTTGAAAATGGCAATAAACAACAAAATGGTTATCAAGGATGGCCCATTGAGCACTGTTATGAATACGATCCCTGTGAAACCTAAGACGCCTTTGGATAAGCAATGAGAAAGTAGTTCACTGCATTATTATGGGTTTATTATGGGGTCAATTATAGGTTTAGGAATTATTATGAAAATGTTTACCTTACGTCAACACAATATGTTGCCCTGAGGACATCTCTCACTTGGCAAAATCAGGTCGAGTGCCCGTATGCAGTGTGAATGCTTTCTTGAACCTGTTAAAACTGGCACTATATTCTTGCACGTTAACATCCTGCTATGCTTTTGGCCGCAACCGAAGTTAGAGGTCGAGTCACAAGGTCACTGCATCACTTTCAGGTTGGTTATTTGGAGGTTGATGGGTAAGGCAGCCACCCAGGGTGGTGCAACGTCTGATGCAGTCGATAAAACCCATCAGTCGCGGCACTGAGCCGTTGGCTGCCTCGGCCCATCTGAGACGCAAGAGGCACCCAGGTAAGTTCATGAAAGAGATCAACCACGCTCCAGAGCTTTACAGAGATATGATATGTTACTCTCCTACACGCTTGAGAGACCAACGCGGAGGAGAATAAGAGAACTGATAGTGGAAGTTCAGGAATAGAAATGAGGGACTGCCTGAACTGAATAAAACAAAGACATGAAACCATATGAAGCCAAATTGATATAAAATAAGAACTGATGGTGAGACAGGAAGTGAAAGAGAGACGTCAGCACCATGATGCTTTCTAAACTTCTTCTAATTATGTGTATACCTTATTGTCACTTCCACCTTTAAAGACGCAAACCAATAAAAGGAAAACACTAGCATTTCCACAGAAACTGAGGTGGAAGTTCAGTTTGCATTCAAAACCTTCATATATTGTGACCTTTTACTTGTTTCTTATATTCTCTACACCAGCAAAACATATTTCCACCACCTCTAGCAATTCCTCAGTTGTGTGGCACCATTCGAGGAACATTGTGTTTCAGAGGTCAATTTCATTAAATGACAACTAAAATGTGGTCATAAGACCACCGCACAGACTCGAATCAGACAAATACCTCTGCTTGTGACGCCTATATATAGAACAGCAGCAGATTAGCGTTTTGCCCACAGAAAAATACATCGTCTCTTATCTTGGGGGAACACACTTGAAGAAATCTTTTTAGAAGTGTTTGCGTACCCTGGACGAGAGAGGAATGGAGTGAGACAGGAAGCAAAAAAACAATTTCACCTGCAAATAGTCCACCTAAAAGCATAAGATGCTGAGGACACCAAAGGCACTGGCTTTTACCTAAATACCATTAGTATGACATCAACGATAACTGCTTCCAAGAATGGTGTTATCTTCAAAGCTCTACAAATACGTTTGCAGGTACTACCAAATAAGGACGCAAAAAAGAGGAAGTTGGTCGGCTTGTGGTTCATTTTAGTGTGCCAAGCTTTTAGCAGGGATCCAAGCAGACAAAAGCCTGCGTTCCCATCACTTAAATTACAAGCTCACATCAGCAGAATGGCCCGGCAGAAGATGGAGTAGGCTTTTTTAAGTGCTCCGGTGTGCAATTGAGTGTTATTGTAAGTGGTAGAGTTATTTATGTTTATAAATGTATAAGTAACTCTTTAATACATCATTTTATGCCAAGCACTTGCTAAGCTTTTGAAGATTTAAAGGCGGTTGTGTTGGTGTGCATTGTACATGACTGATCGAAATGGCGACAAGCTTCACTTTGGGTCCGCCTTTAGTTGAAAGAATAATGAAACATACACTGTCAAAAATAAAGGTACAAAAGCTGTCACTGGGGCGGTACCCTTCACAAAGTTCCCAATATGTACCATTTAGGTAGAAATATGTATCTTTGAACTACCAAATGTACCTTTGAAGTACTAATATATGCACTCTTTGGGTACAAGGGTGTAGCTTTTTGAAAGGGTACTGTCCCAGTGACAACTTTTGTACCTTTATTTCTGAGAGTGTAGATGGATGATGAATGTGATTGTGTCCATTGGGGCTTACCGAATATCTACAGTGCTTGCTTAGTGTATTAAAAAGCTGACTGTAATCTTTCTCAATACCTGTCCTCTCTCACATTTTGATGGGTCACATAATAGCTAATACGAGCACTTGAGAGATTTGAAAAATTATTTGAATAGAACAGAACAGTCAGTCTTGCTATTAAAAAAGCTCACAGGTAAATCACACTTTTGGCCATTACAGCCCATTTCTGTACGACGCAATGGTTAATGCTGGATGCGTAATTGCCTTGTTCAATTTTAGAGGAAAATTATAGGATAGGTGAAATAGGACTTTAAAGGTCCCGTTCTTTCTGTGTTTTTGAAGCTTTGATTGTGTTTACAGTGCGCAATATCACATGTGTTTATGTTTCACGTGTAAAAAACGCGGTATTTTTTACACAATTTACTTTCTGTATATTGCTGTTTTCACTGTCTTAAAAACTGGCTGTTTTTCTTGTTCTATGAAGTCCCTCCTTCAGAAATACGTAACGAGTTCTGATTGGGTAGCTTGTTTAGTGTGTTGTGATTCGATAGCAGCTTAGCTTGCCGTTAGCTTAGCTTGCCATTAGCTTAGCTTGCCGTTAGCTTAGCTGGCGACTGACGTATTTCTGTGGGCGGAGGTTAGTCAAAAAACTGTTCTAGTGACGTCATTAAAGCAGGAAATAGAGGGCTGTAGTGTAGTCCAAACAGACCGTTCGCTGTAGGCTTTGAAAGGCGAATTTTGTTAAAGAAAATATATCGCCTGGCAATGAACTTTGAGCTTTGTCATTTTACAGGTATTATTTATGCTATTATAGCAACATTACACACTAACTAGAGTTTAAAAAATGGGATCAGAAAGAACGTGACCTTTAAAGTGAAGTCCAGTCGGACAATCAAAAAAACAAACTACCATTCCGACATCCGGTGAAACGAGGCCTAAAGCCTCTTTTAAAGATATACGACACAACTTCTAAAACTTCTTCCTTTCCTAAAACTTGATATTCAGCTCAGCGTGCTCAGTTTTCCTCGGCACAATTCCTTTTGCACATCTTCAAACACAGAGCCCATTGTACTTGACCTCTCTGGAAGGTAAATAAATCAATTTGAGTTGAATGCAGAAAGTGCGGTCACACACAATGAATAAAGAAACCAGGAACTTTGACGGGTGGGAGACAGAGGAACAAGCGAACACCCATAAGGTGGGATTTATTGAACGAAAAGAGTACAAATCACACCTAAACTTTCCCCCCGGAACAAGACAGTGAGAGCAAAAAGACAAAGTGTGATCATCTAGGGAAAAACGCTGCTTGATCCTACTCTCCGTGGTACATACAAAAAATGTGCAAGTTGGAATGTACAGCCTCGAAAAAAGCCCTTAAACTGTTAAATTTGCATGTGAAGATAAAGACTTGCTCATGAAAACAGGAATTTTGGATGGTGACAGCGCAGCCCCTAAGGCCACCGCTCTCGATGTGCCCTAACAGGTATATAGATAGAGGAAGAAAAACCAAGCTTGTTTCTCTACCCGACGTGAACTGAACCAGCTGTGCACTGTCTGTTTATACATAATCAACCATTTACCTCTTCTCTGACTTCCAACCTCTTAAAATCGCATTAGAACGGTGCAGGCTGAAACAACATAACCCGCCGAGGGTGCTCCTCCAGCTTGCAAGAGCTGGAACTAATTTATCGCATGAAAGAACGCTGTTTCCCTTGCCTCTCGGGAGCGGAGCAGGTCGACCGTCTGCCCTAATCATTTTCACCGTGAGGTTTACTGAATGTTTAACCTGTCAAAAATCCAGTGCTATCAAACTATAGCGTGTAAGTCGTGTGGCAAAGCTGTTTGAGAGTTTCAAAAGAAGAGGATCATAAATTGAGCCGCAATTGATTCTCTACACCACACATCTTTTAAATGCATTTCTTTTTACTTACAAAGACTGTTTACTCGGGCCTTAATGACTTTTCTATGCCTGATTTTATTGGGCATCGCGTACAGAGCCTCCAGACCATGAACTTTTGAGTTGAACTTCCTATCGCTTTAATCCACTTCCTTTTCTTGCCCCTGCTCTGGGATTTGGGTTAAAATCCAATTGTGTCCAGATTTTACCACCCCCCTCATTGCATTCTTACCCACCCGCTTCCCGTACGCCCCAAACCCTCCTTTTCTTTCGCACCAGTAACCCCTTAACCACACAATCAACTTAATTTATTACTTAGGCCTGCAACAACAACAATTCACCGCATCAGAGCTTGATTCAGTGGGAGGTGCTAAAACATGGGTGTGATTGAAGGAGGCGGCCACTAAATTGTTAGCAGGAATAACATTTGACCCTTTTTCATTAGTGCTATGTACTCAGATGAACCACATGAAAAAGATATATGATGCACATTTATCATCCCAGTGTCTAGACGGGACACAATGACACAATGACGACTCCCACTTTCTTTCTTCTTCAGCATCGGCCACCGCCACAATTAAAACTCTACCATGCGTATCTCCAGTCGGGCCTGTTAAGACTTACTAACAAGACTCCAAAAATGGTCCCTAGTTATCACTGGGCTGGTACCCTTTCTAAAAGTACCCCCTTTGTACCTAAAGAGTTTGGTACATATTGGTGCTAAATGTATACGTATCTGTACCTATGGTACATATTAGGACCTTTTAAAGGGCCCTGCTCTAATGAAAGCTATATTTTCACCATTTTGTTCTGACATTTTGGTCATGATGGTGTTTTAGTGTCTTTAAACCTATCTGCCTCAGATTTAAACAGCCACATTTCAAACCTTCACAAAAGCAAACAGACTCCCGGATGTCACAGCAAAGACTTTCTTCCGCCCGTGTTGTTTGTGTTCAGCGGTTCTGAATAGGATCGTCACCCATCAAGATCACGGTTCAACCCCGCTTCACCTATAATAGGTTTAACCAACGTAGCCAGTTGCTTATTCACCCTGACAGCTCTGGGAGACTTTGTCCCCCACACACGGAACTCATGGGCACTCCAACCTTTTATCCACACGCCCCTCTCACACACTCTCTCTCTCTATCCGGTGCTGTTTGGGGGGGGGGAAACTTTGCCTTCCGCTGTCATGCCATTTCGGGTTCAAAGCATCACTTAAAGAGGCGAAAGTGGCGGACAGGAACGTACTCACACATGGAGAAATGCAATCTGCACATCACAGGCGGCATCAAAGCGGCGAAGCCAGAATGGGAATCCGGTTATCGTGCGTCTCCATGGCTGCCAGAAAGGTTGTGTGGCTTTGAATGTCAGCCTGAATTAAAGCGCTCAAAGCCTCAGATGGATATTTGACAGAATGCGACATTGGGAGGGGTGAATGAGGTAAGGGCCGGTACGGCTCGCAACCTTTTGTAGGCGGCTCTAAATGCCAGGACAGACATCTGACATTGATGAAATAATATCTGCCAGACCACCATAAACCAATAAACATAAACAAGCAGGCAGCATGTAAATGCTTTGTCTGCGGGGTATTATCGACCACAAAACTGTGCGCCTACGGAGCGTTGGATCCAAACGCTCATGAGCACAAGCCATTCGCTAAACTTACTCGAATTGGCTTGACGCCGTGATCTCTAAACTGATCGATAAGACAACTCTTTCTTCTGGCGAATTATGACTCTCGCACTATAAGAAAACGTATAAATAACATTCCAACAACCACATAATTGCCATTAAAACAACAATGAAAAGCCCGAGGTGGCCTCGGTAAGAACAGCCTAACTGCGCGCTTGAGTTATAGCCAAGGAGAGCAAGTTAAAAAACACGATCCTGTAGAAATAATTGGATGCTTGTCTGATCGATCGCTATCCCTTGACCCTGCTATTGACTGACACATCAATGTATTTATACCACCAGCCCGCAAATGAGCCAGAGGGGCCCGAAAGAGTCAGTTATGGCTCTTTAAACACCAACCTATTAAAATCAAAATGGTATAAAACACAGGCGTAATGATGGGCCTAGATCATTATGGTTTCACCTCAATTCATGACAAGCTGTCACACACTGTCGTGTGCAGATTTATCCTAGTTAAACAAATACAGGTATAAATGTATCATTCTAATGTCCGAATATATATCTTATGATAAATATCTGTGTATTTCGTGTTAAAAAATGTTTACATGCCAAAGCCACAGGTATTGTATAGTGTATCCCCCTGAGAAAAAATACTGTTATATTACCAAAACTTGATATATAACTCGGCCCTTTACCTGAGAAGTTGGCGTCTTTTATATCTTGGCAGTCAGTTACATCTTCTAAAACATGCATCTTAATATCTAAACAGGTAAGACACTATGGCTGCAATAATTGCGATAATGAAATTCGTTGTCAACTGCATGCTCAAAGTCAGGCACGTTTTCTTCATACAACGTGAGCTCCACATTTATCAAGCACTGCTTCTTCTAACCGCGCAACCAGCTTGGTTAAAATCATGGCAGCGTTGCCAAGACCACAGCGTTGCCAGGTCCTAGGCCTTCCAGCTGAGTTCTGAATTGGGATACTTTTAAACTGTTGCAGGTTTATGTTTTTCTGCGTGTCAGAGATGGAAGGTTTTGCAGGGTTACTTAACTTCAAATACAAGGACCTTTCAAGGACTTTCCAGGTCCAATACTCTCAAATTCAAGGACTAAATGTGGGGACACATTTCAAATGAGAGCAAGGTTACATCGTATTACCTTTAAAGATACATTGTTAGAGTTCCCTTTTGATTGTTAGAGTTCCCTTTTGATTGTTAGAGTTCCCTTTTCAGGGAACAACAGTTATATATACGTAACCCGAGACGTTTTCATGTGTCAAACACAACTATGCAAAAAAGCATTTTGGTATGAATCAACATTCGCATACAAAAGATATACGCATTTAAAGTGAACAGTTTAGCACGTGTGCTTAAAAAGTCTAGAATTTTTATGATATTATCCTACACTACACAGGGAATAATATGGATTTTTTTCCAGAAAACTTAGATTCAAGCACTATCAATGACCTGTATCTATGTATGTATGTTTTCAAAAACTTCTCAGGGCCTTGAATTTTTCCCCCAGATTCACAAACTTTAAGGATTTCAAGGACCCGTGGGAACCCTGGTCTTGATTCATTAGTTGTTGGTATTTGGGTTGTGAATAGTCATTGGGATGCTTTTGGCCTAATTTTAATTTTGGCCATTGGGCTGGTTTTATTAAGCGGATCTGGCAACCCTGACAATGGACAATGATGGCCGCAAAAGCGCTAACGAATGCTGGTTAATAAAGGTTTAAAAGTCAAAAAGTTTATATTAGTAAATCTCTGTAGTAGTGGGTGGCTTTTGCACTTTTAAAAGTACACTTCTACATGTGAATACCCCAATGAAGTGCCTTATTTAGCTATAATAAGTATAAAAAAACTAATTGAGTAATCTTTATGTTTTTATCCAATTAGTCGATTAATCGAAAAAATAATCACCTGATTAATCGATTATGAAAGTTGCAGCCCTAAAAGTATATCAGAATAAACTTCTAATGATAAATATCTCAGTATTTCGTGGAATACATTTTTTTAAGCCAAAGCTTGTAAACAAAGATAAAGCCTCATGTTTCATCACACCTTTATTAAAAAATAAAGCAAGCAACTTCTCGGGCCCTATACCCCAGAAGTTGTCGTCTTCTGTCAGTTGAATCTTCTATAATAGCATCTAAATATCTAAACCCACGCAGCCGCAGGTTTTTCACTACTCTGAAATTAGGTCGGCCATTGAAGAGATGAATTAAACATCGCAGTTACAGACTTCCATATTTGATTGTGCGGATGAGAACGCCACTGTGAAAATTACATTATTGTGTATAGCGTTGAAGTCAGTTCTCTCTCTCTCATTTAAAGCTTATCTCTGAAGCCTTGCTCTCGTATCTCCCCGCTGTGCATCACTACACAACTTATATGAGTAACAATATTAAAGCGAGAGAACAATATTCCCTCTATGCATATGCTGCCAGGGGAAGGTCTCCAATTTAAGACCACACACCGCCTTCTATCAACCAGCAATCTTGGGAGAAGTTGTTTTTATTGCTCGCCCATGCTGGTATCAAACCAACAAAACAGGTGATCAAACAGCGTACGCAAATCTAATGAAAGCGTCTGCTCTGATATGTGGCAGAAGGAGGGATGTGATATAAAAAGGGGAGGGGGATTGAAGAAGAGAAAATGAGACAGGGTGAAGTCTCCAGAGGCTGTTGTGGACCGTGAAGACGGCGAGCCAGCCTTCTTAGCATCGGTCTGATTAATCCATTAGCAGATGAAAGTGCACATGATGGACAAAAAGGACACCAGATGAGATAACGTATGTGTTTGTGTTCAGGGATGAGGTTCACGGGTAAGAATATGATTGGTGCAACACATGGCCCGAGTAATTTACTGTAAAAGCCATGTGTGCATTCGTGCGAGCGTGAGTGGTTGGGAGGGAATTTAAATATGAATAAATGATGACATAATGGCCCCGGCACTCAAACCAATTTAGGAGGATGGTCAAAAGCACATACTAAAGGCTTAAATGTCTGTCTACTCCAAATCTGTATCCAATAACTTAGCGTAATGCCCACAATCATTTTACAACATAAAAACACGATCCCTCACTTATGCTTTCAACATCTTTGTCTCTTCTTATGTGGGAACAAAGCCTCAGAGCTGTAAATTTAGCTTTAACCATATGCTGCCATCGGTTCATGCTGAAGCAATTCCATAGTCAGGCTTAAACCGAATGAATATGCAGATATGAATGAGATCTTTTACCTGACATGATTTTATTTTATATCTGAGTGGAACTGATCAGCTCAGCTAAAACACTGCCTGCCTATAAACAACATCAAAATATTTTATCACCCCACACAAGACCACAGATGCATAAACACAACTTTTCGGTTAAATACCTAAGTGATCAAAAATGTCATGTTTTTTCCATCTATTGCTAAACAAAGAAGATCTGTTGGTCTCTTATTATTTTCAGTTCCTTATTCAGCAGTCAGTCACTTAAATGCCATGAGCAAGAGTGACATCACTGAACATTTTGGAAATTCAGTGACGTACAGTATACGAAAGCTGGGATTAGAAAACCTTTCCAAATGACGTCATGTGCAATCGTTTTCGGAAATGCCCCGCAGGGCATTTCACAATGCACCCTTAATAAATGCTCAATATCATGTTACTAAATTTGACATAAGAATGATTTATGAAGTCTTATTATGCACGCCACTGATAGTAGATTTTACTCGGTCTATTAATCACAAAGCTTTTAGCATATCCTATCCTTACATAAGAGGAAACATTCTCAACCAAAATGAAATGTTTCATCAGCCAGGTTATAATAATGTATTCAGAAGCCTGCATGAGATTGAGTTTTTCTGAATATAAAGACATTAGGTGAACATCCAGCTTTTGAGCTCACAAAGATGGCAATTCGTATGCATGCATGTTAACGTGTATGATTCTTTTTTTTTTTTTATGATTTTTTTTCGACACAAACAAAAGAGCAAAACAGTTACAATGGCTAATAGCCTTTGAGTCAAATGACTTTCTTGTGTCTGTCTGTGTTTAGGGATGGGAATAACCTTTTAAAACTACCTTAACTTACAGAGCAAGAAGGTAAGGTATATGCAAACATACCTGATTACTAGAATAAACCTTATGTCATGTTCTCTCAGTTGGAAACTACACTGGAAAATACCAAAAATATTCATGGGACCTGATGCTACAGCCACACCCATTCTCATGTCAGATCTGACTAACTAAGCAAACAATAGCCCTCAAGAGAATCTTTGATCATATACACATTACAATAAACCCTGCTGTTTTTTTAAGTATCACATGATATCTATTTCTCTGCCATGTGACAGAGCTGATTTCGAAATTTTCCATTTCCGACTATTGGCAAAAACAAAATATCCTGACATCCCAAAACAGCACAAACAGTGCCTTTCAAGCAACATCTATATTTAGATATATCACGATATGTGTGTGTGTGTGTGTGTGTGTGTGTGTGTGTGTGTGTGTGTGTGTGTGTGTGTGTGTGTGTGTGTGTGTGTGTGTGTAGTGTGATCTATACCATACATTTGGTTTTACTATATGAGCCAAAAGGCAAGTAGGGGCAGCACAATGTGCACATTTTTTGTAGATCATCACTGCAGAGCAAAAATTATAACGGGTAATACAGCTATCGTTGTCTCCAAAGTTACAAAACACGTTATGATAATTTTAAACCCACATGAAAAATACCGTATTATACTTTAGTATTTACTATAGTAAACTGTAGTATAACTCCTAGATACAGCATTGTCCCTGTACCTCATCATAATAAATATTATAGTGTACTATAGTATTATTTACTACAGTTTATGATTTCACTATAGTTAATTAATACCACAGTATTCATTAACAAAATGTAGTAGCCTAATGACTACACCATAGTGATTTAAAACTAGATGTACTATAGTAAATCCCCAAGTATACTGCGGTATTTTTTCACATGGGAAGACAAATAAAATCACTCATTTCAGGTTATATATCAGGTGACTGTGACAAAACCATAAACCAGTCAAATGGCTGATCATATTAACACAACGCCTTCCAGCTCCGCAACCTCGCGCTCACATACACGCGCCCATTCGCGCTCGCTCACATACACACACCGCACTCGATCACGAGCTCAAAGACGTTGGGGTCTAGCCGGGCATTTGCGTTCACGCGCATGTCAGCATTTACATTCATAGACTTTTATAACATATTAACTTGCCGGGATGGTGTATGTGGCATGACAAGCCACCCATGACAACAAACGCAGTCACGTGTTTAGTTTCTGTTTAGAACTGACGCATGATTGGGGATTTCAGACAGGAAAAACAGTGATGCACCTAAGCGAAACTAAGCACAACACAACGTAACACAAAATTACGCCGGTGACTGTGGTGAGTCATCAGTATTTCCCTTCTAACTAAAAATCAAAACACTACATTTTCACAGAGACCTTAAAAGTTTGATTTAAGGCGTTACAGTCTCCACTTGCCGGAGACTAAAATGAACGAATGTGAGGCGAACACGGGTATCTAATCTTTAGTTATAAACTCGTTAGGAAAAAACGTTAGAATAACGATTAAGTGTATTTGCGATAAAATTCGAGCTTCTATGATCACTTGTTGATGATGTTCCCTGATAAAAAAAAAATCCCTGACAAAAATCTAATCCTTGTCACTATGGAAAGAAACCTGTTAAAACTTAAGGATTATGCCACCCATCTTTAAAGAAGAATATGAGATTGGCATACAGTATGTTCATTGTAAATGTCCACATACGTACCTGGAGAAAACACCAGGACTCCTATAAAGGCACCGAAAAGGTAGAAAACCGGCTGCATCCTTTAAGAAAACACGGAATCTTCTTTATACAGTCACCTCTGATGTCCGAAGAGAATCTCAAAAACTGTAGACGATTTGAGTTGTTGAATTCAGACAGATCTGATTGGATACGACGAAAGGATCAGACACACTGCTGTAAGTAGAGCACGCAGGTGAAGTCTGGACTCTGGACAAACACTGCTACTAGCGAGTCAGGACTCACGAGAGTTGCTGTTTAGCCACGCCCCAGCCCCGCCCCCAGTGTCACGCCTTCCTCCTCGTTGAGAAGCGCAGTGTCTAGCTGTCGCTGATGTCTACACTGGAAAGGTCTGACTGACAATAGCGATTTGGATTTTGTAGGAATGTTTTACTTATGACTGATTTCTTAGTGTTCAAATAAGTGCCCAAGACTATTGATACATAAATATCTACTAATTTTATTAGAACAAGCAAATGACCCTATGTATTTGTTTACTCATTAGTTTCATTAGCATTATAACTCATTTCATTTAGGGATTATTTGCAAAACGATGTGAACGATTCACTTTCAATTTGATTCAGGTTTTTTTTCAAAGAGTTGAATGACCTTATGTATTCATTGTTTACTCATTAGTTTCATTAGCATTATAACTCATTTCATTTAGGGATTATTTGCAAAACGATGTGAACGATTCACTTTCAATTTGATTCAGGTTTTTTTTTCAAAGAGTTGAATGACCTTATGTATTCATTGTTTACTCATTAGTTTCATTAGCATTATAACTCATTTCATTTAGGGATTATTTGCAAAACGATGTGAACGATTCACTTTCAATTTGATTCAGATTTTTTTTTCAAAGAGTTGATCAATAACGAGGTTGGATCATGTACTGACAAATAAGTTATGTGTGATTTCTCAGTCTTTTTTAACAGGTTTTCAACAAAAAACTTTACAAGACAGAGAACAAAATGGCGCTTGACAGTGTTCGAATTATGTCAAAGATTATGGGGAACCCCCCGACCAAGAATTTTGACAGTTTGATCGTCAATTTTAATGCTGTATTCGCACCAAACGTGGTAAAGGTGGCAAAAATGTGATATTGGCGAGTAGTTGGACGCTTGAACATTTTGAGTTTACTTGCTTCATTCGCGCCTTGAAAACCACGCATAAAATTTTTACTGTAGGTTTACACCAAACGCGAAGCGTGCAATCGCATCACGTTGCTCGCTCTAGATTACTCACGGGATTTAACTTCGTGTTATGCGAATTTTTCGCTCAAGTTGAATATTTTCAACTTGGGCGAAGATGCGTTTGAGGCAAATAGCGTGTGTTTTCACAGCAAACACGCCGCCCATATCGCGTCATTTGTGTCAGAGAACAAAATGGTGCTTGACAGTGTTCGAATTATGTCAAAGATTATGGGGATCCCCCGACCAAGAATTTTGACAGTTTGATCGTCAATTTTAATGCTGTATTCGCACCAAACGTGGTGGCGGCAAAAATGTGATATGCGAGTGGTTGGACGCTTGAACATTTTGAGTTTACTTGCTTCATTCGCGCCTTGAAAACCACGCATAAAATTTTACTGTGGGTTTACACCAAACGCGAAGCGTGCAATCGCATCGCGTTGCTCGCTCTAGATTACTCACGGGATTTAACTTCGTGTTATGCAAATTTTTCGCTCAAGTTGAATATTTTACCATCAATTTGTGCGGAACACGCATTCGCACTGCGCCATTCATCCGCACCGCGTCATTCATGCGTATTGCGCAGCAGGATGCCTATTTGTGTCTTTGCATTGACTTAACATATAAATCACTTGACCTTGCCGCCTCTTTGGCGTCTGGTGTGAATGCCACATAAGAATTCCGTAAATGTGATCCCTTGCCAATGATGATACTCCGTAGGCTGCTTGTCAGTATGAATTATATAAATAAATACAATTTACCACAGTAAGATAAGCACAGTTTTATGTGCATTCCCCTTACCATAGTATATAGGGCAAGGTATGTATCATTTGAAGGTATGTTCTTACAGAGCCTTCCAGCCTCTTTAAATATGGTAACCCACATGTTTCTATGAATTCCTCAGACCTGGCAAAGTCCGTGGGAATTTTGGCAGTTTGTTCATCTTTTTTACAAATTCTATTAGTCTGATCCCTTAGAAAAGATATTGCAACCCAATTCAGATCAGTCTGAACAGTAAAGACTTGTGAAAAGTTTGGTGGATGTAGCTTGAAAGCTCTAGGAGGAGTTACAGTCAACAGTTTCAGTAAGAAGAAAAATAAGAATAAGTTTAAAAGCTACAGTATAACAATATGTTGACTTCTTCAAGCCAATATAATTAATAGGGGACCCCCCCTAATTTATATTTTTGTGCTTTATAGGGGTCCCTCAATGCTTATTGGAGGTCCAGGAACACCCCAACCCCGTCCATCAATTCGGAAACTGGAGCTTGATGAAGTGGAATATTAGCCTACCTAAACGAACACAAAAATGTTTCCTATCGTCTTGCCAATGAAGAGCTTCAATTTCAACACCTGCCATATGATGTCATGCGAGGCGACTATGCTACTACTAGGTAAGACAATGACGGTACAACAAAGCAGGAAAAGTATGATATTGCAGGTTTATGGTAATAACATGGTAGTCATCCAATACCATGGTAACGTTAGGCCTAAGTATTATTGTCAGATGAAATAATCACACGTTAAGAAAGGAAAGGGCAATATGTTTAAACAAACCAATACATTTATGTTCTTCTATATATGTCCAAGGTAAACTTTAGTTTGTTTGCTTGTTTGCTTGCTTCGGAAATAATAATGTGAATGGTAGCATGTAAAAATATGATAAGGTTACAGTTATGCATAAATGTTAAGACATTTTCCCTTAAATCTGACCATACATCGTGCAATTGAATTTATTATTGACAAAGAAAATCATTAAACCCAGTAGTTCAATGCCTAATAGAGTTTATTGCTGTGATTTCTTCCACACTTCAGATTTTGTGAATCAGGTGCATAAAATCACACAGAACTAAATAAAAATCTGTGTTTATCCAAATCCTCCCAGTTTCCAGCTTATCATTTGATTAAGACCCTTTGAGAATAGAAAGCTGTCACACTCCATTTGAAAATGGATGAAATTTAATGACTCCCAAAACTGCAGCAGGTTATTTTTGAATTATTGCCTGCACTTGGCAATATAAAACAAGAATTTCAGAAATAACTATATTTAATAAAACACAACATTTTTATTTCTATTCTTAAAATGTTGACAAACTGAGTTGCGTTAGCTGACGGTTAAGTTATCTCATATTTTGAAATATAGATTCGGCATAAACCAGATAAGAAAAATAACAGCGTGTTGTGACATTCCAAGCTGTTCCAATATAATGGGCCACTATTGGTTCGATCAAATTGTTTCTTTCTTCTTGAACTTGAACATGGAAAAATTATTTAAGTGCATTTGTTAATAAAGCCGGGAAATAATCATGGTTTGGTTACACACTCTTTAATGTCAATTTTATTGCAGCAGTTTTATTATAAATAACTTTCTGACCGTCTTACTTAAATAGCCTTAGGAGAGAGCCCTTAAGTGTTATGGCATCAACATTAATTAGCTGCATTAAATGATCATAAGCTCTGGAGCTGTTTTTTGTGTTTAATGAAGACTACTTTTTAATGTTTATTGGAGCCGATGAGAGATCGTATGGATCCTCCAGTTAAAAACATGACATTTTAAATATAAGCTTAATTTAACTTTACAAGGCCTATGCAACCAATAATACACGTTGTCGGGTAAACTCTAACTTTAAAAATGCTATTTTTAGCTTAATCCTAATGAGCAACAAGTGAAACTCCTATCCATTTAGTGTAGTAAGGTATCACCTATTTGGAGTGAAACCAAAAGAAACAGCGCCTCCCCTTGGCTAATGGCAGGTCTGATATTCCGTAATCTCACTTCCTATGACTGCTACTTGTTTAAATCACAATCACAATGTGAGCTCTACATTGGATAAGCAGGTGTGCACATACAGTATTCATACAAGAAAAGACACTGATAAGTCTTTTTAATTGTCCTGGGAAAAAAATCGAACACCAGGGATTCATTTTGAACCGAGAAAGGTGATACGTGCCCGGATTTGGACCCTTCGTCAGATATTTTCTTTAAACTGTCAGTCCAATTCAGCACTCAATCGGTTTGGCTGTTTCATGTCCAACCGCTGCTGTAAAAGTGTATACTTTCAAAACAGACTTCATTTCCGACAAGGGGAACAGACCACGGAGCTGAAAAAGTGCTTAGCAATATCCATCTATCATCTGCAGCGCACTCGCAAGATGACAAAGTCATAAACCAAATACAACTGTGGAAGCGTGACTGATTGAAGCAGTTAAAAGGCTGTTGCCTTACTGTAAAAATGTATTTTTTGAAGGAGAATTGTATCATTGTGCCGAAACTGCTCAGCATGTTTTTGTCGAGGTTCACCTGTCTATTAGACCCTAGACGCATTTTCATTATGGAAGTAAACGTTTGTTTGTTTATGGAAACACTTTTATAGCTTTATCGAGAAGAAACAGCTGAACTACAGGATGTGATTTAGTTGGAATGTTAAGTCTTTTGTTAAGCCTTGGTCCCTCCGAGTTTTAACAAGCAAAGTGTAATATGGGACAATACAAAGGACTTCTTATCTGTCCTCGAGACTTAACGAATGGGAGATTAATTATCTGTCTGGGCTTTGCAGTCTATAGCCGTTCTCCAACCAAGTCTAGCAGCATTTATAATTTATATCCTGCATTTTTAATACAAGATATGCTCATTCTCAGCAGCCGGATATCTGGGGTAACAATCACAAACTTTCAAGGCTTGGTTTTTAACAGATTGAATTGGCAAAAAGTAACAATTTAGGCTTAAAAGTAACAAGAATTCTGATTGTGTAGCTACTGTAGTACAGTGTGTTGTGATTCGACGACGGCAGCTTAGCGCACGTTGTCCGGAAAGGTCACGTCAGATTGAGGAAGCTGTCCTCGATCGGCAAAGGCCAAACAAAGGGGATTTGATTCCGGGATGGAAATAACAGTGTCTCGATGGCATGGCGACAAAAACACACACTCTACTAACACAACTCTTCTTCTTCTCTGTGGAAGAACAACAAGGTCACAACCTTTTTTGGCATATTCCTGTAGGCGGGGTTAGTAAAAAAATCTGAATATCTAAGGCCCTGTCCCAAATGGCACACACCGGACTTGTGGACTTACTCAGTCCAAACTTTGATGACATCATGTAGTGCAGACCTTAGGGACCCTTGACGCCAGTACACGAGGGCGCACCGGAGTCGTATTTTGGGGCCGAACAGAGAAGTTGCCCATCAGTGTGAACTCCTCCCATCCGTCGTCTGATTGCTCTTTTGGCAAGGACTTCTGGATTGGTAAAGTGAAGAAGACCGCATCAAGGGTGCAAAGGCGGGGCTGATAGACAAAGCGAGCACGCCCAATTTAAGGCCACGAGACTTTCCACATGAAGT
This sequence comes from Misgurnus anguillicaudatus, assembly GCF_027580225.2. NCBI lineage: Eukaryota > Metazoa > Chordata > Actinopteri > Cypriniformes > Cobitidae > Misgurnus > Misgurnus anguillicaudatus. The sequence continues at coordinate 29,246,208 of NC_073348.2, forward strand.
GCGCCATTTGGGACAGGGCCTAACTGGGAATTAGAGGGCTGTAGTGCAATCCAGCCATTCTATGTAGTCCTTGGAAAGTGAATTCTGTTAAAAAAAACATATCGCTTGGCAACTTTGAACTTTATAATTTTGCAGAAATTATTTATGCTCTGAAAGCAACATTACACACCAACTAAAGTTTGAAAAATTGGATCACGAAAAATGGCACTTTTAAAACTGCCTTCTTACCACCCGGAAGTTAGCGGGACACTGGTTCCCCCGCAAAAAAGCCCAATTATTTTTCCCAGAGACTTCTGAATTATTGCTTAACAATAAACTAAAGACACTTACCCACGGTTTTAAAGACTTAAGGCTAGTCCTAGACAAAAACACATGTTTGAGCTGTCTCAACTTAAAATAAAGGACTGACAGATCTTCATATGAAGAGTTTCGTTGCAAAACGAGATAAATCAAGTTTTTTTTTTACATTTTTGTCAAAACATGTTTACTATTACGTTATCATGTTAATATTTTGTTTTATGGTGCTACCTAGCTGTATTTCAACTGCAGTTGAATTGATATTAATTGGAATGCACAACCAAAAAACGAGATTTCTGAACAATTAAAAAAACGGATTTATCTCGTTTTGCAACGAAACTCTTCATATATGCCAGTGCCATTGATTTATCCCAAGATACACCGCAGTAACATATTTTTGTAAGGCATGTTTATAAAAGTAAACATCTTAATTTAACTAAGGCCTAGTCCTGGCTTTAGTTAAGCCTTGTCTGTGAAACCAGGTCTTCATAGATGGATACAAATGTTATGAATTTTGAAGTGTAAGCGTGTTTTCTCGAAATATAAGTATTCATTAAAGTTACACTCATCTGTGAAGATTACATTTTTGGGTCAAAAATCATAAACTTTTGTTAATCACAGATCTTATTTTTTTGTGATATCCACAAATCTATGGAAAAAATCAATGAGCTTTTTTACAAGGGAACCAGTGTCCTGCTTACATTCAGGTTAGCCTATAAAATATGTCATCCCTACGGCACTCTATTAGTGTGTTGGAGTCCATTTTTAAAAAAAGTGCAGATGGAAGTGGAAGTTTCTGCGGTTGATTTACTAACATGGCGCACATTATAAAACATTTCCAAAAATGTGCATATTCATACCAACACAGTCTACCAAAACCATATTGGGCATATTGGGGTTTAAGACATGCTTTTTGTTAGGCGTTGCAAATACCACTAAATTGATGAGCAAACTACTTTAAATACTCTCCTCCCATAAATTTTGCATCTGAAAGAGAACTCCTACAAATGCATATGCAGTTCTTTACTGACAGTTTTATAGCTTTTAAACTGGCACAGGTTTACACTGGCACATGCTGTTAGTAAATCTGGTCCTTAATATAAAACCATGTACCATACTATGTTTGTATTTCAGAAGTAACATCTATGATTGATTACTTTTATAAATGATTTAGACATTTGGCTATTGTTGATTCGCGGTAGATTTATTTATTAAGTTAACCATTTTGTTTGAGAGAGAATAAGTTCGGGCCAAATCATGACTTTTATTTTCATGTATAATGAATTTTTGGCAAAGTTCTACTTGTAATTTCCCTTTCATGTAAACCTCATTCGTTCGTGTTCACACCTGTGACATAAAAATCTATTTATGGCGTTTCTGGCTGCTAATGTTGATGCTCTTCTTTTCTGTTTTTAGTGCTTGTTAACTTCCCTTAGGCAAGGGCAAAGAGTCCTCTCATCAAATAGGTTTGGGTTGGCCTCATAACTACTTGCTTCTTTGTTTGCCAATAAAGTAAATGTCAGTTAAACACAAGATTGATTGTTACAATATGAGGTTATTGACTCATTTGGCATAGTAGGCAAACCTTGCAGTTGCTGAGAAAAACAATTGACGTTATTCAATTGATTTGTGGAGTTTGCTGTTTGAGTGACAAATGTGGGCAGTAGATGAGAAAATAAATGTTTATGCAGATTTTCCAGAAGTCTAATCTTTTGTGTTTATGTCACTGCACCTGGCATGACGTGCGTTTGAAACGAAAACTGAGAGCAATTCATTGGAAAGCTGTTGGAGGCCTATTAAAAAGCAATGGTATTTTTTATAATAAAGTCATGCAATTCATAATTACACCTGCCAGTATACAGGATTCAAACAGTTATTAGTGATGGTCATACAGAAAATTGAACAAATCTCATGCTTAACTGCATGATTAGGTATTAAGAGGTATTAAATATGTGTTGTGTGGTGAAGGGGGTAATTTAACGCAATTACTTTTATTCATTCATCATTTATATTTCACGTTTTTTTGTGCGCTTTTGTTAAATCCAAATTTTCCTTTTAGACTTCATGAACAATCATGTTTATGTTAATTGTTCTGCAGTCTGCCCTACAATAAGCTGTAATAATACTTTAAAGTGTAAGGGTATAGGGGTTTTCTAAGTTCACTCTCGGTACTATGGTAAATAATCATTATTTTTTTATATTTAAAGAGTTTTAGCTACCACAGGAAATAATCATTATGTTTTATATTTAAAGAGTTTCAGCCACTTTGCAAGGAAACAATTGTGGCCATACACATCAAAACGATTTAAGACTTTAAACTAAAACATCAGGCAACTGGTCGCACGAGAAGAATATAGCTGCAAGTCGAACTTCAAAAGGTGTATAAGGATTATACACACACTGTAGATCTGATGAGCTTCCCTTGTTTTATTTAAATATTCCCCTAACTTATTTTATTTCATCTTCCTTTAGATCTCCTTCAGTTCCATGTGCAACTATTGCTACATTTTCCTATTACATTGATTTCACAGACAAAATGTATACCCAGTCCAGGTCTAAAAAGGATTTTCAATGAATAGCCACCAATGACAAATGCAATTTAAACCTGACTTATTGGACACTTAATCTGTGCCTATACCCAATTTCGTGTCAGAGCGTAAAGATAGAAACCTCATCTGAAAGTTCATTGCTATTAGTCTGCACCTAGAAACATTTGTGGGGTTGGAGCAAAATTCAAGGTTTTGTTTTGAAGTCTTCTCATTGCACAAGAACACAGAATATTGAAAAAAGCCAACAACTAACCGCAAACCTTTGCAAAAATGGGTGGCTAATAACTTTGTAATGGATGACAACAAATTATAAACCATAATTTCAATCTATTAAGTCAATGAACCATACATTTCACGGCTCAGGGATTTTGCAGTATGTTTATTTCTCTTAATTCAATTTGGTCCACTTTGCAGCTATTAATCCTAAATGTTGAATAGATTAATTGATTTTCCGTTTTTAGACTCAAAACTAAAGTTTGTCTTCCTTTATTGCAAAGAGTTTTAATCTGTTAAAAGTTTTTGGGTGTTTGTCGTGGCTCCACGGTTGAGATTGATGTTTATCGAAAACGGGGTGCTGGGTAAGAATCGGCTGGATGATTATAGCGTGCTTGTCAAAAGCCTGAATGGTTCCAATTGTCAGATCTATCCCAGGCTTTCAGCGGCCAAGATGATTATATAATTATGTGTGCAAAGCATCGCTTAGAGGCCAGCAAGTGGTGCATACAAGAGCCATTATTTAATGTGGGCAATACAGAATACAATACTGAATGACCCGTGCTATTGCTTGTGCTAGAGATAAACCACATTATCTCCCTCAATACCTCCACTGTGGATGAAAGTTCATACCATTTCATTTTCAATTATGACCTGTGTGTCAACACAGCTTTAGAAACAAGAAAAGACTCTGCCAGGTGTTGCTCAAGCAACATGGTTTTGCTCCAAAGTGGAATTTCTTTTAGGTTATATGTCTATAAAAATGGGAAATTGGTTGCAGAAAAGCCATGGACGTGTATTTTCATGTGTATTTTCCTTCCATGTATGGCAGGGGTGTCCAATCCTGCTCTTGCAGAGTTTTGCTTAAACTCAAATCAAATACTATATAAAAGACGAAAAGCTGTATGTGAGGCAAGTAGTATACCCGAATTCAAAGTAGCCTATTCCAAAGACAGTACATGCAAAAACTAACCAGATGACTTCCGAAAAGATCCCGTGATCCCCAGAAGAGGAGTTCTATTCCAGTTAATGAGTAACTTGTTTTTATGCTATTATATTATATTTATACTATATGTGTGATTCTCACGAAAACTTGGTTTTAAAAATGTCAAGAATGAAAATGTAAATGTACATTGAAAAACAAAGTCTGGAGTAAATGGGAACATTAATTTAAAAACGTTTACTTATCATTTAACACTTTTTGTAGCATAATTTAAAAAAAAATTCCTAAAAAATCTCATTACCGCAACAGTCAGAAAACATCAACACTGACATTTTTCAAAATGACATGACAAACCTGAAAGAACATAATTTGGAGATTCTGCACATGCATTTATAATGAAAGTATTATGCTTCTATTAATTAAATTAACATTTAATAAGCATCTGTTGCGGTAATGATAATCAAAATGTCATGTAAGCATTCTGACAAGACAATATTTCAAATTAACTGTAAAAAAAACGATCTTACCTGGTAGCCATCTTGAAGTAACTGGTCCATGTGCTTGGTCACTCAAAATCAAACTTTATTAAAATTCTGTATGTGTGCTTAAACTGTTCTCAAAAAGTGTTGCGGAGGATGAGAACATCAGGCATGGACACATCATTTTCCTAATTTTTCTTCATTATTATTATACATGAATATTCAGTAAATATTTTTTCTGTCATCTAAAGTAGTCTAGCAAAACATCCATTTATTTTTTTTCTTAATATTTTTGTGTTAATTTGATTAAATTACAACATAACGCATGTTCAAACACAGCCGGACACATTGCGGTAATGAGAATTTCAGCAGAAAATTAGATAAAATTTACAATTATAAATTCTTATGTTGAAATAACACATTGTGCAAGGTAGAACACAGTATTGTGTTAATTCTGATGCTTTTTCATGTTACTATATTACACATTTTAAAGCTAAAATCATTAGTGCCGTGGCGTTTCAATGGTTTCGTGAGAATCACCCATATAGTACCTACTGTTTTAACGGTCGTTGAGTAGGTACTTAATCTAATTCAGTACCTACCGTCACACTATGCGATTTCGGACGCAACTTTAACTTTCAGGCAGGTGTGTTAAGGGAAGTTTTAGCTAAACTCTGCAGACACAGGCCCTGCAGGACTGAGTTTGGACATCCCTGATGCATTTTGCACTCTATAAATATGACTCAATCATGGGTTGAAACAACCCAGCATTTTGGATTAAAGTTCAAGTTCCTTTATTTTAGACCCTTAGGTAAATAAGGGTTCAGTGGCAAGTTCACAGTTCCTCACACATATAACAGACATAAAAAACAACACTAAAGCAACACTAAAAGGACATCATAAGAACAGTAAAACAAAATAACAACAAAAAAAATAAAAACCCTTATTATGCCTTAAAACAACCCCGCATAAGTATACTTATGACCCAATAAGTTTACTTATGACTGGGTTTTTCCCTATAACATTTCTTTGTTTAACATCAACAGTCTAACATAGCAACATTGGTGTGAGTTTGGTGCGGGACCTTCTGTCTGACCGAAGTAAAACTGTGAAGTGTTTGTGAATCGCTTTTAATTTAAAGTGAAACTCCAGACAAATATCAAAATGACCTCATGGTTTACTCATGTGTAATGGGAGGGGCTTCTGTGACTCGCTTCCTGTAATCACGTCACTACTAGAGCAAGCTCCTGATTGATTAACGCGGCCCTTTTTTACCGTCAAAGTAAATTTTTTTCAACTCGTGCTTTTGCCACAACAACGCTCATTCCACACGAAAATGTCAAATTTGTGTCTAGCGCATATAGTTTGCCGCTTGAACATTTTTGAGTTTACTCGCTTCATTCTCGTGTGAAAGCCGCACATAACACTCTAGTCATCGAGTGGAAATTTGCGTCATGAGAGGGGCTTCTGCGACTCTGCTCGCTTCCTGTAATCACGTCACTACTAGAGCAAGCTCCTAATTGATTAAAGCGGTGCGTTTTTCCGACAAAGTTAAATTTTTCAACTCGCGCTTTTGCCACGACAATGCTCATTTCGCACCATTCGCGCAAACTAGACGGGTAAATGAGGCGGAAATGCGTCTACTGCACCACGCTAAACGCCTCATTCGCACCGCGAGACCTCCAGACGTGCGTCAACATCTTCACGTTGACTTAACATTGAAATCACTCGCGCTTGACGCCTTTACCACGGCTGGTCTGAACGCAGCATAATAACTAACTTCCGGTAACAACGCCATCTTGAACTCACGCGATTCACAGGGAGTTTTAGCGAAGTGAGCGTTGGTTGCCTTAGGTAAATTGCGCAGTGACATTTTTGAATCGCCTGAGTTTAAGTGTGGTATATTATAGTATTCCTCAGTCGCGGCTCGTGACTGCTCTTCCGAGGGGCGCCAATTCAAAATAAGTGAGCGGAGTGTCATGTGTGTTGCTTGCGTTTTCAAAATATGTGTTTGTTGCGTCATGTACACCATGTGCATTCGAGCGTCTCTTTTATCATAAACCCTTTAGACGCATCTGCAGCAGGCACTTATTTTGACAAGACACGTGATGCACACAGGATCACTCGATGCGCAGAACACGTATTTTGAAAAATTAATTACACATGATGGGCTACATATGTTGTGACGAATTTCGCATCGAGCACCCTCGAAAAAAGAAGTCATTGGCCGCCACTGGTTTTCCTTTATAATATTACTTTAACATATAATTTTAAAAATGCTATTCGACACTAGTATTGCTAAAATTGCAGTTTTATATGTACTAAACATCCCAAGACACAGAATACAATAATTTTGCATTCAATTAATTTTCTCACATTTGGTCAAAATGATTCTTGGGCGCAGCATTGTTGTCAGAAATAGCTTGTTCAAAAGTTATTAAATTGATCAGATTTGTGATGCGATTATAGTGCAATGTTCTGGGAATGGCGCAATGTGTTCGCAATGCATGCACTGTGATCCTGTTCGAATAGAATCACGATATCCTTTTTGCCGTATTTGATCCTCATTTGGTTTGAGTAATGGTCTCTAAGTGATGCCTTTAATACACTTAACTCTATCTAATGTGTGTGAATCCACTCGAATGCTCTTTTAAAGCTTTTGCCTCTGTCATAAGCATTTCGGCAGATAACATTTTCCCGTCAAGAGGCTTATTACGGAAATGTCACGAGCCAGTTACTTCAGAGCTTGGAATGTTTCACGTTTGCTTTGAAAACAAAAGGGGATTCAGAGATCATCTGATGATTTTGCCATGCACCTGCTGTCAGTTCTGCTGCAGGTGCAGCCTCCAGGCTCCAGAAACTTCACTACACCTATACAGAATTAGCATGCATGCAACATGATGAAATGTGGTGGAACGAAAATACATTTTTCGGGGCTGTGCTTTGCTCTTTGGGGTAAATAAGTTATAGAGAGAAAAGAGTATGTTGAAAGATGCAGACAATCTGCCGCCCGTAAATTAAGGGATTTAGACAAAAATTAATATTGCAGTGCTTAATTTGTAAATGTTGCATATTTGTAGCGCTAAGGGAATAAAACCTGATCCCACGTAAATGTGTACATATTTTACGATGTGCACATTCGTATGCATTTGTATGAAGTGAATTGTACAGAAAAGTACAATTATAAAGAAAAAGCATTTATGAAACCTCACCCAAACCAACGCCCCTATACCCCACTGTAAAATATCCCTGTAGCACCTAATTTTTTAAAGTTTAATCAACTTGATTTTACAATTAATTTCAGCTATTGTGTCTAGTTAGGAGGAGTTGCTATAAATTATGTAAATAAAGTTTAAATAATTAAAGCTAATTCAACTTTATTTTTTATAATTTAGCAACTCCTTATTAGTCAAGAAAGTTTAAATAAATTGTAAATTCAAGTTGATTAAATGCAAAAATTTAAGTGCAACAAGGAATGTTTTACAGTGCAGGGACGAAATGGGACGAAAGCAAATTGTACAAAAACGTACGAATGAAATTGTACTAATTCATTCCACCTCTTTAAAATACACACAATTTGTTGATATAGCAGGTTTTTTTTGGAGGCAGGGTTGTAAGTCATGGCTCATAACGGACAGCATTTAAAGGCGGAATCCACGATGTTTGAAAAACGCGTTGGAAAAGGAGACGGGCCGACTACCAAAACACACTTATATCCAATTAAATCAAATCAAATGCCGGGTTGTGTATGTGTGGGGCGGGTCTATCAACAGAAGGTCCAGATTCTATTGGAGTAGGGGTGTGTTTGTTTAGGTGATTTCAAATATCAACATTGGCTTTCAAACATCATGGACTCCGCCTTTAAATGTGTAATTTTCCTTAAAAAACACATTATGCTTTTCATCAGAGGAGATATTGGAAAATAGTATTGTCCCAAAAGCATAATGATTTGGCATTCTGCTATTTACCATCACTGACAGACAGAGATGCAACGGAGGATGTGTTTCCCAGACAACAGAGCTCTTCCATGTGTGTGGAAATCTCCAGACGTGTTAATGCATCGCAACCCAACGTCCTGCCCCCTCCCATCTCATCCCCCTGCTTTAAACACTTCATGTTTGATCTTTTCTGTATCATGAGCAAAGGGTTTGGATCTTGACATCTTTTGAGGCGCATGTAGGTGAAGATTGGCAGTAATAAAGGCTTTTTGTCACCTCTGGGGACTTTACTTTTCTCCCCGGCAACAAACTAAAGCATTTCCGAGAACCAAAATAGATCTAGATCTCTGTCTCTCTTTTCCTGCAGTATCCTTCGAAAAGTGTTTCTGATAACACAATTTTGCCGTTTTAGTTTTTAAGTGAAATGTTCCAGGCACCCATGTCACATTTATAATTTACACTTGGGGAATAATAAAAGGATAAGGAGCTTTTGTCTGTTCATCCTATTTGGGTGACTGATGGGCTGTGTTTCGAACCCTAAACCGCACAAGAAAAGATCTTGTTATGTCTGCAAGCAATGATGAGCTTCACTTGTTCGGCAAGTAGGAAATCAGATGCAGAGTGTGTTTGAATCAGTTATGATCCCCTGTGGCTTGACGTTATTATATCGCTCTAACAACACGATTCCTTTGTCTTCTACTGTAATTAACTCAATATGGCATTGTTGCACCCACCCACTTGCCATTCATTCACAGTAAGGGCCAAGTAATGAATACATCCTTTATATATAAAATATGACTGGTTGGGTTTTGATATTGTTTCAGTACATAAACTACATATTCCTGGAAGCATAAAATATAAATGTATTCAATATCCACTGCTGAACCAAGTGCACAGAGCAGTATATTGACAGAATAACTAGAGGGGAATGTTGTGTTTAATCTCAAAAGACTAAACTTTTAGTGAATAAATGATGGTAGCAATAGATACACCCAGCTGAAGAACGCTGTGTAAACAAGAGAGATAATGAAAGTTGATTCTGACAGATTCTGACTTAACTGTGAAAAGTACGAGAACACATAGTCTTAGTGCCAAAGTCACTGTAATCAAAGCCCATGTAGACTCTGACAAGACCCAAGAGAGTTTATTTTAGTTAGTAAATCCAATTTGTTGTTACATGTCTGTATTATTCTATAAAGTCCCGGGAAAGTTTAACAATGTTGCGTCATACAGTATATGTTCGTTAAAAATAAAGGTGCCTCACAGAAGAAAATTTTTGGATGAATGGTTCCATCAAGAACCTTTAACATCTGAAGAAACTTTCTGCTATGGATTCTTGTAAAATAGGGTATGGATTTTTGTAAACAGACCTAAATAGCTTGATAACATGCAATTCAGATTCCAGAAGCATTACCGAGAGAAGCACATAGCATTAGGGAAACATCCAAACCAGATCAACTTAATTCATGCATGATGGTAAAACCATACCCTTTTAAAACATTGCATTGTTTAATGAGTTATCATGAGTATTAAACTTTGAAACTGCTCATATTACAAATATTATCACAAATAGCATGGCGGTTCTTTCTTGTGATGTGTTTCAGAAAGTCATTCATGGAAACGTAGACAGTTGAAAGCACACCCTGTTTTTGACGTGTTGTTATTGTGAGTGTTTACATATGAATAAAAATAGGCACTTTATAGTTTTAAAGATGCCTTACTCTTGTCTCTACGGTCATATATAATAGTGTTTCCAATTGTTTTCACTGTTATGAGGAAAAAATCAGAGTGACTGCATCTAGCCCCTTGTCCAACAATGAGTTTAATCTGATATTAGGCTGCATTTACACTTCAAGCCTTAATGCACAGATCCAATATTTTGACCATATCCGATTTTTTGTCCTGCCTGTTTACACACACTTTAGACACACCTCATATCTGATATGCATATTTACATTTAACTCCCGCCCAGGCAGAATGCTAGCTTAACTGGGTATAGTGTTAGCTACGTTAATACTGTATCATCATCACATATTTAAAGTAAAGGCCATTGTTAATGATTACCTTCAACATCATCATCATCCACATTGTCTTTCTCTGTCATCACGTTGTGTCTTGACATCAGATCACTGTTTGCCTAACATCAAGACCCAACCTTGGCCTGGAATCAAGACACAACGTGAGGATCCAACGTTGACCTGACGTCAAAATCTAATATTAAACCGACATCAAAATCCAATGTTGATCCAACGTCAAGATCCAATGTTGATCCAACGTCAAGATCCAACGTTAATCCAAGGTCAAAATTCAATGTTAATCTAATGTTGATCCGATGTCAAGATCTCACGTTGATCCGACGTCAAAATCCATTGTTGATCCGACGTCAAGATTCAATGTTGATCTGACGTCAAAATCCAACGTTGATCCGACGTCAAGATTTAACATTGATCCAACGTCAAAATCCAACGTAAATCCAACATTGATCCGACGTCAAAATCCAACGTAAATCCAACATCAAAATCCAATGTAAATCCAACGTTGATCCAACGTCAAAATCCAAAGTAAATCCAACGTTGATCCAACGTCAAAGTCAAACGTAAATCCAGCATTGATCCGACGTCAAAATCCAACATAAATCCAACATTGATCCGACGTCAAAATCCAACGTTGATCCAATGTCAAAATCCAACTTAAATCCAACGTCAAAATCCAACGTCAAAATCCAACTTAAATCCAACGTCAAAATCCAACGTCAAAATCCAAGAATCATCCAATGTTGCCTAATAGACTGCAACACGATAAAACCAATGAATAAAACGTAAATCCAACGTTGATCCAACGTCAAAATCCAACGTAAATCCAACGTTGATCAAACGTCAAAATCCAACGTTGATCCAACATTGATCATTTAAGAAAATGACAGCTCCAAAGAGGCGAATAGACGCTGCTTTAGTTTGAGGTCGTGCTAACAACAATAAAGAAAGAGGATGATCATCATCACCTTATCTGTTACCACTGAAATTGAGATGTAATGTATTTCCAAATTTAAGCCCATCTTATGCGGAATGTTGCCTAATAGACTGCAACACGGTAAAACCAATGAATAAAACGTAAATCCAACGTTAATCCAACGTCAAAATCCAACGTTGATCTGACATAAAAACCCAATATTGGGCAGATGTCATACTTTAAACTTTGCTTCCACAGATGACTAACAGATGAAACAGCACACAACCACATCAAGTGCGCACTGTTCAATTAGTGTTTAGTAATCTAACACTATTTAACCACAAAGTACACCTTTTCTTCACTCTATATTGAAATGCAAGAAATAAACAATAACTTACGCAATTTAATGCCATGATAATAAGAAATTAAGACTTGCTGCTCTGATTTAAGACTTTTTAACGGCCTGCAAAAACCCAATAGATTGAAAGGTAATATTTCATAATGAATATCCACCGACTTAAAATATATTTTTTTAAGTTGTCAGTTAGATGCACTCGGATGTCCGGATATCGGATATGTATCCGATAAAAATCCACATTTGAAAGTGACTCAGATCATATAGGAAAAAATCGGATCTCTGAGATCTCTCTAAGTTTTTTGTGTTTACACATGTGCAGCAATATCCAATCTGTGTCAGATGTAAGCACTAAATCCGATTTTTTTGTGCCAGTGTAAATGCAGCCTAAGAGACATAATTTTTGAATGTTTTTCACAATCCTAATGTATTGCTTGTCTGTTTCATTGCTAACCCTTAGTTATTTGTTTGTTTTTTCTAGAAGTAAATGTCATTAAAGAAATGTCTTTTAATAGTTATTTAAAGAGATGGAAGCAGGATGGAAAGGGAAATTTGAGGAACAGACTGGAAAACTTTGAATAATTTAATAGTTTTTCATTTTAGAAGTTGGTTCGCAGCTCCGAAAATTGCATCATCTGATGAAATCAAAGTAAAGTTATTTTTTATTTACCCTTATTTTTACTTAATTGTAATTTTGTGTTAAAAGCTCATTTTTTATGCTTGGGAATTGGGGGTTCATTATTTTATCTAATATGTCAAACCATTATATATTAAAAATGTATATAGTAAAAATGACCCAATTTTTGTGCCATTAGTCAAACAGTAACCAAGATGGCTATCTTTTACCTGGGACATCCGAAAATCGTGTGGTTTGGACCTGGTTTAGATGTGCAAATGTTTGATTTATTGCAAAAAATAATATCTTTAGAATAGAAAACAATTATCAACTATGTAATGCAAAAGTAAACCGATCTTAGAAGACTGTGTCATGCTAATATAAGGTAATTAATTTAGCCTCTACAATACAGACAGCTGACAGATGAATGTGAAGTACTTATCAACAATCAGATCTTTTCGCTCTGCACATTTTATGCATCTGAGTTTAAAAGTCGAGTGGTCTGTGAGACAGCTGTGCACTTACTTTCTGCATTAAAGCTCTTACAACTGGTGTCGCATTGACTGAAGTGCTTTAAAGTGTGTCTTAAAATAAAAAATTAAAAAAAAGAAGAAAAGTCGTATATAGAAATGATGTACATTAACGCCTAATTCAGGAAAATGCTCACTGCAGCTGCATGAGCAACGGCATGATAATTTGGCGACTGGCTTTTTCTTTTAGTGGAGTTACTGACAGCTGAGGTTAGGAACTTTTCAAGTAATAAAAAGCGATTTAATTCCATGAGAGTTTTTGGTTTACTATGCAAAGTTTGTTTACAGGGTACAATTTACTCAGGGGACTTTATTATAGCTGGTTATCAGTTGCTGAAGAGAGTACGTTTTGTAACGCGTATTATATAAAGAGTTTTGACCTGATGGTTTTGCAAGCAAAACTCTTGAGTTAAGAGTCTGCACATTCAGACTTAATTTGGGATGTGTGTCATATTTTTTCCTTTTTAGACTTGAAGCATTTCTCACTAACCCTCCAAAAATAGCTAATATTATATTCAGGCAAACTTTAAAGAGATTAATTGAGCTAATACCCATGCATTCAATGACATTGCAGTATTAAACTTGTTAACTGCTAGAAAAGAACATGAGGCTAATTGGAGAAAAGAGGAAAAGAGTTTGGGTTTTTCGCAAGTCCGGATATTTTCGAAAATACATCACAGACCCAAAGTCATCTCCAGTCCCACACTGATATCATGCATAATGAAATGAATGTCTCTGTAGACAATGAATATAATTATCAGGTGGATATACAGGATGCTTTACCATGCAAGCACAGGTAGCTGTCAGACGTCTTAATGTAACAGCTCGGTTGCTGAGAGATGATTGTTCGCAGTTTTGTCTTTTCTGCCCTAAATAGCATTTATTAAAGTTTAATTTGAGTAATTTATTAGTGCTAGAAACCCAATCTGTGATTCATTAAAGTTAAGCTATTGAATCACCAGATTCCAATGAAATGTGAACACTTGCATACAGTATTTAGTTTAACAAGCTAAATAAAGTGAATGTGTGAATATCTGAGAAAAACCTGAGATGCTTTGATTTCTGTACTGTATGGATAAACATTTAACATCAGATTAATTCATATACCAACGATTTAGATTTCAATATAGCACAATTTATAAGCATAATGTGGAGAGTTTAATAGGCTCATTAAAGTCTTATTAGGAAGCTCATGTGGGTGTTTTAAAGCCCCTGTTAGGCTGATAATAATAGCTGCAGTGTTTCCATGAGCATTCAAGGTTAATCCTCACTTTATTTTTTCAACATTTTCATTGAAATGACCTCAAACTTCAACAATTTCAATGCCAGAAAGAAAAGAGAATTTTATGCCTTCTGATCTATGACCAAAATCCTATTTTCCGCAAATGTATAAGACATCCCAGAGGATACCGTTATTGTTTAGAGGTTGATTTAGTTGCAGATAAATAAAATAGACATGAGACAGTTATGCATTAAATAATCTGATTATTGAAAATTTTGAGTTCATTTAAGATGTGTGTATCTTGGCACATGGTATTTGGTATCTCTGAGTATATCTGAGCCCAAACAGTGACATCTGTTTGAGATATTGTTGACATCTGAAACTCTAATGGAGACAGATGTGAGATGTCTTTTTGAAGAAGAATAGCTAGGAGATATAAGTCAAAAGTCTTCATGTCATTTTTACTCCATTTAATCTTGTTGTTGTCTCTAGAAAAAAAATTTATATTAATATTTCCTTAATGATTCTTTTCTTCTTCTTAAAAAAAAATCTCACAACATCACATCTCATATATTAGCTGCTATGTCTATTAAATATACTGTCAGTAAAGCAGGTAATCCTTCTGTTGGGTCTATATAGTGGTCAAAGCTGCCATCATTATGTCATCGCTGAAAATTTTAAAGAGGATTAATCTTGAGTGATGTTTGGCTCCAAAACAGGAACCAGTGGGCTTTTTGTTTAATGCTGATCAAAGCACCACACCGTGTTGACATGTTTAGACCCTACAAGGTCCTTTTATAAAGTAAACCTCTGGTACCTTCTATCAGCATATTTCTTTTAACCCTCTAAAATGTCCCTTAGGAAATCAACCTCTTTAATATCTTATTCGTTTCTTCTAGAAAGCAATGAGATTAAATGGAGATCAAATGGTAACACTTTCTCAAGTACTGAGAGTCTTGGATATTTCTCTCCCCTCAAAGAGAAGCCTCATATGTTTACATATGTTTTTTAGAAACCCTTACGTACAGTATAGCCCTTTTCACACAGAGATTACAGAAAATACACAGAAAATGTGTCCAGGATTTTTCGGGGATCATTAGATTTTTGGTTTATTCACATTACCAATGATTTTCCGGAATCTGTGCGTGCATTCACACATATACAGTAAAGATCCTGTAAAGACGTGATGTATTTAAAGCAACACTAAAGAGTTTTTTTTACCTTAAAATAACGTTTCCAAAAAAGTTTCAGTTGTTCATCCATTCGGAACAGGGTGAACGGCACTTTCACATTCACTTTGCAGCCCTCTATCGGCCGAAACCGCACTAAAGAAGTTTCCAACCGTCGGGTCGCGGTCCTAGTTCGAGTGAAAACTACAAAAACTTGCTTTTCGGCAGACCTACAATCCAATCAGAGCCAGCTTTGCTGCAGTATAGGCTAAACTATTTAAGACAGTGGTAATGGACAATTCCGCTTCCAACCTGTAGGGGGAGCAAAGAGCAAAATTTTTTTAGTGTTGCTTTAAAGTCCTGCACTTGGTAGGTTTTGTCTATAGGGTCTAAAGTTTGCTAATTATCCATGATTTCTCTCTCGAGAAACCGCGTGAATTTTTGTTTATAACAAGATTATAAGGACCGCATGATGCACTGTTCTGTCAATTCAATTCAATTTTATTTATATAGCGCTTTTCACAATTGTTAAATTGTTTCAAATGACACGCGATGACACGCGCGTCCTCCTGTTACGGCATTGTTTCTGCGTCTTGTTTACACAGAATGCTTTCCGTGAATGTTATGGCAATGTTACTAGGTCCTCTTTACAGGAGCGATCTCAGAACATTTATGAGATGTGTTTGTATTCACACAAAAGCCTCTTTGCCAATTTAATAGAAAATTTCTGGGACCAAAGTGCTGTGTGAATGGGGTTTATGTATTTGGAAGAGTAACATTGTTCAACTCTGAGCTCAGATTTGTCAAGGTTGCTATCAAAAAACTTTTTTTTTGAAGATTTTAACATGAACACAACATGAATTTTTAATCAAAACCAAATAGTCTTACAGGTACATGTAGCTATACCAGTGGTTATCAAACTTTTTTGCCGTGTGGCCCCCCTTGGGTACGGTGCATCCCTTCATGGCCCCCTATAAGAAAATGTATGACATAAAACATTCCAAAACGTATTAAATTATACAATGTATTGCTGTTGGTTAGTAGTCTAATTTTTCTGAGGTTTCATTACACAGAATTATTGATAAATTAATGTATTTTATGAAATGTCATAAAACTGTGACCCCCATGGCACCATCTCGCGGCAACAGCCCCCAGTTTGAGAACCACTGAGCTATGCAATTTACTGTACATACAGTATTTGGCTCCATACTTTAATGTAATGGTGTTCATGTAGCTTGTTTGGAAGAGCATTGTGTTAGTAGTTAAAAAGGTTGTGGGTTTGATTCCCAGGGAACACCTATACTGATAAAATGTGCATCTTAAATGCACTGTATTAAAATGGACTTTAAAAATAAATCCAACTGGGAACTGCTAAGAAATTAAAATTTTCTCTGCAGTGTAGCAACATAATGGGTCAGTTTCCCGGACAGGGATTAGACTAGTCCTAGACTAAAATAAATGTAAGAGCTGTCCAAACTGTAAAACATCACTGACATATCTTTAAATACATCAGTGCAAAGTAATGTTTTTAGTAAAGCATGTCTGTTAAAAATGTCCTATTATACTAAGGCCAAGTCCTGGCTTAAGATAATCCCTGTCTGGGAAACCACCCCAATATGAAATATTCTGACATATATGGCACACCTGTGGATTGATGCATGAGTGACTTGTTTAATGGATAAATGTTAAATGGATTAACGAGTTCGGCATGCTTTGTTCACCAACTTTACTTTGTCATAAAAGTTAAAATACCTCCCTGACTTGCAGTAGCTATAGTTTTATTACTAGAGGTTTCTCAATGGTGTGCCAATCAATAGTTAATTAAAGGCCAGCAGACTGAACAGAAGTCTGTGAGTCTTTCAGGAGGTAGAGTCTGGATGCTGCTGGCCGAATTTGTCAGACCTCTCAATATGGCTGGCTTCCTCTATCACTTAGCGAACTATTGAGTGAACTCATAATTGCTAGATGTTGTTTTGTTCTGGTCAGCAACACGGTTGCTCTTTTATCTGGGACTTACAGTGAGAGTATGTGAGGTGGAAAAGCTACTTTACAAGACTATTGGTTTTATCTAGGAAATAAATGGTATTTGTTAAAAAATGTTGGAGCAACTGTATTTCTGAATGTGCTGGGCCATTACGAAGCTTTCTAAAGCCTAGAGTATATTCTGTTTTTATGCATATGCGAGCATACGTGCACGGTCGAATGCACACTGACAGCCTTGCAAAGTATAGTTTATATGACCCTTATGTGTACACAGAAGTTCGACACATGCAGTGCATCTCCTGGGCTACATATTAAATTCTCCTGTATGCGCATGTGTGACCTATGCGTACAATGTACAAATCTGTCGGTGCACATACATTAATCTAAGCATAAATTACTCTAGGCCTTAAGTGTACTAAAAATATTTCGTTTTTTGGGAATTATGCTGTGTGCGCACAGCATAATTGCCCGTCTGTCAATGAGGTCGTTAAGAGGCTTTCCCAATTGTGGTTGTCCTAATAACAACAAATTAATATTTGTCCTCTCAGTAAGTAATTCAAGACGAATGCCGTGTACTCCATTGCTTCACTCTCATTGGTAGCCGCTCCCAAAAGTCACTCTTTATTTGCATGAAGCTGCATTCAGACTAGCAACGACTAGCAGTAGCAGAGCGATGCAATCTGATTGATTTCAATGGAAGATTGGCGACTTCTGGCGACACAAGCGACAGGGGACCGTTGGCGACTGGATGGGGCGTGTACAGTCGCGCGACAAAGTTGAGAAATGTTTAAGTTAATGCAAATTATGAGCGACTTTCAGGAGCGACTACCAATGAGAATGAAGCAGTGGAATTCACGTCATCCATCTCGTCAGATACTGGAGTGGACGGTACTCATTTGTTTATGACAACCAGATTTAGAAACGCCTCTTTTTGAAAGAGACGAGCGACACACAGCGACAAAGTCGCTTATAATGTGAATGTACCTTAAAATCGCAATGAAATAAAATGAAAAACTGTAATTTGTTTTGAAATACTTTCGTAATTTTTACAAATAACTTATTTGTAAGCTTCATAATAAAAAAAATTCCCCCTTATAATCTTAAATCAAAAACGCTAATCCAATCCCCCCCCTCCTCGAAACAATCTCTCTTTTCTTCAGATCATATCGTATGTCCGGTGGGCGGGATCTGGGTAAAAGTTGCAGCGATTAGCAAATAGCAACATGAAACAACTTCAAATGATCCAATCAGTTCTTAAAGGGACATTCCACTCTTTGGTTATTTTTTAGCGCAATGCTAATGGTCTAATCAGATTCAATGGATTATGCTAAGCTATGCTAAAGTGCTAGCGCCAGACCCAGAGATCAGCTGAATTGATTCCAAAACGGTAAGAATCAAATGTTTAACCCTGGGGGAGCTGAAAAATTAGCATATTTTGAAAAAAGTGGAATGTCCCTTTAATAGACGAATTCAAGTCCAGCCTTGCCTTTTTCCTTTCAGAAGTTGTTTCACTAGGATATACATCACCATGGGGAAAATAAGACAATCGCTACTTCCGTTTCATGGTGACTCTTTTCTCAACTTTGTCACATTGCTGGACACACCCACTTCCTGTGGTCACAGTCGCTGAGAGTTGCCAAGCTTCCATTGAAACAAACGAGATTGCGCCACTTCGCCAATGCTAGCCGCTGGTGGTTTGCATTGAAACGCTTGGCATATTGTTTTAAATAGCCATTACATTTAAATATACGCTTTCATCCAAAGCAACATATAGTGCATTCAATCTCTACATTCTTTATCAGTATGGAATCAAACCCATGAGCTTTGCATTGCTAACACAATGCCTTATTAATTGAACTACATAAACACCTACAGTAAAACCATTATGTTATAAACTATGACTTTCTACTTGCTTCTCATTCCAGAAATCTTTGTTTTACATAAATCTGTATTTGATAAGTAAATGCTTTGGTCAGTTTTCCCTGAACAGAAGAGCTGCGGATGCTTATATCCGCTAAAATAATCTTTCATTCCCCATCTATGTCACATCCTATTATTCCCATCTCATTTTTTTACTCCACATGCTTGCCACATTCCGGTGCGGTTCACTTGAGACACTCAAACCCCCCAACAGCGACACACTAGACTGTCTAACCCCTTACTGTCTGTGAAACTCTCTCCCACCTTGGCAGTCTTACCACCATCTTGCAGATCCTTATTACTCTCATGTCTGGCCTGCTGCCAGACAGCGGGAAGCTGAGTCTCTACCTTCACTGATTTCTTGTTTTGCTGTAATCACAATGCCCCATATTCACAAAGCCTCTTAAAACGCCAGCTGTTCCTGGCTCAGTTTAGATTTTTGTTAAATAGGCTTTTAGATCAGTAGTGACAAGGTGATACCTGATCCCAGAGCATCACGGCAAGCATTGGGTACTGAAATGACAATGAAAGGTTTTTTGAGATGCAATTAGTTTCATAGTGGAAATCTAAGACATTATAGAATAAAAGAGGAAACTAGATATTAAAGTTTGAGGACAAACTTTATGTTGGCTTGAAAAAGCGTAGCCTGAACGTTTAAAACTGTTTGACAGAAGTTTAGTTTAGTAGGCTATCTGGCTGTTAGTATATGTTTAAGTGTGAAGCTAGCATGAAGCTAACATGATTAGCATGATGCTGGCATTATTAGCATGAAGCTAGCATGATTAACATGAAGCTAGCATGATTAGCATGAAGCTAGCATGAAGCTAACATTATTAGGATGAAGAAAACATGATGCTAGCATGATTAGCATGAAGCTAGCATGATGCTAACATGATTAGCATGAAGGTAGCATGATTAGCATGAAGCTAGCATGATGCTAACATGATTAGCATGAAGCTAGCATGATGCTAGCATAATTAGCATGAAGCTAACATGAAGCTAACATGATTAGCATGAAGTTATCATGATGTTAACATGATTAGCATGAAGCTAACATGATTAGCATGAAGCTAGCATGATGCTAGCATGATTAGCATGAAGCTAACATGATGTTAGCATGATTAGCATGAAGCTAGCATGAAGCTAACATGATTATCATGAAGCTAGCATGAAGCTAACATTTATTCCGTTGCTAAGGTACTAAGTTTGGTTGCTAAGGAGAGAATTGGCATCCCATAATGATCACCCTTCAAGCCACAAGTAAAACGGTCCAACCCCGGTGTCTCTACAATGTTCTGATGCGGAGATATAAGGCTTTGTTTATTCCGTTGCTAGGGTACTAAGTTTGGTTGCTAGGGAAAAAATTGGCATCCCATAATGATCAACCTTCAAGCCACAAATAAAACGGTCCAACCCCCGTGTCTCTATGATGTTCTGAAGCGGAGATATAAAGCTTTGTTTATTCCGTTGCTAGGGTACTAAGTTTGGTTGCTAGGCAGAAAATTGGCACCCCATAATGATTACACTTCAAGTCACAAGTAAAATGGTCCAATCCCGGTGTCTCTATGATGTTCTGATGCTGAGATATAAGGCTTTGTTTGTTCCGTTGCTAGGGTACTAAGTTTGGTTGCTAGGCAGAAAATTGGCATCCCATAATGATTACACTTCAAGCCACAAGTAAAACGGTCCAACCCCTGTGTCTCTATGATGTTCTGATGCGGAGATATAAAGCTTTGTTTTTTCCGTTGCTAGGGTACTAAGTTTGGTTGCTAGGCAGAAAATTGGCATCCCATAATGATCAAACTTCAAGCCACAAGTAAAACGGTGCAACCCCCATGTCTCTACGATGTTCTGATGCGGAGATATAAGGCTTTGTTTATTCCGTTGCTAGGGTACTAAGTTTGGTTGCTAGGGAGAAAATTGGCATCCCATAATGATCACACTTCAAGCCATAAGTAAAACGGTCCAACCCACGTGTCTCTAAGATGTTCTGGTGCGGAGATATAAGGCTTTGTTTATTCCGTTGCTAGGGTACTAAGTTTGGTTGCTAGGGAGAAAATTGGCATCCCATAATGATCAACCTTCAAGCCACAAGTAAAACGGTCCAACCCCTGTGTCTCTACGACCTTCTGATGCGGAGATATAATGCTTTGTTTATTCCGTTGCTAGGGTACTAAGTTTGGTTGCTAGGAAGAAAATTGGCATCCCATAATGATCAACCTTCAAGCCACAGGTAAAACGGTCCAACCCCCGTGTCTCTATGATGTTCTGAAGCGGAAATATAAGGCTTTGTTTATTCCGTTGCTAGGGTACTAAGTTTGGTTGCTAGGGAGAAAATTGGCATCCCATAATGATTAACCTTCAAGCCACAAGTAAAATGGTCCAACCCCCGTGTCTCTATGATGTTCTAAAGCGGAGATATAAGGCTTTGTTTATTCCGTTGCTAGGGTACTAAGTTTGGTTGCTAGGGAGAAAATTGGCATCCCATAATGATCACCCTTCAAGCCACAAGTAAAACGGTCCAACCCCCGTGTCTCTATGATGTTCTGAAGCGGAGATATAAGGCTTTGTTTATTCCGTTGCTAGGGTACTAAGTTTGGTTGCTAGGGAGAAAATTGGCATCCCATAATGATCACCCTTCAAGCCACAAGTAAAACGGTCCAACCCCCGTGTCTCTACGATGTTCTGATACAGAGATATGAGGCTTTGTTTATTCCGTTGCTAGGGTACTAAGTTTGGTTGCTAGGCAGAAAATTTGCATCCCATAATGATAACACTTCAAGCCACAAGTAAAACGGTCCCACCCCCGTGTCTCTATGATGTTCTGAAGCGGAGATATAAGGCTTTGTTTATTCCGTTGCTAGGGTACTAAGTTTGGTTGCTAGGGAGAAAATTGGCATCCCATAATGATCACCCTTCAAGCCACAAGTAAAACGGTCCAACCCCCGTGTCTCTACGATGTTCTGATACAGAGATATGAGGCTTTGTTTATTCCGTTGCTAGGGTACTAAGTTTGGTTGCTAGGCAGAAAATTTGCATCCCATAATGATAACACTTCAAGCCACAAGTAAAACGGTCCAACCCCCGTGTCTCTACGATGTTCTGATGCCGAGATATAAGGCTTTGTTTATTCCGTTGCTAGGGTACTAAGTTTGGTTGCTAGGCAGAAAATTGGCATCCCATAATGATAACACTTCAAGCCACAAGTACAACAGTCCAACCCCCGTGTCTCTACGATGTTCTGATGCCGAGATATAAGGCTTTGTTTGTTGTGTTGCTAGGGTGCTCATATTTGGTTGCTAGGGGCGTGGCTTAATAACTGTAAGGATCCTGAGAGTCTGATTGGATGCCTGAGTAATATGATCCCACCCCCATGTCTCTATGACAGTGTGATGCAAAGATATCCATCTGTGCATTTTATAATGGCAGTCTATGGGAGATGTTGCTAGGGTACCCAAAATTGTTGCTAGGGGCGTGGCTTAATAGCTTTGGAGAGATACTGGAAGACTGATTGGATGCCTGAGTAAAATGAGCCCACCCCCATGTCTCTACGCCACTCTAGAATGAAGATATTCCTTCTGGGACGTTTTTATTCCCTTATATGGGCGTGCTTCCTGCCCCATTATAAGTCAATGGGAAATTTTGGGGGCCTCTTACACCCCAGGGGTACAGCTTACACCCCTATGTGATGTATGTTCTTACAGAGCCTGCCAGCCTCTTCAACTGTGATAAGCCACAAGTTTCTACAAATTTCTCGTTCGCAGCTATGACCCGTCAAAGTTGGTCGTAATGTTAAGTCAATGGAAATTTTGGGGTGTTTGAGCGCCCCGTTTAGGAATTCGGTAGGTCCCATCAGTTAGAAAAGTCATAGCATAAATCTACGTACCAGTCTTAAAAGTTTTGTAAAGTTTTGTGGGTGTAGCTTGAAAGCTCTAGGAGGAGTTACAGTCAGAAAAAGTGGGGATCAGAAGAAGAATAATAAATATAAGGCTTTGTTTACTCTGTTGCTAGGGTAATGTATTTGGTTGCTAGGGAAAAAATTGGCATCCCATAATGATTACACTCCGAGTCACAAGTCAAACGGTCCAAACCCCGTGTCTCTACGATGTTCTGATGCGGAGATATAAGGCTTTGTTTACTCTGTTGCTAGGGTACTGTATTTGGTTGCTAGGGAAAAAATTGGCATCCCATAATGATTACACTCTAAGTCACGAGTCAAATGGTCCAACCCCCGTGTCTCTACGA
This sequence comes from Misgurnus anguillicaudatus, assembly GCF_027580225.2. Taxonomy (NCBI): domain Eukaryota; kingdom Metazoa; phylum Chordata; class Actinopteri; order Cypriniformes; family Cobitidae; genus Misgurnus; species Misgurnus anguillicaudatus. Next base: position 29,269,616 of record NC_073348.2, read on the forward strand.
TGTTCGGATGCCGAGATATAACTGTTTGAATTTTATGTTGCTAGGGTTCTCAAAAGTGGTTGCTAGGGGCGTGGCTTAATACCTATGTAAGGATCCTGAGAGACTGATTGGATGCCTGAGTAAAATGAGCCCACCCCCATGTCTCTATGACACTGTGGTGCAAAGATATCCATCTGGGCATTTTATAATGGCAGTCTATGGAAGATGTTGCTAGGGTGCCCAAAAGTGGTTGCTAGGGGCGTGGCTTAATAGCTCTGGGATGATCCTGAGAGACTGATTGGATGCCTGAGTGAAATGAGCCCACCCACTTATCTCTACGACACTGTAAAGCAAAGATATCCCATCTGGAACTGTTTTATTCCCTTATATGGGCATGTTTCCTCAATGGGAATTTTCGGGTGCCTCTTACACCCCAGGGGTACAGCTTACACCCCAATGTCATGTATGTTCTTACATAGCCAACCTCTTTTTAAATTTAGTAACCCACATGTCTCTACAAAATCCTCACTCGTACCTATGACCCGTCAAAATTTTTGCAATGGTAAGTCTATGGGATTTTGCCCCATTGACTTTTCATTGGGCATTTTTGGGCACCTCTTACACCCCAGGGGTACAACTTACACCCCATTGTTATCCATGTTCTTACAGAGCCTACCACCCTCTTCAAATGTTGTAACCCACATGTTTCTACAAAATCCTCGAGCGGAGCTATGACCCGTCAAAGTTGGGCGCAATGTTAAGTCAATGGGATTTTTCGGGTGGTTTTTCGCCCCCCTTTCGAAAATTCTGCACCCGACCGCTTATAAAAGTCATAGCCACCATCTCTTCAATAAACCGGTCGATTTGAGCCCTCTTTCATGGGACTACGGCAAACCGTGCGGGACGAGTTACGCGCCGAAAAAACGTGCAGACATAAGAATAATAATAATAACTAGATAGGTACATTTCCTGAAGAAAATGTGAGTGGTGCTTGCCGTGGCAAAATTCTGGGGACAATATATGATTATACTCCAAGCCAAAAGTAAAACGGTCCAACCCCCGTGTCTCTACGATGTTCTGATGCGGAGATATAAGGCTTTGTTTACTCTGTTGCTAGGGTACTGTATTTGGTTGCTAGGGAAAAAATTGGCATCCCATAATGATTACACTCCGAGTCACGAGTCAAATGGTCCAACCCCCGTGTCTTTACAATGTTCTGATGCTTAGACATAAGGCTTTGTTTTCTCTGTTGCTAGGGTACTGTATTTGGTTGCTAGGGAAAAAATTTGCATCCCATAATGGTTACACTCTGAGTCATGAGTCAAACGGTCCAACCCCCGTGTCTCTACGATGTTCTGATGCGGAGATATAAGGCTTTGTTTACTCTGTTGCTAGGGTACTATATTTGGTTGCTAGGGAAAAAATTGGCATCCCATAATGATTACACTCTGAGTCATGAGTCAAACGGTCCAACCCCCATGTCTCTACGATGTTCTGATGCGGAGATATAAGGCTTTGTTTACTCTGTTGCTAGGGTACTGTATTTGGTTGCTAGGGAAAATTTTGACATCCCATAGTGATTACCCTCCGAGTCACGAGTCAAACGGTCCAACCCCCGTGTCTCTACGATGTTCTGATGCGGAGATATAAGGCTTTGTTTACTCTGTTGCTAGGGTACTGTATTTGGTTGCTAGGGAAAAAATTGACATCCCATAGTGATTACCCTCCGAGTCACGAGTTAAACGGTCCAACCCCCGTGTCTCTACGATGTTCTGATGCGGAGATATAAGGCTTTGTTTACTCTGTTGCTAGGGTACTGTATTTGGTTGCTAGGGAAAAAAATGGCATCCACTAGTGATTACCCTCTGAGTCACGAGTCAAACGGTCCAACCCCCGTGTCTCTACGATGTTCTGATGCGGAGATATAAGGCTTTGTTTACTCTGTTGCTAGGGTACTGTATTTGGTTGCTAGGGAAAAAAATGACATCCACTAGTGATTACCCTCCGAGTCACGAGTCAAACGGTCCAACCCCCGTGTCTCTACGATGTTCTGATGCGGAGATATAAGGCTTTGTTTACTCTGTTGCTAGGGTACTGTATTTGGTTGCTAGGGAAAAAATTGGCATCCCATAATGATTACCCTTCGAGTCACGAGTCAAACGGTCCAACCCCCGTGTCTCTACGATGTTCTGATGCGGAGATATAAGGCTTTGTTTACTCTGTTGCTAGGGTACTGTATTTGGTTGCTAGGGAAAAAAATGGCATCCACTAGTGATTACCCTCCGAGTCACGAGTCAAACGGTCCAACCCCCGTGTCTCTACGATGTTCTGATGCGGAGATATAAGGCTTTGTTTACTCTGTTGCTAGGGTACTGTATTTGGTTGCTAGGGAAAAAATTGGCATCCCATAATGATTACACTCTAAGTCACGAGTCAAATGGTCCAACCCCCGTGTCTCTACGATGTTCGGATGCCGAGATATAACTGTTTGAATTTTATGTTGCTAGGGTTCTCAAAAGTGGTTGCTAGGGGCGTGGCTTAGTAAGTATTTAAGGATCCTGAGAGACTGATTGGATGCCTGAGTAAAATGAGCCCACCCCCATGTCTCTGTGACACTGTGATGCAAAGATATCCATCTAGGCATTTTATAATGGCAGTCTATGGGATAGGTTGCTAGGGTGCCCAAAATGGTTGCTAGGGTAACCTTACACCCCCTTGTGGGGGACGTCCTGACAGAGTCTAGCACCCTCTTCAAATTTAGTAACGCACATGTTTCTATGAAATCCTCACTCGGACCTATGACCCGTCAAAATTTTTGCAATGTTAAGTCTATGGGATTTTGCCCCATTGACTTTTCATTGGGCATTTTTGGGCACCTCTTACACCCCAGGGGTACAACTTACACCCCATTGTGATCCATGTTCTTACAGAGCCTACCACCCTCTTCAAATGTTGTAACCCACATGTTTCTACAAAATCCTCGAGCGGAGCTATGACCCGTCAAAATTGGGCGCAATGTTAAGTCAATGGGATTTTTCGGGTGGTTTTTCGCCCCCCTTTCGGAAATTCTGCACCCGACCGCTTACAAAAGTCATAGCCACCATCTCTTCAATAAACCGGTCGATTTGAGCCCTCTTTCATGGGACTACGGCAAACCGTGCGGGACGAGTTACGCGCCGAAAAAACGTGCAGACATAAGAATAATAATAATAATAATAACTAGATAGGTACATTTCCTGAAGAAAATGTGAGTGGTGCTTGCCGTGGCAAATTTCGGGGGGCAATATATGATTATATGTCCAGTCACGAGTAAAACGATCCAAACCCCGTGTCTCTACGATGTTCTGATGCGGAGATATAAGGCTTTGTTTATTCTGTTGCTAGGGTACTGTATTTGGTTGCTAGGGAGAAAATTGGTATTCACTAGTGATTACACTCCGACTCACAAGTAAAACGGTCCAACCCCCGTGTCTCTACGATGTTCTGATGCGGAGATATAAGGCTTTGTTTACTCTGTTGCTAGGGTACTGTATTTGGTTGCTAGGGGAAAAATTGGCATCCCATAATGATTACACTCCGAGTCACGAGTCAAACGGTCCAACCCCCGTGTCTCTACGATGTTCTGATGCGGAGATATAAGGCTTTGTTTACTCTGTTGCTAGGGTACTGTATTTGGTTGCTAGGGAAAAATTTGACATCCCATAATGATTACACTCTGAGTCACGAGTCAAACGGTCCAACCCCCGTGTCTCTACGATGTTCTGATGCAGAGATATAAGGCTTTGTTTACTCTGTTGCTAGGGTACTGTATTTGGTTGCTAGGGAAAAAATTTGGCATCCCATAATGATTACACTCTGAGTCACGAGTCAAACGGTCCAACCCCCGTGTCTCTACGATGTTCTGATGCGGAGATATAAGGCTTTGTTTACTCTGTTGCTAGGGTACCGTATTTGGTTGCTAGGGGGAAAAAATTGCCATCCACTAGTGATTACCCTCCGAGTCACGAGTCAAACGGTCCAACCCCCGTGTCTCTACGATGTTCTGATGCGGAGATATAAGGCTTTGTTTACTCTGTTGCTAGGGTACTGTATTTGGTTGCTAGGGGAAAAAAATTGCCATGCACTAGTGATTACCCTCCGAGTCACGAGTCAAACGGTCCAACCCCCTGTGTCTCTACGATGTTCTGATGCGGAGATATAAGGCTTTGTTTACTCTGTTGCTAGGGTACTGTATTTGGTTGCTAGGGAAAAAAATGGCATCCACTAGTGATTACCCTCCGAGTCACGAGTCAAACGGTCCAACCCCCATGTCTCTGCGATGTTCTGATGCGGAGATATAAGGCTTTGTTTATTCGGTTGCTAGGGTTCTCAAATTTGGTTGCTAGGGGCGTGGCTTGGGAGTGGCCATTTATGTGCCCAATTGTTACACCCCTAGTCACAAGTAAAACGGTCCAACCCCCGTGTCTCTACGATTTTCTGATGCCGAGATATAACTGTTTGAATTTTATGTTGCTAGGGTGCTCAAAAGTGGTTGCTAGGGGCGTGGCTTAGTAAGTATTCAAGGATCCTGAGAGAGTGATTGGATGCCTGAGTAAAATGAGCCCACCCCCATGTCTCTGTGACACTGTGGTGCAAAGATATCCATCTAGGCATTTTATAATGGCAGTCTATGGGATAGGTTGCTAGGGTGCCCAAAATGGTTGCTAGGGTAACCTTACACCCCATTGTGGGGTACGTCCTGAAAGAGTCTAGCACCCTCTTCAAATGTTGTGACCCACATGTTTCTACGAAATCCTCGCTCGGACCTATGACCCGTCAAAGTTTTTCGCAATGTTAAGTCTATGGGATTTTCGCCCATTGACTTTTCATTGGGCATTTTTGGGCACCTCTTACACCCCAGAGGTACAACTTACACCCCATTGTGATCCATGTTCTTACAGAGCCTACCACCCTCTTCAAATGTTGTAACCCACATGTTTCTACAAAATCCTCGAGCGGAGCTATGACTCGTCAAAGTTGGGCGCAATGTTAAGTCAATGGGATTTTTCGGGTGGTTTTTCGCCCCCCTTTCGGAAATCCTGCACCCGATTGCTTATAAAAGTCATAGCACACCTCTCCTCAATAAACCAGTCGATTTGAGCCCGCTTTCATGGGACTACGGCAAAGCGTGCGGGACGAGTTACGCGCCGAAAAAACGTGCAGACATAAGAATAAGATATAATAATAATAATAAGTATGAGGAATAGTAATAGTGATGCCTTGCATAAATGCAAGCACCACTAATAATAACTAGATAGGTACATTTCCTGAAGAAAATGTGAGTGGTGCTTGCCGTGGCAAATTTCTGGGTAACATATATGATTATACTCCAAGCCAAAAGTAAAACGATCCAACTCCCGTGCCTCTACGATGTTCTGATGCTGAGATATAAGGCTATGTTTATCTGGTTGCTAGGGTACTGTATTTGGTTGCTAGGGAAAAAATTGACATCCACTAGTGATTACCCTCCGAGTCACGAGTCAAACGGTCCAACCCCCGTGTCTGTACAATGTTCTGATGCGGAGATATAAGGCTTTGTTTACTCTGTTGCTAGGGTACTGTATTTGGTTGCTAGGGAAAAAATTGGCATCCACTAGTGATTACCCTCCGAGTCACCAGTCAAACGGTCCAACCCCCGTGTCTCTACGATGTTCTGATGCGGAGATATAAGGCTTTGTTTACTCTGTTGCTAGGGTAATGTATTTGGTTGCTAGGGAAAAAATTGGCATCCCATAATGATTACACTCCGAGTCACAAGTAAAACGGTCCAACCCCCGTGTCTCTACGATGTTCTGATGCGGAGATATAAGGCTTTGTTTACTCTGTTGCTAGGGTACTGTATTTGGTTGCTAGGGAAAAAATTGGCATCCACTAGTGATTAACCTCCGAGTCACGAGTCAAACGGTCCAACCCCCGTGTCTCTACGATGTTCTGATGCGGAGATATAAGGCTTTGTTTACTCTGTTGCTAGGGTACTGTATTTGGTTGCTAGGGAAAAAATCGGCATCCCATAACGATTACACTCCGAGTCACAAGTCAAACGGTCCAACCCCCGTGTCTCTACGATGTTCTGATGCGGAGATATAAGGCTTTGTTTACTCTGTTGCTAGGGTAATGTATTTGGTTGCTAGGGAAAAAATTGGCATCCCATAATGATTACACTCCGAGTCACAAGTCAAACGGTCCAAACCCCGTGTCTCTACGATGTTCTGATGCGGAGATATAAGGCTTTGTTTACTCTGTTGCTAGGGTAATGTATTTGGTTGCTAGGGAAAAAATTGGCATCCCATAATGATTACACTCTAAGTCACGAGTCAAATGGTCCAACCCCCGTGTCTCTACGATGTTCGGATGCCGAGATATAACTGTTTGAATTTTATGTTGCTAGGGTTCTCAAAAGTGGTTGCTAGGGGCGTGGCTTAATACCTATGTAAGGATCCGGAGAGACTGATTGGATGCCTGAGTAAAATGAGCCCACCCCCATGTCTCTATGACACTGTGGTGCAAAGATATCCATCTGGGCATTTTATAATGGCAGTCTATGGAAGATGTTGCTAGGGTGCCCAAAAGTGGTTGCTAGGGGCGTGGCTTAATAGCTCTGGGATGATCCTGAGAGACTGATTGGATGCCTGAGTGAGATGAGCCCACCCACTTATCTCTACGACACTGTAAAGCAAAGATATCCCATCTGGAACTGTTTTATTCCCTTATATGGGCATGTTTCCTCAATGGGAATTTTCGGGTGCCTCTTACACCCCAGGGGTACAACTTAAACCCCAATGTCATGTATGTTCTTACATAGCCTACCACCCTCTTTAAATTTAGTAACCCACATGTTTCTACAAAATCCTCACTCGTACCTATGACCCGTCAAAATTTTTGCAATGGTAAGTCTATGGGATTTTGCCCCATTGACTTTTCATTGGGCATTTTTGGGCACCTCTTACACCCCAGGGGTACAACTTACACCCCATTGTTATCCATGTTCTTACAGAGCCTACCACCCTCTTCAAATGTTGTAACCCACATGTTTCTACAAAATCCTCGAGCGGAGCTATGACCCGTCAAAGTTGGGCGCAATGTTAAGTCAATGGGATTTTTCGGGTGGTTTTTCGTCCCCCTTTCGGAAATTCTGCCCCCGACCGCTTATAAAAGTCATAGCCACCATCTCTTCAATAAACCGGTCAATTTGAGCCCTCTTTCATGGGACTACGGCAAACCGTGCGGGACGAGTTACGCGCCGAAAAAACGTGCAGACATAAGAATAATAATAATAATAACTAGATAGGTACATTTCCTGAAGAAAATGTGAGTGGTGCTTGCCGTGGCAAAATTCTGGGTAACATATATGATTATACTCCAAGCCAAAAGTAAAACGATCCAACTCCCGTGTCTCTACGATGTTCTGATGCGGAGATATAAGCTATGTTTATCTGTTGCTAGGGTACTGTATTTGGTTGCTAGGGAAAACATTGCCATCCACTAGTGATTACCCTCCGAGACACGAGTCAAACGGTCCAACCCCCATGTCTGTACAATGTTCTGATGTGGAGATATAAGGCTTTGTTTACTCTGTTGCTAGGGTACTGTATTTGGTTGCTAGGGAAAAATTGGCATCCACTAGTGATTACCCGCCAGTCACAAGTCAAGCGGTCCAACCCCTGTGTCTCTACGATGTTCTGATGCGGAGATATAAGGCTTTGTTTACTCTGTTGCTAGGGTACTGTATTTGGTTGCTAGGGAAAAAAATGGCATCCACTAGTGATTACCCGCCGAGTCACGAGTCAAACGGTCCAACCCCCGTGTCTCTACGATGTTCTGATGCGGAGATATAAGGCTTTGTTTACTCTGTTGCTAGGGTACTGTATTTGGTTGCTAGGGGAAAAAAATGGCATCCACTAGTGATTACACCGCCAAGTCACGAGTCAAGCGGTCCAACCCCCGTGTCTCTACGATGTTCTGATGCGGAGATATAAGGCTTTGTTTACTCTGTTGCTAGGGTACTGTATTTGGTTGCTAGGGAAAAATAGGCATCCACTAGTGATTACCCTCCGAGTCACAAGTCAAACGGTCCAACCCCCGTGTTTAGACGATGTTCTGATGCGGAGATATAAGGCTTTGTTTACTCTGTTGCTAGGGTAGTGTATTTGGTTGCTAGGGAGAAAATTGCCATCCAATAGTGATTACACTCCGGGTCACGAGTCAAACGGTCCAACCCCCATGTCTCTACGATGTTCTGATGCGGAGATATAAGGCTTTGTTTACTCTGTTGCTAGGGTACTGTATTTGGTTGCTAGGGAAAAAAATGGCATCCCATAATGATTAAACTCCGAGTCACGAGTCAAACGGTCCAACCCCCGTGTCTCTACGATGTTTTGATACGGAGATATAAGGCTTTGTTTACTCTGTTGCTAGGGTACTGTATTTGGTTGCTAGGGAAAAAATGGGCATCCCATAATGATTACACTCCGAGTCACGAGTCAAACGGTCCAACCCCCATGTCTCTACGATGTTCTGATGCGGAGATATAAGGCTTTGTTTACTCTGTTGCTAGGGTACTGTATTTGGTTGCTAGGGAAAAAATTGGCATCCCATAATGATTACACTCCGAGTCACGAGTCAAACGGTCCAACCCCCGTGTCTCTACGATGTTCTGATGCGGAGATATAAGGCTTTGTTTACTCTGTTGCTAGGGTACTGTATTTGGTTGCTAGGGAAAAAATTGGCATCCCATAATGATTACACTCCGAGTCACGAGTCAAACGGTCCAACCCCCGTGTCTCTACGATGTTCTGATGCGGAGATATAAGGCTTTGTTTACTCTGTTGCTAGGGTACTGTATTTGGTTGCTAGGGAAAAAAATGGCATCCCATAATGATTACACTCCGAGTCACGAGTCAAACGGTCCAACCCCCGTGTCTCTACGATGTTCTGATGCGGAGATATAACTGTTTGAATTTTATGTTGCTAGGGTGCTCAAAAGTGGTTGCTAGGGGCGTGGCTTAATACCTATGTAAGGATCCTGAGAGACTGATTGGATGCCTGAGTAAAATGAGCCCACCCCCATGTCTCTATGACACTGTGGTGCAAAGATATCCATCTGGGCATTTTATAATGGCAGTCTATGGGAGATGTTGCTAGGGTGCCCAAAATTGTTGCTAGGGGCGTGGCTTAATAGCTCTGAGATGATCCTGAGAGACTGATTGGATGCCCGAGTGAAATGAGCCCACCCACTTATCTCTACGACACTGTAAAGCAAAGATATCCCATCTGGAACCGTTTTATTCCCTTATATGGGCATGTTTCCTGCCCCATTATAAGTCACTGGGAATTTTCGGGTGCCTCTTACACCCCAGGGGTACAACTTACACCCCAATGTCATGTATGTTCTTACATAGCCTACCACCCTCTTCAAATTTAGTAACCCACATGTGTCTACAAAATCCTCACTCGTACCTATGACCCGTCAAAGTTTTTGCAATGGTAAGTCTATGGGATTTTGCCCCATTGACTTTTCATTGGGCATTTTTGGGCACCTCCTACACCCCAGGGGTACAACTTACACCCCATTGTGATCCATGTTCTTACAGAGCCTACCACCCTCTTCAAATGTTGTAACCCACATGTTTCTATAAAATCCTCGAGCGGAGCTATGACTCGTCAAAGTTGGGCGCAATGTTAAGTCAATGGGATTTTTCGGGTGGTTTTTCGCCCCCCTTTCAGAAATCCTGCACCCGATCGCTTATAAAAGTCATAGCACACCTCTCCTCAATAATCCGGTCGATTTGAGCCCTCTTTCATGGGACTACGTTAAACCGTGCGGGACTAGTTACGCGCCGAAAAAGTGTCCAGAAAAAGAAGAATAATAATAATAAGTATGGGGAATAGTAATAGTGATGCCTTGCATAAATGCAAGCACCACTAATAATATCTTTGAGCAATAATAATAGTGATGCTTTGCATAAATGCAAGCACCACTAACTAGATAGGTACATTTCCTGAAGAAAATGTGAGTGGTGCTTGCCGTGGCAAAATTCTGGGGACCATATATGATTATACTCCAAGCCAAAAGTAAAACGATCCAACTCCCGTGTCTCTACGATGTTCTGATGCGGATATATAAGGCTTTGTTTACTCTGTTGCTAGGGTACTGTATTTGGTTGCTAGGGAAAAAATTGCCATCCACGAGTGATTACATGCAGAGTCACAAGTAAAATGGTCCAACCCCTGTGTCTCTACGATGTTCTGCTGCAGAGATATAAGGCTTTGTTTACACTGTTGCTAGGGTACTGTATTTGGTTGCTAGGGGGGAAATTGGCATCCACTGGTGATTACACTCCAAGTCACAAGTCAAACGGTCCAACCCCCGTGTCTCTACGATGTTCTGATGCGGAGATATAAGGCTTTGTTTACTCTGTTGCTAGGGAGCTGTATTTGGTTGCTAGGGGAAAAAATGGCATCCACTAGTGATTACCCACCGAGTCACGAGTCAAATGGTCCAACCCCCGTGTCCCTACGATGTTCTGATGCGGAGATATAAGACTTTGTTTACTCTGTTGCTAGGGTACTGTATTTGGTTGCTAGGGGAAAAAATGGCATCCACTAGTGATTACCCGCCGAGTCACGAGTCAAACGGTCCAACCCCCATGTCTTTATGATGTTCTGATGCGGAGATATAAGGCTTTGTTTACTCTGTTGCTAGGGTACTGTATTTGGTTGCTAGGGGAAAAAATGGCATCCACTAGTTATTACCCTCCGAGTCACAAGTAAAATGGTACAACCCCCGTGTCTCTACGATGTTCTGATGCGGAGATATAAGGCCTTGTTTACTCTGTTGCTAGGGTACTGTATTTGGTTGCTAGGGAAAAAATTGCCATCCCATAGTGATAACACTCTCAGTCACAAGTCAAACGGTCCAACCCCCGTGTCTCTACGATGTTCTGATGCGCAGATATAAGGCTTTGTTTACCCTGTTGCTAGGGTATTGTATTTGGTTGCTAGGGAAAAAATTGGCATCCCATATTGATTACACTTCGAGTCACGAGTCAAACGGTCCAACCCCCGTGTCTCTACGATGTTTTGATGCGGAGATATAAGGCTTTGTTTACTCTGTTGCTAGGGTACTGTATTTGGTTGCTAGGGAAAAAATTGGCATCCCATAATGATTACACTCTGAGTCACGAGTCAAACGGTCCAACCCCTGTGTCTCTACGATGTTCTGATGCGGAGATATAAGGCTTTGTTTACTCGGTTGCTAGGGTGCTCAAATTTGGTTGCTAGGGGCGTGGCTTGGGAGTGGCCAATTATGTGCCCAATTGTTACACCCCTAATCACAAGTAAAACGGTCCAACCCCCGTGTCTCTACGATGTTCTGATGCCGAGATATAACTGTTTGAATTTTATGTTGCTAGGGTGCTCAAAAGTGGTTGCTAGGGGCGTGGCTTAGTAAGTCTTTAAAGATCCTGAGAAACCGATTGGATGCCTGAGTAAAATGAGCCCACCCCCATGTCTCTATGACACTGTGGTGCAAAGATATCCATCTGGGCATTTTATAATGGCAGTCTATGGGAGATGTTGCTAGGGTGCCCAAAACGGTTGCTAGGGTAACCTTACACCCCATTGTGGGGGACGTCCTGACAGAGTCTAGCACCCTCTTCAATTTTAGTAACCCACATGTTTCTATGAAATCCTCACTTGGACCTGTGACCCGTCAAATTTTTTTCGTAATGTTAGTCTATGGGATTTTCGCCCCATTGACTTTCCATTAGGGCACTTTTGGGCACCTCTTACACCCCAGGGGTACAACTTACACCCCAATGTGATGTATGTTCTTACAGAGCCTACCACCCTCTTCAAATGCTGTAACCCACATGTTTCTACTAAATCCTCGAGTGGAGCTATGACCCGTCAAAGTTCGACGCAATGCAAAGTCAATGGGACGTTTTCGGGAGGTTTTTCGCGCCCCTTTCGGAAATCCTGCACCCGATCGCTTATAAAAGTCATAGCACACCTCTCCTCAATAATCCGGTCGATTTGAGCCCTCTTTCATGGCACTACGGCAAACCGTGCGAGACGAGTTACGCGCCGAAAAAGTGTCCAGAAAAAGAAGAATAATAACTAGATAGGTACATTTCCTGAAGAAAATGTGAAGTGGTGCTTGCCGTGGCAAATTTCTGGGGACAGTATATGATTATACTTCCAGTTACGAGTAAAACGATCCAACCCCCATGTCTCTACGATGTTCTGATGCGGAGATATGAGGCTTTGTTTACTCTGTTGCTAGGGTACAGTATTTGGTTGCTAGGGAAAAAATTGGCATCCCATAATGATCACACTCTGAGTCACGAGTCAAACGGTCCAACCCCCGTGTCTCTACGATGTTCTGATGCGGAGATATAAGGCTTTGTTTACACTGTTGCTAGGGTACTGTATTTGGTTGCTAGGGAAAAAATTGGCATCCCATAATGATTACACTCCGAGTCACGAGTCAAACGGTCCAACCCCCGTGTCTCTACGATGTTCTGATGCGGAGATATAAGGCTTTGTTTAGTTTGTTGCTAGGGTACTGTAGTTGGTTGCGAGGTAAAAAATTGGCATCCCATAATGATTACACGCCGAGTCACGAGTCAAACGGTCCAACCCCTGTGTCTCTACAATGTTCTGATGCCGAGATATAAGGCTTTGTTTACTCTGTTGCTAGGGTACTGTATTTGGTTGCTAGGGAAAAAATTGGCATCCCATAATGATTACACGCCGAGTCATTAGTCATACGGTCCAACCCCCGTGTCTCTACGACGTTCTGATGCGGAGATATAAGGCTTTGTTTACTCTGTTGCTAGGGTACTGTATTTGGTTGCTAGGGAAAAAATTGGCATCCCATAATGATTACACTCCGAGTCATTAGTCATACGGTCCAACCCCCGTGTCTCTACGACGTTCTGATGCGGAGATATAAGGCTTTGTTTACTCTGTTGCTAGGGTACTGTATTTGGTTGCTAGGGAAAAAATTGGCATCCCATAATGATTACACTCCGAGTCATTAGTCATACGGTCCAACCCCCGTGTCTCTACGACGTTCTGATGCGGAGATATAAGGCTTTGTTTACTCTGTTGCTAGGGTACTGTATTTGGTTGCTAGGGAAAAAATTGGCATCCCATAATGATTACACTCCGAGTCATTAGTGATACGGTCCAACCCCCGTGTCTCTACGACGTTCTGATGCGGAGATATAAGGCTTTGTTTACTCTGTTGTTAGGGTACTGTATTTGGTTGCTAGGGAAAAAATTGGCATCCCATAATGATTACACTCTGAGTCACGAGTCAAACGGTCCAACCCCCGTGTCTTTATGATGTTCTGATGCGGAGATATAAGGCTTTGTTTACACTGTTGCTAGGGTACTGTATTTGGTTGCTAGGGAAAAAATTGGCATCCCATAATGATTACACTCTGAGTCACGAGTCAAACGGTCCAACCCCCGTGTCTCTACGATGTTCTGGTCCGGAGATATAAGCCTTTGTTTACTCTGTTGCTAGGGCACTGTATTTGGTTGCTAGGGAAAAAATTGGCATCCCATAATGATTACACTCCGAGTCACGAGTCAAACAGTCCAACCCCCGTGTCTCTACGATGTTCTGATGCGGAGATATAACTGTTTGAATTTTATGTTGCTAGGGTGCTCAAAAATGGTTGCTAGGGGCGTGGCTTAATACCTATGTAAGGATCATGAGAGACTGATTGGATGCCTGAGTAAAATGAGCCCACCCCCATGTCTCTATGACACTGTGGTGCAAAGATATCCATCTGGGCATTTTATAATGGCAGTCTATGGGAGATGTTGCTAGGGTGCCCAAAATTGTTGCTAGGGGCGTGGCTTAATAGCTCTGGGATGATTCTGAGGGACTGATTGGATGCCTGAGTGAAATGAGCCCACCCACTTATCTCTACGACACTGTAAAGCAAAGATATCCCATCTGGAACTGTTTTATTCCCTTATATGGGCATGTTTCCTGCCCCATTATAAGTCAATGGGAATTTTCGGGTGCCTCTTACACCCCAGGGGTACAACTTACACCCCAATGTCATGTATGTTCTTACATAGCTTACCACCCTCTTCAAATTTAGTAACCCACATGTTTCTACAAAATCCTCACTCGTACCTATGACCCGTCAAAATTTTTGCAATGGTAAGTCTATGGGATTTTGCCCCATTGACTTTTCATTGGGCATTTTTGGGCACCTCTTACACCCCAGGGGTACAACTTACACCCCATTGTGATCCATGTTCTTACAGAGCCTACCACCCTCTTCAAATGTTGTAACCCACATGTTTCTATAAAATCCTCGAGCGGAGCTATGACTCGTCAAAGTTTGGCGCAATGTTAAGTCAATGGGATTTTTCGGGTGGTTTTTCGCCCCCCTTTCAGAAATCCTGCACCCGATCCCTTATAAAAGTCATAGCACACCTCTCCTCAATAATCCGGTCGATTTGAGCCCTCTTTCGTGGGACTACGTTAAACCGTGCGGGACGAGTTACGCGCCGAAAAAGTGTCCAGAAAAAGAAGAATAATTATAAATAATAAGTATGACGAATAATAATAGTGATGCTTTGCATAAATGCAAGCACCACTAATAATAATATCTTTGAGCAATAATAATAGTGATGCTTTGCATAAATGCAAGCACCACTAATAATAATATCCCTGAGCAATAGTAATAGTGATGCTTTGCATAAATGCAAGCACCACTAATAATATCCCTGAGCAATAGTAATAGTGATGCTTTGCATAAATGCAAGCACCACTAATAAGATTAAGATGAAGAACAGTATGTTGGCTTTTTCAAGCCAACATAATTACATGAATAAAGCCTTGGAGACCAGCTCATTGTTAACAGCACATTGTTTTTTCAGAGACCAGGGAGTGCAATGTAAGATCACCATGGGTGGTAAATGCGCCAAGCTTTTGGGCAGTTTTCGTGTGCCTTGACATTTCTGCTGGTCTCAGCGTGCTGGCATTTCATCAATCTTACAGTGAAGCGTCATAAACTGTTGAACACAGAACTTGAATTTGCTCTGTGCTCTCTGTTCATTTGAAAGAAATTGTTACTAAAATGTTTTTTTTTTTTGCCTCTACCTCTTTATTTCTTCTGAGCTGAGCTGGCACGCAGGATTCCTGCCAATCCTCGCTATAATGGATTATAAGTTTGAGCTTTGGAGCAAATAGCACTTTTACAGGTTTGGATTACAGGTCTTGGGGCAATGGACCTTTCAAGGTGAAATTTGCACTGTTTTAGTACAGCAGGAGAGCCGGGTATGGGGCAGAGGCTGTTTATACCTTTCAAACACTAACAGAGAGATCCAAATAATGTAAACTATAGTTACACAGGCTCTAGTGGTCCTCTTTGCACACTAATGTATGTTGTTGCACGTAACCTTCAACATAGCCATTTGAGGCAGTGCATTGAAGCAAACCTATTGCAATGAATTACAGCGGGGAAAATAAGTATTTGACACATCAGCATTTTTATCAGTAAGGGGATTTCTAGGTGGGCTATTGACACAAAAATTCCACCAGAACATTTAAGTATACAAGTTGAGTCATAATAAATAAAGTGAAATAAAACAGGGAATAAATAATGAACGCATGAAGAGAACAAGGTGCAAAATGGCATAGAAAGCCAGGAGGTAACCTGAAATCTGTCAGTATTGAGACAGAACCCCTGCGCCTATCAGTACTAATTGATATTAGCTGCTTTAGTCCTAATTGATGGCCTATAAAGGCTTCTCATTACCCAGGATGCTCACAGGAGAGACTTGTACTTATTCACTGTGTCATTTCACTTTATTTATTATGACTCAACTTGTATACCTAAATGTACTGATTTCTTAGTATGAACTCAATGTTTGGCTTGATGGCTACATCTGATGGAATGTTTTTTTAGAAATCCCTTTACTGATAAAAATGCTGATGTGTCAAATACTTATTTTCCCAGCTGTATATGCATGAGGAAAAAAGTTGTGAAATATATTTTGTGTTTCTTATAGTGGATGGCATTAGCAATGGCAAGTTAATAAACTCCCTACTCAAGACTTTTCTCTGGATATCTGCATAATTTGGTTATAAACCTAGACAAACATAGTCTGCTTAAAGGAATAACATATTTTCAGGCCTTTATGTAAACTCATCCTGTAAATATTTACAGTGTTGGGTGAAAACTGTAATCAAAAACTAGAGACAGGAATCTGCTGCAGGCGAAGCAATGAAATAATATTGAAGGTGTTTGTCTTAGCCGCCGCACCCCATTAAAAACACTTGCTTTGAGTTTGCAAAAGTACTTGATGTAAACCAGGCCTTAAAAAGAGATAAAGAATTGTTGACATCTGTGCACAGCAAGGCAAGTCGTCTATAAAGGAATAAAGGCGTTACCGTTATTTGTCTGCAGGAGCACAGTATAAGCTTTGAGTTACGAGGCTTCACATACCTTGTGAGTTTTACCGTGAGAAGAGTAAAAACATAAAAATATATCATTGTTCGATGTTATTCAGGCTGACAGATTGTCTATTATTGTAATGTAGCTGAAGAGCAAATGAAAATATGCAGAAACCACATTTCACAGCAATACCTTGAATAGACTTTGAATAAACGTATCTGCTAAATTGAATATATGCAAAAATAAAAGTACATTTTAGTTAATCTTCATTACGCATGTCACCGTTCTTACTAGGGACTGCTAGAATAAAATGAAGTCGGATTTTTTTCTGCCCTCGGGTAAAAGCCGTGGCCGCTTCGTTTATTTCCGCCTGCAGAGAGTTTCATCATTTCTTACCTTGCATTCGTTCGCATGAGCCTGTGTCACTGTCTTATACTCTCGAGAGTCTCAAGCCATGAATTATTTAACCAGCAGCTGTTATTTCCACATTAGCATAATTTTACAATCCAATGAGTGCACTTACATTCTTTTCAATGCATTTTTAATGTTCCATATTTCCGACCACATGGCTTGATGGCTGTTGGTAGCCGCCTTTTTTCCAATTTCAAATCGCATTAGGTTTGTTTAAATCGCAATGCCGTGACCAATAGTCTGCTCTTTTAAAGTATCCTTCCCAGTATTTTTGGACCTTTTAATATACTAAAAATAACTTAAGCGGTGTCAACCACGAAAGCTTCGGGTTTGTAGAGGACTTAGGGATTCCTAGGAGGTTGAAATAGCTCACAAGCTGTTGATTTCCGCTTTCAAAGGAAATTAAAGTGAGGTCAAAGCAATTAAATTAGAGTTGATCTCAAAAAAGGTTGCAGTAAGCCTCCCCATTACACTAATCCCCAACAGGAAACTCAATGAGATAAGGAACTCATATGACACTCTGCAAACTCCTCCATCTGCAGGGTCAGAGATCGTGTTAAATGACCAATCCCACAGAATAGGTGACTCTACAGGTAATCCCTTTGTCTTTGTTTGTTTGCACTGTTTCCACGTGTGGGGAAAATCTGTAGACCAGCTGAAGAGATAAAAAGAGGAACGGCCGACCCAGCGTCCCTTGATGGCAACATAAATCAACGTTTTCCAATCCCTCCACCTGATTGGTGGGCCAGAATCTCAGACCACAGAGTGACACAGATATTTCCTATCTCACTTCATCTTCTCACGGCTGACTCTGGGTCTAATATTAGTCTGTTCGCAGATCTGTCAGCGCCGCTTCACGCCGTCTTCCAAACAGCAGCCTACTGAAGATAATGCGATGTGTGCAGTTCAAATGGTCATGTTTGCTTGAATGGCTTTGCCTCTCGAATTTTGTTCATTTTACATCCAGAAGTTATAGCCTTGTGGGGAGAATAACATAGAGTTAATTTTTCTTACTGTGCAATATTTCTAAAGCTACTTTTTGTTGTCTTTGTACCACAAATATGTCCGCACCGGTGAAGTATGCTTGAAAGTGATTTACAAATCCAGAGATATTGCAGTAGGAGTTTACTGCACTCAGTTGCCACTGATATGCTTTATGGCACAAACAACTCACACTTCCATAGCGGTTTTCCTTCGGCTAGTGTATGTTTTCAGTTGTTTCCAATGGACGTTTTTGTCTGCGCTTAATGCCAGCACTCAGTCTTTTTATGTTCAACTTAAGGTGGTCGCACACCAGACGCGCAGCTTAGCGCCGCGCCGATACAAAAAAATCAAACACACTGTTTTCTATGAGTTTACGCACACTGGGGCCGACAGGTGGCACCAGCGGCACGCAGCTTTGACTCAGGAAGTTGCTTAAATCCAGTGGGGAACCTTCAGGGCCTTCTACGCCTTCAGAGAAGGCCTAAAAAAATTAATAAAAATATTTTTAATAATTGTAATAATACTAATAAATAATAAAGTATTCAATAAAAATATGTTTTTACATTTTTAAATTTCTATTTAATTTAATTTAATACAATACATGTAATATATTTTCTCTCATCTACGTTCTAACGTTAAGCTTACTGTCAGGTTCATACCCAATCAGAATCGTCTGTCTCTATTAAGGCCCGGTAAGCTGGCTCATTAATTGGTTAGGACTTCAAGAATCCCAAGGAAGGCCAAGCCATGTGTTTTGATGTGGAGAGTGACGGGCAAATCGACCAATCACGCTTTGATTGCGCCACTCGCATAGTTTAACATTAAATGACATCATATTTGTCCCAAAGCGTTAGCGATTAACATTGCCTGATAACGTATATTTAGCATTTTGAAGTAGACGCTATCTGACTAAGCTTGTGCTATTTAATGTGCACTTCCGGTGTACGAAACCTCCAAATTGTCCTAGATACGACTCGACGCGGCGCTGAGCTGAATGTCCGGTGTGCGACCCCCTTTAGGGAAGAACGCTGAGCTCATCAATGTCACTTTTCACTCAGCCATGCAATCACAGTGGAGGAGGAGCGGAACAAATACCGCACCAACGAATTACCTCATCGTACAATGACTGATAAACAAAACAAAAGTATCATATTAATGCACCTTAACCTGCACTATCCAACCACGGCACTGCCATTTAGTGCAGAGATCAACTCATTTGCATTCAAAGGGACACACCCAAAAATTTCACATTTTTGCTCACACATACAAAGTGGCAATTTTAACATGCTAGAATAAATTATATATGAAGAGTTTCGTTGCAAAACGAGATAACCACCGTTTTGTTTATTGTTCAGAAATCACGTTTTTTGGTTCTGCATTCTAATTCATTTCAATGCAACTGTAGTTGGTTTGTTTTGATTTAAGACTTCATAACTTAAAAATACAGCTAATTAGCACAATAAAAAAAATAATAACATTATAAAATAATAATAAACATGTTTTGAGAAAAATGTAAAAAAATGGATTTATCTCGTTGTGCAACGAAACTCTTCATATATGGTATTTTGAGCTAGAACTTCACATACTCTGAGGACACTAAAAACGTATTTGGCTTCTTAAAAAAGTCTTGTGAAATGTGCCCTTTAAGGTTTATTTTGGCAACAAAATAAACCTTTCCATTGGAAATATGGAGGTGTGCACTGGCAACTCATAAAAACAAATAACTTGACTGTACCATTGGTCCCAACATAAGATGACCGAGCATGGAGTTATATCTTGTGTAGAGATTTTACTGTGCATTTACCATTTTCTGTGCTAAAAACGCAGACGTTTGTGAGATTGAATGCCAAGAAGAGAGTAAAAATGTCAAAGCTCTGAGAGAAAATAACAGGTGTGTGTCATGTTGCTTGCTGAATAGGCGTTTTGTTTTGAGGATATTTATTTTTTTATCTGCTGATCGTTTGAAAAGATGCCTCTTTGTTTTGAAGGCATTTGCGCTGTTATTTGATTTTGTTTTAGTATTGAAAAACATTTCTTTTGTGTTTCCTCCTATAGTGCAAATATTTTACTTATCCGTTGTTGATTTCTTTTGAGGAAAGGTGCTGGGCACGATGTGTTTAAATAAAACTGAAAAACTGTTTTCTTCTTGTGTTTTTTAAAATATTACTTGACTCACAAATATTCACATGTAATGAAATAAAGATAATTTACTTATTAGATATGAACAATAATTGAAAGAATGCGTATTCATTTTTCATGCCTTATTGAAAAAAATTTTATTCTTTAAAAATAGGTTTTGTATTTGTGTGTCATTTTGTTTGTAAAGACGTCTCAAGTAAATAATATTTTTTAAACATACACTGAAAAAAATTATTTATTCAATTTACTAAATTTTTTAAGGTAAGTGGTTATTTAAGCTACATTTAAACAAAAGTTTTTTTTCTATTTTTTATTATTTTCTATTTTTTATTATTTAAATGTAGCTTAAATAAATTACCTTAAAAAATTGAGTAAATTGAATGAATAATATTTTTTTTCAGTGTACAGGTTTTGAATAAGAAGAGCATTAAAATGAGAAATTCAGATGGACTTCAGTTTGATCGCTCGATTACATGGAGGTTAGACTCGCTTGTGAATTAATTACGTTCCTACTTAACATTTGCTAAGCATCCTCCAGTATTTCCATGGCTCTATCTGGGTTAAGTCTCAAGGTACTCAGCCCGGTTATGGAGCTTTAGCTTGGGGAAGATAGATGACCGTCAGAATGTGGGTGACCCAGTACAGATGAGTGACCTGTAAACACATCCTATCACCAAACCCTCAGGGCGTCCGGTCAGCTGTAACGCTGATGGGCCCCACTGAGCACATCCGGGCAGCGATCCGTAGTGCTGAGGAGGTGCATGGATACATGCTTCAATTTGACTGTTTATGGGTCTTACAGATGCAGCTTCTCTTACAAGCTCAGTGCCAGTCAACTGTTTTTTTTTTTTTTATTATCTTCAAAGATGAAATGCTCCTCTGATGATTATTAACTAGCATTTTTTTTTTTTTGGGGGAGATTTTGAATAATGTATATCTTTCCATTTCTAAAGCTTTTCCATAGGTACCAGTCACAATCTACAGGAAGTCTCACTGTTTTTCTTTCTGATGATTTTACTGCAATTTGTAACATTTGGCTTTATATATCTGAAACATAACACATTCGTACACGACAGATTAAATTACAAATCAATATCAAAGTCCCTTTAGGGAAGTCGTGCCATGTTTGCATCGCCCCCGAGCAGTTATTTCAGTCATGCAAGACTAAAGTCCTATCTGCTTGCATGGGAAAAGATGGATGTAATTATCTTAAATGACATGGTAAGATCACAATTAAACATCATTTAAATCTGACATTAACTTTACCATAATTTTTGTTTCTTAAAGGGATAGTTCACTCAAAAATGAAAATGATGTCATCATGTATTCACTCTCATGTTGTTCTAAACCTGTATGAGTTTTTTTATTTTAATGAACACAAAAGAAGATATTTTGATTAATGATAAGAACACAGCTGATATACAGTATATAAAGGATTATTAGGAACACCAGATTAATATTGTGTTTGACCCCTTTTCGCCTTCAGAACTGCCTTAATTGTACGTGGCATTGATTCAACAAGGTGCTGAAAGCATTCTTTAAAAATGTTGGCCCATATTGATAGGATAGCATCTTGCAGTTGATGGGCACGAAGCTCCCGTTCCACCACATCCCAAAGATGCTCTATTGGGTTGAGATCTGGTGACTGTGGGGGCCTTTTGAGTCCCTTGAACTCATTGTCATGTTCAAGAAACCAATTTGCAATGATTCGAGCTTTGTGACACGGTGCATTATCCTGCTGGAAGTAGCCATCAGAGGATGGGTTCATGGTGGTCATAAAGGGATGGACATGGTCAGAAACAATGCTCAGGTAGGCTGTGGCATTTAAACGATGCCCAATTGGCACGAAGGGGTGTGGCAAGAAAACATCCCCCACACCATTACACCATTGCATTAATGAGAAATTCAACAGGTGTTCCTAATAATCCTTTAGGTGTATATATATATATATGTGTATTTACACAGCATGAGACTGTTTAGTTTGTCAACATTGCTTGCAAAGTTTGGTTTGTCATCATGATTTTTCTCATTTAAAAGTTTATATATTGCAGCAGCTGTCTCTCTCTGTGCTCAGACTCTGATGAAGGGGATAACCGCTTGCCAAACCGCCCGTTTTTATGGAGAAATCTGTTCAGTCCTGACTTAGAAAATCGCAGCCAGCATTTTTATTTTGGCGGTCGCGGCTAAGCCAGTAGGAAACATTTTAGCAGCTACACGGTGATAATTGTTTCGCCATCAAAATTTTGACAAAGCTTGCCGCTTCAGCTACCTTCACTTACAAGACTCTACTGCATTGCCTCAGCACAATTTCTAAATTATGAGAACAAGAAAGGGAACCTCTATCTTGACTCTGCACCCCTAAACAAACAATTACCACAGCGAAAACGCACACATGCCACATCGCATTTATCCCCTGCTTTACTTACTTTAATAAAGTGTCAGCTGTAAAGTTACGGACTGCTATAAACCTTCTGCCAAACAGACTTTTATTTGATGTGCCCTTCAAGAAATAAGTTCAGCCTTGCTCTTTCTGTACCATAGATTGTTTTCCCAGGCATCTAATGTAATGTTTTGTTGTTACATTACAGTAGTTGTACCAAATATGTCTATATGTAATTATATGTGAATGTTTAATTTCAAATTTTTTATAGTAAGTTGGTCCTGCCTCACAGCCTCCATATTTCTGGAAAGGTTTTCTATTATGGATGTTGGAACATGCAGTGATTTAGCACCTTACAAAAAGCAAGAGCATCAGAGAGGTTAGGTGCTGATGTCGGGAGTTGAGACCTGGCTAGCAGATGGCATTCAACTTCCTCCAAGAGGTATTCAGTAAGGGTTCAAGACTGAGTTTTGGCGAACCATTTCATTTCTTTCACAACACACCCGTTAAACCATTCCTGTATGGATTTGGCTTTGCACAGGGGGGCTCTGTCACACAGGGACAAATTCTACCGTAAATGTTTGTATAAGGATATTGCATGGCTGTTTGCTTAATTTCACACGCTCTTGTTTGTGAAAAGGGAAGCTGAGAGAGCCAACCTGTTCATTTGAACCGCCTTCCCGCTTATGTTTGGCCATGTCGTGGTTTTTAACAAACTCGCAAAGCCCTTAATTCTGTAGCGTACGGGTGTAGTGGCACGGAAAACTTCCATTAGTTTTTCGAACGGCTAATTGACTGAAAAATATTTTTATACACACTGAAGTTTAACTTGAAGAGGAGAATCGTAGCTCCGGGGATGTGTCTTGTGTGGATTCAAGCGAAAACGCTCATTTGTGGAAAATGAGCAAGCTGGAGTGTGAAAAAGCTTCTTCAAAAGCTTCTTTGTGAGGGTTTGGAGATACAACACATGGATGAAAGATGCATAGATGACAAAATGTCACGGAAATTTGTGAATATTTTACGAGATGACAAATCTCATTCATATGTTTGATGGTGGGGTTAGGGGTTTGGCTTCATTATTGCTTTTTTCTAATCATTGCACGTATTAATACAATTCACTTTTATCTAAGTTTATTTAACTACAGTAAGTTTGGAAGGAGCATGATCATGTGATCCAACCAATCAGTGGGAAGAGGTGCCTATAAATGGCAGTCCGTCATCTCTGTCCCATTACAGTTTTTGCAACACTCCTCCTCCACCCCATCACCTCACTCTCATCTAGTTTCATTTATCCCTTAAGAGGGGGGGGGGGGTACTCTGGATTCAGGCTAAAATTCCAAACTTGTAGCCCTCTCCCCGAACAGCGCGCCAAATATGCTTCATCCAACCTTATCTCACAAATTTCCGTAGTATAGTCACGGAATATTTTGCTCATTTATCCATGTCATTGTCACGGATCTCTGCATTTTTCTGTGTCCGTACCACAGACTTTCTTTTCCGTGTCAGTTTCACGTATTGGTTACTCGAGAGTTTTTCCTATTTTTAAACCATTGTCGCTTGGGGTTAGATATGGGGTTTGGGTTAGTATGTCACTTTAAAGGGACATTCCACTTTTTTTGAAAATATGCTCATTTTCCAGCTCCCCTAGAGTTAAACATTTTTATTTTTACAGCTTTGAAATCCATTCAGCTGATCTCCGGGTCTGGCGCTAGCACTTTTAGCATAGCTTAGCACAATTAAATCTGATTAGACCATTAGCATTTAAATATTTTTCCTATTTAAACTTGACTCTTCTGTAGTTACATCGTGTACTAAGACCAACAGAAAATTAAAAGCTGCGATTTTCTCTGCAGATATGGCTAGGAACTATACTCTCAAACTGGCGTAATAATCAGTGACTTTGCTGCTGTAACATGGCTGCAGCAGGCGTAGTGATATTACGCAGCAGCCAAAAATAGTCCCCTTGGTTACTTTCAATGTTACTATCCAAACTCTTTGGTTATTTTTTTTGCCCGATGCTAATGGTCTAATCAGATTCAATGGATTGTGCTAAGCTATGCTAAAAGTGCTAGCACCAGACCCGGAGATCAGCTGAATGGATTCTAAACAGGTAAGAATCAAATGTTTAACTCTAGGGGAGCTGGAAAATGAGCAAATTTTCAAAAAAAGTGTGTCCCTGTAACTATTGGTTTATACTATTTTTTTTTACGGATTTTTAAACAATTGTCGCCTGATGTTAGGGTTAAAGTTGGATTTGGGTAAGGATGTCATTTTATGTTACAGAAAGTCGTTCTAACCCCAAACCCAAGCTACAATGGTAAGAAAATAGGAAAAACAATTGAGCAAAATAACACGGAAATTTGTGAGATCATGCTGGCTTTATCTCATATCGATTACATGTTAATGCTAACTCGTGAAATACAAATTAGTAACATGCTAGGCATAGACTCTTACATTTGAATGTACAGCACATGCCTGATGATTCCCAACACGGATCCTATGGATTAGTCGGCATTCCTACGTTCGAATCGTTCCTGCCAGTAAATCCAGAAGAAAAACCTTTGTTTATGACAGAGCCTGAACATGTTTGAATCTCATCAGTGGGAATTATTCTCATCCTGACACGCTGTTGTAGACATGTTTTGCTAATCAGACACTAACATGAAGCAGATTTAAGAGGATGTCAGAGCAGAGTTACACGCCGGTGCGCGTATGTCTCCCTCTCTCCTGTCTGTCTGTCACTGGCTGTTGTCAGGGCTGAGAGAGTTTAGTCAGACGGCGTGCTGATGTGCTCGATTTTATCCGGTCTTTATCTCACGGCTGTCTGAGGCCTTCGCTTCCACCGATGTTGGATTGGCAGGAGTTATCGCAGCTGGCTCGCACAAATGCGGTCGGTGGAAAAGCGCGTGTGGGTTTGTTTGTGTATATTTATGTTTGTTTGCAAAGACCATCTGCAAATCCTTCTTAGCTACTCGTCCGTTGCTGTATTTAGTTTGGTGCTTTTCCTCAGTGGTGTCGGCTTTTAAGAGTTGTCTGTGAAACACAAGACAGCTGCCCTGTCTCTTAAATCTCTGTCAGTCAGAGACTTAGCAGACTGTTTTTGGATGAATGATCCTCCAAGGATTTTTTGACACGCTTTCAAGTCAGAATATCTCATATGATGGCTTTGGTTGGATTCATTTGACCTTAATTTGATGCATTGAGGTGTAATTTTATAATGCTTATGTGAATCATGAGTTTATGTATTTAAACATGTATTTATATTTTAAAGCACTCTGTCAGGTTCTATTTTTATTCTTTTAAGCCACCACAGATTTTATTTATGCTGAATTGTATAATCCTTTGACAGATAATGTAAATACAAAGATAAAAACGAAAAGAAATTAGCAAGTGAGGTGTTGGCAGAAGAGATGTGTTTTTAGCCGATTCTTAAAGATGGCTACAAAATCAACAGATCTTGTCGCAACCGGCAGATCATTCCACAGATGAGAAACAGAACTAGAGAAGGTACGTGATAGTAATTTTTTCCCTTTTTTGGATGGCACCAGAAGTCGTCGCTCCACTCTTGCCACAGCATTTTGGATCATCTTTAGGGGTTTGGTTGTGCAGGCTGGGCGTCCGGCCAGTAACGCATTGCAATAGTCCAATCTGGACAGGACAAGAGCCTGGACTAGGACTTGTGTAGCATGCTCAGATAGGAAAGATCTAATTTTCCTAATGTTGTAGTGAATCTACAAGAGCGGGCGTTGCTGGCAACATCCTCTGTTAAACTAAGCTGATCATCAATATCCACCCCCAGGTTTCTGGCTGTCCTGGAAGGAGTAATGGTCGAAGAACATAGTTGAAAGAAAAGACTGTGATGAATCTTAGAATGTGAATGATCAACCATGCGGAGGAATTGCAACGTATAAAATGTTATGCAAGCATTTGATTCAGATTTCAGTTGATGCCTCCCACCTTTGCATCCTGGCTTATAAGTCATTATTTGTTTTTAACGTAACAATACATTTAAGGTTTATGACACACACGTTTTGTCCAACAAGTTAGTCTTCATGTATTAACACAACTTTTATCAATTTTGAAGTCAAAATTGTCTTTTTATATTTCTAGTAAACACATTTACACTTCAAAAGTAAATGTCGCACACCTGTATAGGTGCGTAGGAGAAGACAATGTAGTCCAAATGTATACAAACTAAGAAAAACAATTTGTTTTCAGATTGTTTATGATGAAATAGAATGGTTTTGACTGAAATTTCGACATATGATGCTTTCCCGAAAATTTGCGGGTGTTTGTTGTTTCACCTCTCACCTCTTTAATGGCTGTATAGGTGCACTGGAACAATCCTTCCTAAAATGCATTAAACTTCCGTTTACAAAGACGTGAAACTCACCGAGTGGTCAGGGGTGTTCACTGATATGCTCACACAAAAATTGCTGCAAAATACGCATTCCAACAGGTTTTATCGTAGTTTTGTCCAACTCCATTGACTTGTATTAGATGTGCTGTGAGGTACGGTATTACTCCGGGCAATTGGCAAAGGTGGATTATTGCCACCAACTGGGCTGGAGTGTCTATTATTCAAGCTCTCAGCGGAAGAATATACGAGTGTGAGGCGTTTGGAAAAATAGGTCCACAAGTTAACAACGAATGCTAAAACACCTGTTGGAAAGCATCTTTTGCAGCGATTTTTGTGTAAGCATATCAGTGAACACCCCTGACCACTCGCTGAGTTTCACGTCTTTGTAAATGAAAGTTTAATGTATTTTAGGAAGGATTGTTCCTTTGCACTTATACACCCATTGTAGAGGTGGGAGGTGATACAATAAACACCCGAAAATTCTCGGGGGAGCCGCATATGTCGAAATTTCAGTTAAAACCGTTCTATTTCATCATAAACAATTTGAAAACAGGGCTTTAAGTGTAAAATACGGAACTTGTCCTTTAAGACCACAATCATATCTTTTTGTATTCAAGTTTATATTCAAAATTCAAAAAAAATATGTAAAGATTAACTTTTAAAACAAAATGTCTAACTTTTTTTAACTTTTGTTAATCACAGAGCTTATTTTTTTGCGATAATCCAAAAGTCTATGGGAAAAATGAATGGGCTTTTTTGCAAGGGAATCAGTGACCACCTAACTTTAGGGTTGGCTTACAAAAAAAATGTCATCTGCGTCACTTTATGAGAGTCCACAAAAGTTTCTAAAGAGCCCTAAAATTGTATTCATACTGTACCGGATAATTCTGAATACAAAGTAAGAAACAAAACAAGTTAGCCTAAATGTAATGCCATTGTCAAGGATCACAATGGGTCTATTGTCAATGAATACTTGTTACCCACAATCCTTGTATTGGTGCTATCATTGTTAATTCAACATCCACTGACCCTAATATCTTCTCTGTTCTTCTGTAAGAATGCATATTTGTTTTCAACTCATCCTAAGTGCTTTCCCAGGCAAATCAACATCACTCATTCTGCACGTTTTGTGTTTACTCATAAATTTAATTACGTTGAAACAACAAGCTACTGTTGAGTTTTTAGCTTAATGTTTGTCTCCCTAACCCGTCCCTGATGGTAAGAGTATTTCAGTAGTCGTCTTTGTCTTAATAAATCCCTTGAACTCTGATAACACACAAATTAAGTTTTCAGAGTAATTTTATTATTTTAATTGAACGTGTTTCTTCATGCATTTCCACTCCATTAAAATAATTTTCAAATATATTTAAGAAGCAATATATCGCGATTTATTCAAGTGTTTATTTTCCAAAGTGTTCAACAAAGGCAATGAATTTCCCCCACAGATGTATTGTTTGTTTTTAGTAGACATATAGTATGCACAGACCCAGGGGTGTCATGCACCAATTTTTTGAATTGGTCTAAAGTGGACTATTAAAATAACGGCTTACCCAAGGATATATCTGTGACAGTCTGTTAAACTGATGCTGTACAATGTTTATGATAACAATGAATAGTGAAACAGATTAGCATCAAATGTCATGTTCCTGTAGAGCACTGCCTAATGCTGCGTTTACACCAGCTGTGGTAGAGGCATCAAGCGCAATTGATTTCAATGTTAAGTCGACGTGAAGACGCATTGACGTGAGTCTGGAGGTCTTCGGCGCGAATGAGGCGTTTAGCGCGACGCAGTAGACGCGATTCCGCCTCGTTCGTACTAATGGGGCGAATTTAACGTTGCCAAGGCAAATGTGAACTTTGGTGGAAAAACGTGCCGCGTTAACCAATCAGGAGCTTGCTTTAGAAGTGACGTAATTACAGAAAGCGAGTGGAGTCGCAGAAGCCCCTTCCATGACATGAATTTCCGCGTGAATGTCTCGATGACGAGAATTTTACACGCGTCTTTCACGCGCGAATGAAGCGAGTAAACTCAA
The DNA here is from genome assembly GCF_027580225.2 of Misgurnus anguillicaudatus. Classification (NCBI taxonomy): domain Eukaryota; kingdom Metazoa; phylum Chordata; class Actinopteri; order Cypriniformes; family Cobitidae; genus Misgurnus; species Misgurnus anguillicaudatus. The sequence goes on from NC_073348.2 coordinate 29,298,371, forward strand.
ACTGTTCAAGCTGCAAACTAGGCGCTACACGCGATTTTGACGCCTCGAACGAGGCTGGTGTGAACCCACGGTTACTGTAACTGCTCAAACGCGTCTTCACCCAAGTTGAAAATATTCAACTCGAGAGAAAAATTTGCATGACATGAGTTAAATCCCGCGAGTAATCTAGAGCGAGTAACGCGATGCCCAGCGTTTGGTGTGTACGTAGCATTAGAGCACAACACAAAGGTCATGGGTTTGTTTACCAGAGAACACACGTGCTGATAAAAAGTATAGCTTGAATGCTCTATATATTGATTGCTTTGGATAAAAATCATCTGCCAAATGCATTAAAGTAAATAAATGTGTTTTTTTACAGTAGCAAACAAATATGTACTTTGTATGTAGTAGTAGTAGTAGTAGAAAGCATCGTATATTTGTTTACCAGTATGTGCACTTCAACAGGGTTTTTTATATTCATGCTCATTTGTATTTTCAAAGAAGAGTCAGAATTCCATTATGAGTAAAGGACAAACATTGCATTTCTCAAAGTGAGTGTCGTTTCCATGCTTTGATGCCCCACCGATGGTCATTTATGAATCATAAAGAATAAGCATTGAGCTTCAACCAGGATATTTTGCCATCTATCTGCTTGAGGCAGTAATGGATAGGCTGTCAGAATGTGCCTTGAGTGCATCAAAGGGATTCACATATCAGTCTGGTTTGCATGCTGTTGCGTTTTGGCGGTTTATGACAGGCGAGAGACAGAACAGGTCACATCACATCCTTTGCCTCGGCTAAAGGTCCGCATGATGTGTTTGAATTTACATTTTTGTGTGCTGATGGATCTGCGTTGCCATCTACTGAGTTGCATCTCTGTTACTACACTCATTAATGACTTAAAAGATCCGTCATGGATTTTAAATTGAACATGTCAAGGTATTATACTGTGGTCCATTAGGGTATTAATTAGAGAAATTATTGCAATGCTTTCCACGCAGAGCCTTCATTATTCCTGACAGGTATTTCTCATCAAGTTTAACAAGGTTATGTATGCTAATAAAAAATAAATAGATTTCTGTAAGCGATGACCTGATAATGCACAGTCAGCCAGTGATTATTACAAAGATAAAACCAGATACGGTGAACAGGATGAATAAATAAATAGACTTGAAATATAGATTTGGGTCGAAAATACTACATTGTGTAGCTTGCATCTTGGAGAGTTAGCATCTGCAAGTTTCCTAAAAGGTCAGTTTTACTTGCATTGTTAGTAATATATCTTAGAAAAAATTAAAGAGCCCCTATTATCCGATTTATGATTTTGCATTTACTTTGGTGTGTAAGTGTGTGTTAGTACATGCTAATGATATGCAGTGTTACAAATCCTAACTTAAAGAGCACCTATTTCATTGCTAAAAACAAAGTTATTTTGTGTATTTGGTATAATACAATGTGTTCGCGTGGTTTATGGTTAAAAACACATTATTTTCCACATACCGTATATTTTTGTAACTCCAGATTTCAATCTCTTGCTTTGTGTCCCTGATTGGCCAGCTTATCTGTACGTTGTAATTGGCCTGAATAGCTCTGACGTCAGCCGGAAATGTGACGCTCCTTACCATGTTTGAAAGATTCGCTCACAATGCTATGCTAACAGAAGTTAACTTACAGGCTAATGACGGTCTTGTCTACATCACCAATCCCAGGAAGTTAACTGTTGCCTACAATCCGTGTGTTTGTTGAAGTCCAAGAAAAAAGATTTATGTTGGAGACGATAACTTGCGTCATTGTTTACTTTGGGGTATGTACCTTTTACATATCAGTAGCCCCTAATGGAATTGAAATTCCACAAGGGGGCGTATTTGTTCCTCAGACATTGCACAATAAACGTGACATCCGAATATATTCATTATAAATCGTGAATGAAAAGTGAGATTCGAACGAATGTCCGTTAGTGAACTTATTGTATACAGTATTTATATCGTAATTCGGTCATAAACGTCAAGATTGTGAGATTAACAAATCGTTTTGGATTAAAAGGCTTGGATATTCCATTTCCTTGGACTTTTGGGGATTTATGAACAATTTGTTTTGGACAATTTCACCGAAGCGGATAAAGGGAAGATTTTAAAGGTAAGTAAATATCCTAAATCGGCGCCGCCCGGTTCAGGTAACTAAAAACTAGATTACAGTTTTATGACTGCTAAAAATCATAAGATGCTTTGTGTGTGCGCTTAATGGAATCCCTAAAGTGTAAGCTTTGCAACGATGTGCCGCATGACCGTATATTTTGAAGATTTAATGCTTCAAAGTTACAATGACGTTTATGCAGCCTCACGTACAAGGGAGGGGGTGAACCGTGTACGGCACAGTGTTCCTTATCAGGTTAAAATGCACTAACACACCAAAGGAAATTTAAAAGCATAAATTGTGTGCCATAAATAAACGCTCAACTGTGTTCATTCACATCAATATTCACGATCAAAATCCAGGTAAACAAGCACTTGTTAAATAAAACATTTTTAATTATACAGAAAACACCTCTGTGATTAACACTAATCATCTCACTGCCTCTTTATTAATATTTTTTATGTAATTCAGTTCTTCATTAAAACAGGTTTCTGAAACACCTTTTTCTGAACTGTCACTGTGGGCGGCGAATAGCCGGGAGCAAGAGTTAAAGCCCGTGACTGATCTCCTATTGGCCATATGCTTATCAACATGCACCCCACTAAGATGATAGTTGCGGTGCTAAAAAAGGCAACCTGAATCCAACACTGAACAGGTGCACACCTAGCCCACCTTGTGATTTGCAATCTTCACTGTCCATTCCTTTAGCTTGATATTTATACAGACGCATCAAACACCCACGTTATGAAAGCAGCATCTGCTTTATTATTGCATTATCTTTAAATATATCACTGATGGATGTGCTTAGCACAAGGAATGAGGCTACAGATTAATATAAACCCACTGGAGATCAGGTAACCATCCGTCAGAGAGTCATCTCGCCTGTTTTATCCACCAGGATGGATTTGTTCCCTTCCCAGCAGCCCTCTGACTTCCTCCGGTTCTTTTATCATCACAGATATCACACCAGCTTTGGAGGGCTCTCGACACTTCATGGCCGAAATGTAGCCAATCACGAAAGATTCAGTGTCTGATGTTGAAGAGAATAAGGGTGTCCTTATAGGACGAGCTATTCTAGGAGGACGTGGGCGATGGCGCCCAGGGCAGTCCGCACTACCTGTGATTCATTTCTTCAAGCTGGTGCTATATGTCTCCAGGGTTGCTTTCAGGAATCCGTGGCCCATAATACTGTTTCAGGACCGGTGTTATCTTAGTGTTTTAGGGAGGGCCTGAGGCGACTGTGAGGGCCTGTGGAGCATTAAAGTTCTTCAACAGACACCTGTTACAAACCTTATCCTGGACATAAATGTTGCAATGATCAAAAACTTTTTTTATTTGAAGATCTTTTTGGAACCGCTGGTGAGTGTTCATTTTGAATGATGCTAAAGGAGACCGTGTTATATTCAGGGTTGTCTCCATGACCCTCTGAATTTAGACATGGCAGAGGACAGTTTAACAGGCTAAGTGTCCTGTTCTCACTTTGGACTTCGAAGATTTGTGCTCTTTCATGTACCATCATCCTGACTTGGTAAATTAGTCGGTTGTCGCTAGGTTACTACCCTCACATTTTCTACTTTTTCGGTTCACACTTAAGTGAGAGTAGAGCTGAACTCCGGCTCATAAGCCTCCCTTTTGAGTGGCAGCTCACAGATTGGAGGAGTCTTGTAAGTTATCCGGAATAAGTGAAGCATGGCTTTTAAAGCTGCCTCTGTGGACCTTTAGACTTATTTTACTGAAAAACAGATATCACATCAGCCACCACTGCAAGTGAAGGTAGAAAATTCAAACGGGATGACTGTGAGAAAAATATATTATTTTTTTACCAAATTGAAACATTATTTTGCTCATTTCATTCTCAGAAATAAAGGTACAGCTGTCACTCTTTCAAAAAGTACACACTTTTTTCAACCCAGTCTCACAGAGTTGCATATAAATAGCACGAAGTGTGAAAATCATGCAATAGATACGCCAAATTCCACTTTGGCGTGGATATGATATGCCAGTCCTTCCTTATCACTTAAACCGCACATTTTTTTTCGTATTATTTATTGGTTTCTCTATTTATTTGCTATTTTTTTACCATATTCACTTGGGTTTATGGTTAGAACAACTTTTTGTTACATAGAAAATGAAAACCTAACCCAAACCCCAATTCTAACCCAAGCGACCATGGCTTAAATATAATCAAAAACATAGAGAAACCTGTATGTTAAATAACCTCCTTAAGCAAATCTCAAATCTAACCCTAAACCCAAGCGAAAATGGTTTAAAAAACAGAAAAACATCCAGAAACCAATAAATAAAACTATACAAAAAAAGATGCACTGTTTAAGTAAATGGGAAGGACTGGCATATCATATGCAATCCAAAGTGGAATTTGGGGTATGTATTGCACGATTTTCACACTTCGTGCTATTTATACGCATCTACATGAGACTGTGTAGCTTTTTTACCTTAAGGGTGCATATTAGTACGTCATAAGGACCTTTTTAAAGGGCACCGTCCCATTTATAACTTTTGTACTTTAATTTCTGATTTCCTCTCAGATGTTTGTCCCAGAATTTCACCGAAGAGTCTAAGAATTTAAGACTGTATTTAAAAGGGGACATTTCACAAGACTTTATTAAGGTGTCAAATAAATCTTCGGTGTTCCCAGAGTACATATTTGAAGTTGTAGCTCAAAATACCATATGGATAATTTATTATACATGTTGCCACTTTGTAGGTGTGAGCAAAAATGTGCCGTTTTTGGGTGTGTCCTTAAAAATGCAAATGAGCTGATCTCTGCACTAAATGGCCATGCCGTGGTTGGATAGTGCAGATTAAAGGGCGGAGTTATCCCCTTCTGACATCACAAGGGGAGCAAAATTTAAAATACCTATTTTTTTCAAATGCTTGCAGAGAATGGTTTGGGCTCAATTATGGCACTCAAACATGGAAAAAGTCAGATTTTCATGATATGTCCCCTTTAAGGGTGTATTTGTACTTAAAAATACTTGTATTGGCATGACATATTATAAACCAGTTTATTGTGGTATTTTATAAAACCTTATCAAAAGTATTTATAGAAGTTACATTTATGTATTTGGCAGACACTTTTATCCAAAGCGACCACAAGGTATACATTTTTTATCAACATGTGTTTCCTGGGTTCAAACCCATGACCTTTTGCGCTGCAAACGCAATGCTCTACCGCTGAGCAAGTTTCCACAATTTCCTATACGAAGAACATATTTTAGGTTATCCAACAAAAGGGTAAAGAGCACATTTAAAAACCACACGAGGTACACAAAATCCAGAGATGAACATGAACAGAAACGGACAAATGCTGACATATACAGTAAGATGAATAAATATGGGGAGCAAAGCTTAGATAACTTGGTTTTAGAAGAATCTGATGAGAAGTTTTTGTGAATACTGTTTGCAGACTTTTCAATTTGATTAATCTAAGTGAGACTTTGTTGATCTAAATCCTATTCACACAGCACGTTGATCCCAGATAATTGCCAACTGTGTGAATGCAAACACATCCTGATATTGATCCGGGGATCCCGAGATGGGACCTAACAATTCCTAGAATGCATCCTGTAAGAATAATGTCATCATGAGTGTGTCATCACAACAACGTACAGGATCTTTACGGGATGTGTGTGAACACATGCACAGATTCCAGAAAGTCACTGGCAGTGTGATTAAGCCAAGTGATCTCGAGACAAATCCTGGACATGTTGTCTGTTTATTTTCTATAAAAGGGCTTTATATGTTGGACACTGAGATCTCCACTCACTTTCCATTTAGTTCTGTTGAGGAGAAGTTGAAATGATAAGAGGATTGTCTGTTTTTTAGACCCTTGGGTTTGGTCCATGGGTGATCTCTTATTGACTTTTCAACCTCATTTTGTTCGAAGTTTCAAATCTAAAATTTATAATGGTGACCGGGTTGGGTTAATCAGGTCTAATAGAATGAATGAGTCTTTGTTAATAGGCTTTAGCAGACTGTGTAATTACCTCTGACAGAAACCAGTTCGTTGTGTGAAGCAATTAGAGTCCAGAGAAAAGCATGGGGGGATTTAACACCTCACGTCTACGTGCATAATCTGCATTGTCAAGTACTTAACATGTTGTCTTATACCTGACGCTAATCAAACTTTTTCGGCATTCCCGTTCTCACTTTATCTCATTCTGATATGTCACATCTGGTACTAGAAGCCAAAAAATATTTTATAACGTGACATTTCTGGCTCTGATTCAGCTTTCTGAAGCTCTGGGGCATCAGGGCAAACATGTCTGTGAGTTTTCATTTCGGCGACGAAGGACATCTCGGCTATTTGTCCAAACATCTTTCTTTGTGTAAGATTTATATGAGGCAGCGCAGGCATTTTATTATTTATTTTGTGTCAATTTATTTTGAGACATAATTATGATGTTAAAGCCTTGAAATGCCTGCAATATGAGCTCATGTTCTTTTATGATCTGATTCATGCTCGTGTCTCTTTACATTTTAGCAGAAAAGAGCAAATGAGAATATTATTAATATTTGTATGATTGCTACAGTAGTTCCTCAACAGTCGAAGGCTAAAGGCAATGAAGGACATACAATTGCACTTGAAGTAACCAAGCAGACAGAGAAAGACTTTGATACAAAAAAGAAAGACTCTGTTGTTACATTAACGATGTAAATTTAGGTCTTTAAGACTGTGTCCTCACAGAGATGGAAGCACTTAGTGGTTTTGAAGTTCTATATAGATGGTTTCATCGGACGCACGTGAGTTGTCACGGTAACGTGCCTGAACAGAAATGAACTTACGCTCGGTATCCATTTATCGGTCGGGCTACTGGCTAAGCTGATCTCTGAAAGAAACACCTTGTTGAAAATCAAAATGGTTCAGTTTCCTAAAAAAAGGGAAATGGTGAGCATGGATCACAGCTGTGTGAAGAAAGAAAGGTTTGGCAGCCTGGCAAGAATTCAAGGATCTGTAGCTAATTTTGTATAATTAATGAATTTTTCACAGTAGCTCCATGTAGTAGTTGATAGCTATTAGCTTTAGCTATGATTTAAACTTAATTTATTTACTTATTTGCTATTTAATTTACTCTAGAGGGACTCTATTGTTATTGATTATTTGCATCTGGAAGTTAAGTTTGGGCCACAAAAGCCATTTATAAATGTTGTTGCCGCTGAAATCGACTATTCATGAATATCAGTCATGTGACTTTTACGTCGTCCCAGTTGTCTGCCGTCATCTTGAATACCTACCGAGTACCAGTAGGTTAGTGACAAGCATTGGCTTGCTACGATTTACGGATTTCTTATCTTTTACTGTCTATGATTTTTACGGATACGGGAAATGGCTACGAAAGACGACATTTCGCACCTTGACTGTCATGAAAAAACGCTACTTTAAAAATAATCTTGGTTAGGGTGTGATGCCTACTCGATCCATGATGCGTTCTTCCAGCCGCTGTCCGCTGCTACTAAACTGCCTATTTTTACAACACTAAGAAGGCACGACACAACATGAAACTTTGCTCGAAGTATCACCTGGATCTCTACACATGGACGCGAGAATTGAGAACAACTTATTATCCGTGTATTTATATGGAACTATGCTTTAGGAGCTATCCATCTTTACTCTCCTCCCTCCTTAAGTAGAATTCGGAGATCAATACATCTTGACTGGCAAGATGGCTGCGAGCGGACACGAAAACAGCCAAAGTCAGTTGTTCAAAACCTTCTTTTTAGTAAACTCTGTGTACACAAACAATGATCTCAATGCTCGAATTTACGTGTAGAGACCCAGGTGATACTTTGCTCGAACTGGAGCATTGAGAACATTGTTTGTGTACACAGAGCTTAATAAGAAGGTTTTGAACAACTGACTTTGTCTGTTTTGGTGTCCGCTTGCCACCATCTTGCGAGTCAAGATGTATTGATCTCTGAATGCGACGTAAGGAGGGAGGAGAGTAAAGATGGATAGCTCCTAAAGCATAGTTACATATAAATGCATAATTTGTTGTTTTGTCGCAAGTATAAAACAATATTGACCTTCTATTTGAAAAAGGAGCCTCATATGAGATTCATTCATTCGCATTCAGAGATCGATTCTTTATGTCTGGCAAAGATGGCGAGCGGACACCAAGTCAGTTGTTACAAACTTTTCTTTTTAGTAAACTCTGTGTACACAAACAATGTTCTTAATTCTCGCGTTCATGTGTAGAGATCCAGGTGATATTTTTCGAGCAAAGTTTCATGTTGTGTCGCGCCACCTTAGTGTTGTAAAAATAGTGGTAGTTCGTACAGCAGCTGGAAGAACGCATCAAGGATCGAGGTAGGGATCACACCCTAACGGTGATATTTTTTGACAGTCAACGTGTGAAATGTTAGCCATTTACTGTATCCGTACGCATCATAGACAGTAAAAGATAAGAAATCCGTAAATCGTAGCAAGCTAGCTAATGCTTGTCAGTAGCCTACTGGCATAGATATGTACACTAGATGTCGCCCTGGCTACGGCAGTTCATTGGACCGAATGCGTCAAACAGAGCCGCCATCTTGAAACAGGGGAATCCCGCATCAGCGTCATTGTAGGCAATGGTGTAACGGAAATAAAATCACCATAAATCGTCGTGAACACAATTTTCTTGGTTTTCATTTGGTTCGTTTCAACAGTCAGACATGTATTTAGCATTTATTCCAGGAAAAAATCAAAAGTTTTGATTTTATGAAAATTTACTTTTTCTAACTGTAATGCATAGTGCTAGTAGCCCTAACATCCATACGCAGCACAAACGTCCGGCATCGTCCATGAATTGGAAGTACAGGCGGAGATAGCAGCTTTACCTAGATACTTCCTATGACAAGACCCCTGTTCTAAGATGGCGGGGGTTTTGAAGCATGCTCAGAGCCCCAAGGCGACATCTAGTGTATATATCTATGGCCTACTGGTACTCGGTAGGTACTCAAAATGGCGGTAAAAGAGCAGATGACGTAAAAGATCACATGACTGATATTCATGAATACACAGAGATTGCATTCTGGGATTGAGTACTGTACATGCAATGCTGCCCTAGAAATTAATCACAGCATGGCATCTCACATCAAAGGTATTAGATGGTCTACAGCAGTCCTTATTCTCAAATGCATATTAACTCAACCAACCTAAATTTTTTCAGAACCTGATTTGGGCTTAAGGGGCAAAAATACATAATTTTGTCTGAATTTATTAGTGATTGGACGTATTGCACATTTCTGTATTTCCTTTTTGAAGTAGATAGGATCTGCATGACTAAAAATGCTCCACAGAAATCAGTTGTGACATTTCGAATGTGACATTTTCAATCTGTGGTATTACATGATATGCCAGTTGTTTCTTATAGACATTAATGTTATCAGATGAAAAGCAAATGTAGACTTTATCGTTTAGTGAATTCTGTATTTCGGAATGCCCCGAGGCTGGGATTAAGCCGACTTAAAGCAAACATATTTGGGGAATGTATAATACACACTGAGAGCATTCGGTTAATATCATCTGATTTTTGATATAGGTGGCTTTTGCATGTACGCTCCTCATATACTATATTGTGTGCCGTAAGTTGCCTCATTTGCTTGTGTTTTACTAAGGATTGTTAAGGGGTAAACAACACTTAAATGATAAACAAAAGAAAGAATTAAAATGTCATCAAGTTTCTTGAGCCGTGAAAGAGCCACCTCATGAGCGTTCAGATGTTCAGACTTTTACAGAGTGTTATGTCATTACAATCCACTAGAGAAGAGGAATCTCAGTCCTCCACTTTAATGAGTCTGGCTGTTACATTTCTTTTAAATAGTTTAAACCTGGGTGCACTTTTCAAATTAAGGGGTGCGGCTTAGAAAAGCTCAGGATAATCAAACTGATCTGTTTTATGAGGAGCAATTGGGAGGCTTACAGTAGAAGTCGAATGTTATAAGGTTAATTACATTTCTAACTACTTAAATGCATAATTGAGTTTTTTCCCTATATCCTAATCCCAGTATATTTGTATGTGCTGCATGTGCTAAAAAATCTGGTTGCCTTCCTGCATTTTAATAAGCAGCCAACCTCTACCTCAATTAGATGTGCATATTAAAACTATTCCTGAATAATGCTCAAGGCTCAACAAGTCTTTTGTGGGGGTGAAAGTCGTACCTTGTTAGTTGAGCGGATGTTGTACTGCACGCAGATGCCAAGTTTGTTAATTCGCTCCATACAATGCCAAATTTGAATCTGTTTTTTCGGAAATCCTAGGGGAAATATGATCTTATTTCTTCTTGTGTCTAAAGCCAGGCCAAAATGATTGCTTTTCTGCTGGAGGGATGCCTCCGGCTATATCAAGTAAATGTAAAGATTTTATCCTTTCTCTCTGGTCTGGTAGATTCGGTCTGAGTTTTTCATTATGGAGGGTGTGATCTTTGCCGTGAGGCAGAGAGAGAGAGAAAAAGATGGTCAGCAGTGTGTCATTACAAGAAAGTAGTGGCATTGGAAGGAGTTGTTTTGGTGCATTTGTTTATTTGGTGCAAACTTTTTACAGTAAGATCAACGAACTAACTCCAAATCTCATGTATAGTGCAGAAACTTGAGGCCACGTGTTGGTCACAGTGAGATACATTTTAATTGCATTGTAAAATCACAGGTGGTCGAGACATCAAAAGCAAAGATACATAATCCTAAACAATAAAGACGTGCCATTATTAGAGAACTGCTGTTCTGTCATGTTGAGATTTCCTTTTCAGGAGAGACTGAGGGTGGCTTTCTGTCAAGATTTACCACCGGAGCTGCAGTCAATTAAATCACACTTTCAGTAATGAGCTATAAAGCATTCCCACAATGCTTTGTTCATGTTGTTGAAATATTAAATTTACACTGTTTTATCTTGTACTGTAATAGTTTTTAATGTCTAATGGGAAACAGAAAAACAGAAACATATGGCGCTTCTTCATTATCGAGCTGAACCTTTTTAAGAAAGGTAAGATATGGTTACGGTTATGTTTCCACTTAAGTCTTGTTTGCCCCGGCACGATTACAAACGGTTCTCGGACCGAAATTCCAAAGCTATCTCATGTCAATTTGTACATATTTTACGAGGTGGCTAATTCAAATTAACGTGTACAACCATCTTCGTAATTTTTTTAACGATTTGCCTTGACCCCTGTGATGTTGGGGTTAGGGGTGGGGTTTCGTACGTTTTTGCACGATTAACTTCGTACTAATTCATACGAATTAGCCAACTTGGAAAATTAGTCAACTCGCATTTAAAGGAACAGTATGTAGGATTGTGGCCAAAACTGGTACTCCAATCACAAAATTTGTGGCTAAAACTAGTACTGCAATCACACTACTGGTGGCCAATACACAACATGACAACATAAACATCAGTTGAGGGCTGCAACTCCACTTTTTAAATGACAATATCCTGGCCGGTGTCATGAGCAATTCGGTCCCCCCTGGCGATTCGGTCTCCCCTAGGACCCCCGCGTGATTCCATTGGCTGAAAAACTCCTCATGGGTAGTTTTCTTAGCGCCTTATTACAATTCCTACAAAATCGCGTTATGATTTATGTAGTTAGAAAGTTGTTAAAATTACAATTGATGTCTTTTAAATGATATGTTTCATAAAGTAGTATATAAATAAGGCTATAGGTGGGAGATCTACACATTGCTTGTGTCATTTTATTATTTAGATTATTATACTGTACCCTTTTCCACTTTTGTACTGTGTAAAGTTAATAAATTACTTAACAAAACACGATTACTACATAGCTGAATCACACATTAAAATTATAATTTATAAGCCATGATTACTACACTTTTACTATTAAAAAAATGCATTTTGTAAGGTATGTTAATAATTTACCAAAAAAAGTATTGTTTTTGTAAAGCAGATGATGACACAAAAGTACTGACGTGTCTGCAACATGAATATTAGTTTATTATATACTTTTTTTTTGGTTAACTTTTATTTAAAAAAAATTTGTATGCTTCTATTTTGTACAACATAATTAGCTTGCTAGTCCGCTAACGCAGACGAGATATCGCAATGACACATTTTTGAACAGGCATTAGTGCTAGGTACCAATCGGGGTCCTAGGGCAGACCGACTTGCCAGGGGGGACCGAATTGCTCATGACACCGGACCACTGTTGTCAGTGATATAAGTATTTAAAATGAAAATGATTTCTTAATGTCTAGTGACATATCAGGGCCATTTTATGATTAATTGATATACATTTCTTACATACTGTTCCTTTTAATGTTTAAGTTCAGTCAACTTGAATTTACAATCCATTTAAACTGTCTTGTCTAGTGAGGAGTTGCTATAAATGACAAAAATAAAGTTTAATTAGCTTAAGTTATTTAGCTTGATTTTTATAATTTATAACAACTCCTCATTAGTCAACATTTTTGAAGTTAGTTGTAATTTCAAATTAATTAAACTTAAAAAATTAAGTGCAACAAGGAATTTTTGCAGTGTACACAGCAAAATCAGCAGTTAATTTAACACTGCTGGTGTTTATATGAGTAACACCAGACCAGGTGGTCCCCATATATACACCAGCAGTGTTGATTTAACACTGGTGATTTTCAAACGATGCTAGATTGGAAAATGAAACCATATCCATGCTGTCTTTGTTGGAACAGCACATAATGGGACAGTTTCACAACAAGAAAAGTTTGGCATGGGTAAGTGACGTTGAAGTGTGTGCCATTTTGAAGAACGTAAACTTAAAGGGACTGTCATGAAAAACTGACTTTTTCCATGTTTAAGTGCCAACCTGATCTCATAAATTTCCATTAAATAGTCACGCATTATTTTGCTCAGTTTTGCATCGCATTGTCACGTATTTCCACCATTTTACGTGCCCGTGCCACGCATTTCTTTTCTGTGTCAGTTTCACGTATTGGTTACTAAACTGTTTTTACTATTTTTAAACAATTGTTGCTTCGGTTTGGTTTATACTATTGGAAGTATTAGTTTAGACTATTTTTTCGAATGCTTTTTAAACCATTGTCGCCTGATGTTAGTTGAGTTGGGTTTGGGGATGTCATTTTATGTAACGTAAAGTTGTTCTAACCCCAAACCAAAGTGACAATTGTGAGAAAATAGGAAAAACAGAGTAACCAATACATGAAACTGACACGGAAAAGAAATGCGTGGCACGAGCATGTGAAATAGTGGAAATACGTGACAAGGCCACGCAAAACTGAGCAAAATAATGCATGACTATTTCACGTATGTTAAGTGATATAATTGGGTTCCCAGTGCTTCTATCAACCTAGAAAATGTGAAAAAGATCAACCCAGTAGCTTAGTTTTGGTAAACCATTCTCTGAAAGCATGTAAAAAATAGATCGTTGAAATCTGGCTCCTCTTGTGATGTCAGAAGGGGATAATACCGCCCCTTAATATGCACTATCCAACCACGGCACTGCCATTTAGTGCAGAGATCAACTCATTTGCATTTAAAAGTACACACACAAAACGGCACATTTTTGCTCAAACCTACAAAGTGGCAATTTTAACAAATTATCTATATGGTATTTTGAGCTAGAACTTCACATACGTACTCTAGGGCAGTGGTTCCCAAACTTTTTCAGCTTGCGGCCCCCCTTGTGTACAGTGCATTCCTTCGCGGCCCCCCAAAGAAAATTTGTGACAAAAAAACTGTTCTAAAACTCAACATGTTAATAATTTTTTTTTTAATTATACAAAAAAGTAGTGCTTTTGGTTAGTAGCCTCATTTTTTTTAGGTTTAATTACACAGAATTCATGATCAATTATAGTATTTCATAAAATGTCATAAAACTGGGGCCCCCTGGCACAATCTCGCAGCCCCCAGTTTGAAAACAACTGCTCTAGGGACATTAAAGATTTATTTTACATTTTTAAAAAGTCATCCGAAATGTCCTTTTTTAAAAAAATATTTTCGACCAACAACAAATCATAACTTCAGAATTGTTTTGTATTTACGGTTCTTTTCACCTTATTTATCCCTATATTGAAAATACAAATTGTATAAATAAAAAGGCACGAAGTATCCAAAATGCCAGAAAGTCATTTTAGTTAGAAAGTTTTAAAAAGACCTTCACATAACCATTATCAAATTTAAAACTTTAAAATTGGCTTTAATTTCTTAGTCTTTTTGTAGTCTGTACTTGACTTAGTAATATAATAGAGTGTTCATTCTTTTATACTTTCTTTTAGTGTCGTCCTCTATCCTATCCATTCTGGTTCAGATACTGTAAGTGTTTCACCTATAAAACTGAACAAAATTGCAGGAACAAAATAATAATTGACAACGGGAATAGACCAGCGTAAGCGCAAAGAAAAGCAATTGAATTGAAACACTTCAAGCAACCAGGATCATGTGCTATCCTAGAGCTTTTTGTGAGATAGCAATTTTTTTTAAACCACTCCCCCGGCATAGACCGATAGTAGTCCCACCAGTTTGCCAGGTGGTCTGAACTCTAAGTGTTTTTTATTTATTTGGTTTCTATGGTGCTGATGAAACATCATTCATGATGAATCAGTCAAGGTTGTTTAGTGTTGCTATTAGAATGCTATTATTGTATTAAGTTCGAAGAAAAACACCCTGGGAAGCTTTTAAAAACATACAGAGCCTTAGCAGGTGTATATTTTTACTTCTCTTATTTATATAAAACAAATCCTTCATTTTCCCTTTAGTAACTTCTTTATTTGCTCATTAAGCATCCTTTGTGAACCCTCTTGCAATAACGATGAAATGCATTTATATGCAGTAGAGCGTATGAATCCTGTCAAAGGTGGACCAGCAATTTCTGCTTTGTTCATTTCAAGTGATATTTCCTTTTTACTTCAGATATGCTTGATTTAATTCAAAAGTCAAGAGAGGGAATAAATACAAAGAGGCTTTGTTCACGCTGCACACAAATCTGATTTGGTTTTAAATTCTGATCTTTACCACTGACCGTCTGCACTGACATTTCCCAAGAGGTGAAATCTGATTCAGACAGTGTAGTCAATAAACGCTGTATCGGTTGCTATAGCAGCGACGGAAGTGCCTTCACGATACCAAGAAAACTTTCACATACAAATTCTGAGAGTAGCTGGAAAGAGAGGATGGAAAACGAGTCATTTTGATTCTGCACATATCTTTCAGGACATTGCGTAAATTCACAACGGTGCATTTTACATTTCTATGTACGCATTTGGCAGATGCTTTTATCCAAGGCGACGTGCAGTGCATTACAAGTTACACAATTTTTATCAGCTTGTGTGTTATTCACTAAACATTTCGAATGTCACAGATCAAGAAAATATCATGCATCTGTAAATGCACTTAAAAAAATGGTTGTTAATTATTTATTCATTTTTGTCTGCCAATCGTAACAAAGGCAGAGCGTCTGACAGCTGTCCAATGGTTCATGGCCACAACCAGACACACAACTGTCATGATGTTGTTGTATGGAGCACTGAAGCTCGTCTGTCATCCCCTTAGCATCTAACCCCTTCCGCCCACTGTCCCGACGTCTTGCAAGAGAATAACTAGCGACAAGGTTTCGCCTCTCTAAATATGCCTGCCCTTTAGCCCCAAAACCAGCGACACATCACTCCCCTTTGCTCAGCACAATGGTCAGCACCAAGTTCATTTGATGGCCCTTGCCCCTCATTGACTTCCCCCATTGTCTGTGGCAAAGCAGCAGAATAAATGGCACGCTGGTGGAGAGAGCTGATTGGCTGGTGCCCAGGCCCCAAGGGTCTCCATTATTATATGCCAGCAGATGCAGCCTCATTAGATCTCTGACCTCAGTCACAGAGTACTAAGTATGAAGAAAAAGCGAGAAAGCAGAAGAAGAAGGGAGGTCGGGAAGCAGACATGTCTTATTCTCTGTGATCTCAGAGGCATTTCCGCTGCAAACCAGCTTCTCTCTGGAGTTTCACCTGTCTGAGCCCTTCATTGATTATATAAACATTTTAAGCTTCATCCTCCCCACGCTCCTCACCCTCATCCTCTTCTTTTGAAGAATAAAGCTAATCGTAAAATTATTTGGAGCAGGATTTGTCAGACCAGCGCTGCTGCATGCTGGGATTGAAATGCGGTGATATTCTACAAAGTCGCCTTTTTTCTCCTCCTCACTCTGTGAAGATGAAGTGTCTTGTTTCCTGTCCACCTTGCGTCCTAGTGTCAGTAATATCCATTAGACTGATAGATAGCCGTGGAAAGATGTCTCTTTACTGGCAGACACAGGGACACATAGAGTCTGTCAGAGATGAATAGAGTGCATACTTGGAGTAGAAAGCTGGATTTTATGCCCAAACTAGTCACCCCTCGCTCTCATAAAAAATGTCTTGCGTGATTTCTTATTCACTGAAACTAAATGGTTTTTGATTTTTGCCTAATGCTTTTAAAGTAATCTACATTTTATATATATATATATATATATTTGAAAATACTCATT
Source organism: Misgurnus anguillicaudatus (assembly GCF_027580225.2). NCBI lineage: Eukaryota > Metazoa > Chordata > Actinopteri > Cypriniformes > Cobitidae > Misgurnus > Misgurnus anguillicaudatus. The sequence continues at coordinate 29,314,934 of NC_073348.2, forward strand.
AGGCTTTGATGTATCTGCTTAATAATGTGTAAAATGAGCACATCTAATCATTTTTATTCTACGTAATGAAATGCATATGTGACCATTACAAGAATTAATCATGGTTTATTATAGTAAAAGTGTCTAAGCATTAAAATATAATTTTAAATACATTTCAAAATATACAAAAAATGGCCAAAAAGTATGTGCTAAAATATATTTGGAAATATGTTTACAGAAATGTATTTTTCACCAATATATTTTTTGAGTTCAAATTTATTTTAAAAATAAATATATTTTTAATTATTTATATTCACGTTGCATTGGAAGAAAAACTTTATATGTTACAAACCTTTAAATAACACATTTCAAAAAGTTCAAATTAAATATATTCTTATTTTTTGTATCTTATACATAAAATACTTTATATATTTTATATCAACTTTGATATTTTGGCCAGGAAAAATATATTTTTGCGTTATGTGTTGTAAAATTAGGAATGTATTTGATGCCCCTGAAATACATTTTGAAATATAGACGGTTTCATAAGACGCACGTGATACACGTCTGGATCCGAACCTTACTTCCGGTTTCGTTTTTTTAATGGTCTGACTAGTTGCTAAACTGATCTCTTGAACAAAAGGCTCGTCGAAAAGAACAAATGTTTTGGTTTCCTAGGTAATCTATGTGTTGTTTTTTTGCTTGTTATATAAATAAACTACGTTTAAAGAACTTTGTTGTTATTTATTCTTAGCGGAGCTTACCGGAAGTTCATGCGGACCGCGAAAGCCACTTATGTTGTTACTGCTGAAACGGTCTATAGAAGGATTGCACGGCGACGTCATTAACTGGTTGCGCGCGCAACCGAGAGGCAGAAAGAAGAGACGTGCATTGTGTTGTATGCTAGTAGCTGTGTCGGTAAGTCAAAATGCCAAGGAGTTGTTGCGTGGAAAATAATACCAACAGAGTCAGTGCTGGGTGCCAGATGTTAACATACCAGTAGATGCGACTATTACGTTACTAGCTTAACATTATAATTCATACGTGTATCACAGTAACAATGCAAAAATAAAGACAGAAAAACAGATCTAGCTAAAATCAAGTTTTATTTATATACAAACAATAAAGAACGCTTCAATAATTAAGGTTGTTGCAGTAGCGGATCAGCTCACCATGCGGGCTTTCTGCCTCCTGGATGCGCAGCACCCTTTAATGTTTGTAAACTTGCAACCCGTCTATATGAAGGTAAACTCTAAATTTATTTTCAAATTTAAAAATATATTTATTTAAGCATTACCTTCTACAAAATGTATTTAGGATATATTTAAATATATTTTTGGCCAAAGAAAAAAATATATATATTTTGCTGTATAGGGGCAAAAGACTGCTGGAAAACAGGCCAATCTCAACACCAACTGTGATGTCACAGTCGAGATGTCCGGCCCAACATTAAATTACACATTAAATTAATTACAAAGTTGTTAAAATGCTAAAAACAAAGTTGTGACTGCCGAGTTAGCGCTACATGCTAACTAATGCTACATGCTAGCGTTTAGGCTGAAGTTCTACTATTGATCTTACAGTGACATTTTCCAGGTCCATACTGAAAAAACCCCACAAACTTACCATTTAGAAAAGTCCATTAACAATCTCCAAACAATTAGTTCTTCCTCAAAATTTGTATTTTTGTCTGATTCAGACTCAAACATATAAGGTCTGTTTACTAATGTGAGCTACTGACATAAGCCAACATTATTATTTATGACCCTTCAAATAGGGCAAAAATAGACCATTCCATTCAAACGACAAATCTTAGGGTTGTAAAGAGATTTGGAGAGTGTATATATTTTTTGTATGTAGCCATCTAAAATAAAGGCTTTTTAATTTAAAAGTCTTTCTAAGTTTTGTTTGAGGGACTAAGATTAACTCTATAGAGCACCTTGACCGTATATATTTTTTTCTTTCATTGAACTTATGAATATAAGTGTATTTGTAATTAAGCATGTTTTTTTATTTATTTATTTTACATCTTCCTGTTTTCCTCTAGTTTCTGGTTCGTTTTAAGTGTCTCTGGACCACAGTTTGTGTCTACATCATCTCCCATTGTGTTCAATGTGGTACATGTTATCAAGTCAAATAGAACAATGTGGGTTAGAAAATGAAGCATTTCATCTGCTGCTGAGACAAAGCTATAGAAAAATGATCCTGAACAGTATGCCACCTTTTGAAATGCGACTACAGTTCTGCTCTAGAAACAGTATAAAATGTCTAAATGTCTAGTATGTAGAAAAGATGTCCACAATGACCACATTTGAACTAGAATTAGCCCTTATACAGAGGTCTAGAAAACGCCAATACTGGAAATTCTGTATACGCTGGGAAAAAGACGTTGCCTAGCATCACAGTCTGCACTTTCAGAAGACCAAAATTTGATGTACAAAAGACGTTGTTTTGACATCATGTTGCGTTAACATTAGTTACATGCACAATGGACTAACAAAACAATTGTTTGTGCATTAACTAATATCAATAAATGCTAAAAAAACACAATATTACTCATGTTATGTTCATGTTAGCTATTTATTATTTATTTACTAAATACAACTTTATTGTATAATGTTATCTTTATATTGTTTTCAAATGTGATAATGCTTCTGCACATATAATAAATACGAGTGTGAAAGAAGTAAGGTGGAACGCTAATGATAGTGAAATAAAACAAAAATGCACACAAACAGAAAAACTGTAAACATGTTTTAACCTCTGCTAATTACCAACATCTCTTTCCAGTCCTTTCCAGCCTGTTTTTCTATGCACAGATTTATGTAATTAATTATTTAGGAGCAATAGGGTATGATCCCACCCCCAAATCCAATGCACAGATGCACAGCAGAGCATTGGCTAAAACGACAATCTGTTGTGACTACATCTTGCAGATGCTAAAGGTATGTTCAGATTCTTAGTGAATTAATATTGTTCAACATGTGTAAGACAAAAATGAATAATTTACACCTATTAAGTGCCTTAATCTCACCTGAATTGGAATCATCGCATACAATCAAATCAAATATGGCGGCACAATATTTTAAATTTTTAAATAACTTTATCTGTAAATCACCAACTTTCAATTAAACTGAATGACTTGGCGCATGCAGAGTGTCATTTTGTGTGTAAGTGTTCACTGTTCAGCCTTATCTCACCGAAATTTGTATTTTATGAGAGGGGTAATTCTTATGAATTCATCGGATTTGAATCATTTTGAAGCAATATTGAAACCCCACCCCTAAAGTTGACATCACAAAAAATGTGCTCATCGTACTAAAACATAGAAAAGATTTGTATGAATTCCCCACCTCGTAAAATACTGTTCTTGTATTTCCACAAATTGCATGGTTGCCTTGTCACTGCAAGTTGCTTTCTGTGTTAAAGTATCTTCACATCTCCGCAGGGTCCGCCGCAGAGGACTGCACTTCATTAGCCCAGCGTGGAGAGCTTTAGATAACACTTGCTTTCAAAAGACGTTAACCCAACCTGTTCAGTCTGTGTAGTTTATCTTTGATCCACGGTCGCTAATTCTCTGATTAATGAACGGAATAATGAGCGTGTTTATTTCTCTATATCGGCACGGGCAGCCGTTTGTCGAGAGTTTGAGTCATGTTTAATTGCCGAGCTTCTCCGTGTGATGACTGAGCTCCCGCTAAGGCCGTGATTGGCATATCACTCTCTTCGCTGAAAAGAAAACCAGCGAGCCGGAGAGGGAAAGATCCCCTCTTTGCCGTGAAAAGAATGATGATGCACGTTTTCGGCAGCAGTTATTATCGGCCCACCTCTGGCTGTGGCTGTGAGGCATCATTATGCCCCTATTGAATTTTACTCAGCAATAAGCCACCCGCTGTTTCCTCTCTCTCTCTCTCTTTTTGGCTTAGGATGATAGAGTTAAGCAGACGCAAGTACAGCAAACAGTTTTTGACTTCTTTTCTGCACCTCCCAGTTGCCCCACCTACTTTTGTTTCCTACTCTTAAGATGCTGTGTTGTGTAATATATTTGACAGTCTCTTCAGTTTAGTTAAAGACTCCTTGAATTCACTGTAAGAGGATTTTTAAAATCCAGTTTAAAACTTGAAGCTTTCAAATAAGCAATCGTCTTTTTAGCCGTAAGCTTTGAATTCTTGCCAATAGATTGCAAGTGGTGTTAGGTGGAGGCCTTTGATCGAACAATGTTTGTGGTGCAAGATGTGCCATCAATATTTTTGGTTCATTTTCGGATAAGAGAAGTTGATTTTCAATGTTTGCATCTTACAGTATGCGCAGTGGTGGTCGGTGACTTCTTTTTTCGAGGGCGCTCGATGCGAAATTCGTCACAACATGTATGTAGCCCGTCATGTTTGTGGTTCGTAATTTCAAAATGTGTTCTGGGCGTTGAGTGAACCTATGTGCATCACGTGTCTTGTCAAAATAAGTGCCTGTTGCAGATGCGTCTAAAGGGTTTATGATAAAAGAGACGCTAGCGTTGCCAGATACTCACATAATTTCATGCGTAATCAGAGTTTACTGTTAAGGGAGTGTCATGTGTGTATTTTGTGAACGTGAGCGTCTCTTTAATCATAAACGGTTTTGACGCGTGTGCAGCAGGCACATATTTTGACAAAACACACAATGCACATGGTTTACATGACGCAATAAACACATATTTTGAAAACACGAGCAACACACAACACTCCGAACACATATTTTGAATTTGCGCCCCTCGGATAAGCAGTCACATAAATATTTTTTTATAAAAAATCTAAATATAGAATAATATAATAATAACAAAAATCAGAAAATTAAGAACTTATGCAATTGACAGATATGTTTTATGTACCAATAAAAGAAAATGGCCAGATAAAGGTCCAATTACAAGATAATAATAACAATAGAGATGTAAAATATTATTGATAAAAACTTAAAAACGGATCAAAAATAAAAGTTTGTGAAGTTAAACATACTAATGTTTAGATTATTGAAATATTAACTTAATATCTCAGGTGAATTTTCACATAAATAATTTAGGTGAAGTGGGTTCGGCTGGCAAAAACGTTTGAAACCCCTTGGCATATAGTATAAGACGTGCAGAACGGTGGCCATAAACCTTTACAGAGTTGACGATGCAAGCCAAGTACTGTATATTACGGTTAAAGTTGAGTTTTTTTATTTTTATGGGATCTTATAATGAAATTCCTTTTAAATAGGAGCCAAAGCCAAATAATAAAGAGAGCGATACAGAGAGAAAGAGCAATGAGTCGTGAACTGTGCGGCAGTTTTAAAAGTCATGTCAGGGGATGTCATAGTTCCTTCATTAGCCTTTCTGCATCTGAATCTGGCTTTTAATTTCCATAATGAATGAGACCGCAGGGCTCCTTTCGGTAAAACATGTTCTGGTCCACGTGCCCTTAAAGATGACGCAGAATTATTTATAATCTTCTCTTGAGTCATAAAATAGCAAGAGCTCGTATGCAAATAGCGCCACGCGCAGACCGGCTGCTCACATTTGGCTTTGCGCGCCCTGTTTTGACAGCGGCTTGACAATTGGTGAGACAAAAGCATGTGTGTTGATTGATGTGGAGCGTCTTCGACGGAGCCATTGTCTCCTGTTTTCATTTATGCAAAAAAGAAGGACTCTTGCCTCAGTGTCAAGGTGACAACATCCCAAACACCACACCCCCAACTCAATATTCATCAGACGTTTGCATTTGCTCATGAAATTCAGAAGCAGGAGTCACAGTTTGGTCACTAGCATTGTTGAATGTATTACATTTGTGATTCAATTGGGTACAGGGACTGTCGTAGGAAGAGTGTAATGACAAAAATTTAATATAAGAACTTTGAATATAAGGACTTGTGAATCCTTTAAATCTGTTGCCATACATAATACTTTCAGATCATTGTGTGTATTGTTTTAAATTAGATTTTAAACGAAATATTTTAAAATACTGCATGACAAAAGTTGCTTACAGATACTTAGAGATCTTGTAAGCTTTATTTTAGAAAGGTGCAACTTTGAATAAAAATGTGGCAGACCTCATTTGCACTAAAACTTGTGTTGCATAATTAAAGACTATAAATATGCACCTACTTCCAAAAACACTTTGATAAAGCATGGTTTGTAATGTGAAACACATTTATTTCATGAATTGTGCTGTTCACACAAAACGCACAAAAAAATCTAATTTTGTGACACTCTATAAACTTGGTTAAAACAAACAACTGAAACCAAGTGGGCGGGGCTTAGTGCCGAGTCTAAAAACATTGAACACAATCGTGCATGCTGTCGAGCAAATTTTGTAATGTAAACTAGGGTGACCATACGTGCTATTTATCCCGGACGCGTCCTGGCCAGGATTTCGGGTGCATCCTCTGAAGGTGGCATTGGTCGACCGCATGCGTCATCGAGGTTTATTATTTTAAGTTCTATTTCTATTTTTAGTTCAGCATAATTAAGGGCGTGGCCACTTGATTGAAGGTTTAATAGCCACTGCTGTGACTACAGTTGAGCTACTGTAGGCGGGCGTGGTTTCAGTCACCTCAGCTTCACCCACGTCCCACCTTTTTACCCATTTTCGGATATCCGCGAGTGATGCATGCTGACAAGATGGCAACGGCAGGCACTGCCTACTACTGGCTTCAAAAATGATCTTTTGAAACCTATGGGTGACGTCACAGACACTACCTCCATTTTTTTTACAGTCTACGGCGTCAACGCATCAAACAAAGCTGCACATTTCAAGGCACTTCACTGGGTCTTTAACGCCCATGTTCGTTCGTAAAGAGCAAACGGGAGCTGATTATATCTCTAATAACTAATAAATACACCGTGTCAATATGAGGTTTTATTAATCATTCATTTGACAGTAAAGCAGTTAGCGCTACGTTTCATTACGAGCAAGCAGCAATTCGTAATATTTCACATCGTCCGCACGAGACCGTGGATTTGATGAGATCAAAGCGTCCATGCATGTGGCAAAACGCGAGCAATTAAAAACATTTCCCAATCAATCACAAGTGAATAATTCAATTCCCCAGAGTTTAGCGGTGAATTGAGCTGGCTTATTTTAATTTCGACAACCTCGTCTCTCTGCATGGCTAGCCTCCTATGCGTGCGGATTTATTAATTTTCATTGAGCGCCCAACTCGTTTGATGCGACCCTCTTTAGATTCGTTCTTTATAAGATGACTAATTAAAAATAAGAGACATGATCTGCCCTTTCTGGGAGTGAGTGTGTGTAGAGACTGCGAGCGGTTGAGTTTAGAGGGAGAGCGAGTCAGATCCAGTTGATAAATAGCAGTCTCTCCGTCTCTCTCCCCTTCACTGATCATAAACATCCCTTGATTATCCCGCTGACAATGGCCACAAATATTCCTCATTCTCATGATGGATTGCGAAAGACAGACTGGCTGGCACAGTTGCCTCTGGTTTGCTCCATCTGTGAACAAATAAAACAGATGGATCTGGGCACCAATTCGGTACTTTTTATTTTTTTTATTAAAGTGCGAGGGCAGACCTCACCAACTTTCTCCACTGGCTCCCTAGTGTTGCACTCGTACACATGCACCGTGCCAAATCGACAGGGTCAAAATGACCTGAACTGTAGTTTGTGTTGGTTTTGTAGCGTTCTCTGCCCATTTCATTATGGTCTTGATGGGAAAACGACTATTATTTATTCGGTTCCAGGCTGGCGGGCTCGATTCAGAGGGGAGAACAGCAATCATCTAGCGGCTCTTAATACTTAGCATGCAGGTAATGAAATTTTATGTGGAAGATCAGGGCTTTGCTGCTGAACAGCCTCGTAATTGTGTTTGTAGAGAGAGAGGGAGAGCGAACAAGCAAGAGAGAAAGAGATAGAGAGAGAGAAATGAATAAGTTGGTCTAAAGAAGATGCACTCTGTACTGTATCATCTGAACTGTATCTGTTATTAATAGGTTTTTTTCACAACCCAAAAGAAACATTATCTTTGTTCAACAAATTAAATAAATAGATCACCATCAGGAAACCTGTATGACTTTCTCACTGTCCTGGATGCAAGCAAATAAAACGCCAGCAAAAAACAAATGAGCATTTATGGCTTGTGTGCTGCATTTTAAATGGAAGCCATTTGATGCCTTTGTGTAAAGACATTTCAGTAATGATGATCTTTCTTAAATTATGTTGTTGCTTGAATATATTAAAAATTAATTTGGTGAATTAAAGCATGTGATACCAGGTTTGACGTCAATATGAAAATGATGATTAAAGTTTTTAATCTTCAAAATAAATCTATAATAGAGTCACAATAAAAGTGTCACATTTTGAACTTCTTTCTATTAGTCAATGTCTTGCGTATTTGTTTTTTTATTTATTTATTAAAGGAAAACACTACAGTTTTTCAATATTTTATTATGTTCTTACCTTAACTTAGCTGAATTAATACATACATCTTTTTATCAATGCATGCACTCAATCTTTGCACAGCGCGTCGTGAATGTGCTAGCATCTAGCCCAGCCCCATCCATTCCCCAGGATCCAAACAGGGACGAACCCAGAAGCCACCAAACACCTCCATGTTTCCCCCATTCAAAGACTGTTACATTAGTAGTTACACAAGTATGTATGGTGGCACAAAATAAAACGTGGCAATTTTTTAAGCAGATAAACATCAACTCTCCTGACTTCTTCCCCTCTTGCTTAAACTCAAAAGAGTTCTCATTTTTTATCCGCTTAAAAAATTGCCACGTTGTATTTTGTGCCACCATACTTACTCGTGTAACAACTTATGTAACAGTCTTTAAATAGGGAAAGTGTGTGGCTTCTAAATCTTTCAATGTTTGGATCCTAAGGAATGAATGGGGCTAGGCTAATGCTAACACATTCACAATGCATTGTACAAAGATTAAGTGCATGAATTGAAACAATATAGGTATGTATTAATTAGTCTAAGTTGAGGTAAGAACATAGCAAAATATTGAAAAATGGTGGTGTTTTCCTTTAAGTTTTCATTTTTGATCAAAGCAATATTGGTCAACGCTTCTGTTGTGTGGGACTGGAGTGTTTGTTCTTTTGGGGTATTGCTAAGGCTTTTCCAGAAAGCCTGGTGGGTGAGATCGTCTGAAGGAAGAAATATTCAAGGTCGTCATGTTCAGAGCATCAGCTTATTTCTTTTTACCTTAGTTGAGACCTATGAGTGTTGAATGTCTCATGACCCAGCCATAATCGCCTATCTAATCTGGATAAAACTGCTACTATAAGTGCTGAGCTGCTCTGATAGAGCTACAGAAATCTCTCTCTCTCTCTCTCTCTCTTTTGGCCTTTTCACACTGGAAATAGTTAACCCTGGGGTATTCTAACTGTACGTTCACACCGCCGCAGACATAAGCTTCCAAAGAAGCTCAGACCGCCCAGTCAAGGATGCTTGTCAAAAAGTACGGGGATGCTTGTTGACGCTTTAGCTGCCCTGAAGTCTGTTTTATCGAAACTAATGTTTTGGTAGGAATGAAAGTTTACATCATATGATTTTCCGGAATCAGCCAGCGAAAAACGTCTAGGCTATATTCCGATTGGTTGCTGCCATTTTTCTGCTGCTTGCCACTGAACCGCATCATATCTCATTACCATAAAGTTGAGCTTCTTTCAACTTTCTGATTAATGCTCCGGTCGCTCAAAACGCACAGAAAGGAGCCAGCTTGCATTGTAAAAGAATGACTTCCGGTAACTTTGGAAGCTGAAGTCTGCGGCGGTGTGAACGTACAGTAAACTCCTGGGTTATCCATTTTACGTTTCACACTGCTCATTCTTTGCCAGAGATTAATACCTTGTGAATTTATAATCGGACGTTTCACACTCTAAATATCTAACCCTTGGTTAACTTTGTAATTTGCATATTTGTGGGTCAGCATTCTCGATTTGATAAAAAGCAATGTCTGAATAAAAATAGGGCGCTACCGCTTTAAATAAATGCTTGACACGTGCTTCCGCATCAGTGACAGAATGGGCGCAATATAAAAAGTTTTTTGGCCATTTTAAGCCTCCTGGGATGTATCTAATTTAATTTTTTTCAGTACACAGATCGTGATATGAAGTACGTGCTCTTCAGTTTCTGATCGGCTGTCTGTTGCTAAGCATCGTGCTTCGTTTCATACTGCACACATTTGGCACTGCAATGAGATATTTGCTAACCCTTTAAAGCAGGGTATCATAACCCTAGGTTAATTCAGGAATAACTCTGCTTCCAAATTGCAAGTGTGAAACGCTCCTTATGGGGTTAAAAGTGGGGTAGTGGAAAAGCCTCTTTCTTTCTTTCTATAAATGATATTAATACACTGTACTATTACATTTACAATTATGCATTTGGCAGACACTTTTATCCAAGGTGACTTTAGGTTCTCTAATGCAATGCCTTAATTTGATGATTTTGTATTGCATGTATAAATCATATATACTTTTATTCCATGGATTAGAAATTTATGTTATATGCACACTACTGACAATTGACTTCCCTTAACTTAATTTCTCACTTATTCTTTAACTCTCCTAATTTTTGGCCTTGAATGAGGACCAGATGTGGATCATTACAATCTGCAGTGGGCGTGTTGGAGCACTTCTGTTTTCCCGTCTGAATCACATGCCTCCAAAGGTCATTTCCACCTCTCTCCTATTTCTATTTCTCTGTAAGGTAAATTAATGCACTCTAATGTGCTTTCAGCTGTGTGGCAGAAAGGGCCTGCGAGTGTGAATTAGGTTCAATGTTTCTAAAGGTCAGCTCTGTTCTTCTGAACGGATAAGCTCTTTAGTTGGAGCGCTCAGCTTGAACAGCGAGGAAGACCTGCTCTCTTTTCTTTGACAAATAGCTGTCATACCGCAAATGTGCTAAAGCTCTAGAAGCACAGTTTTTTAGTGACATTTCCTATGCTAGTTAAATTCACCCAGTAAACCATCCGTGACTTCGGGTTTTCCAGCTTTTTGTTATTGCGGAACTCATCAGTGTTGCTCAAAAGATCCCACAAATTAATTGCATTGAATCTTATCATTGTGCTGATGGCTCTTATCGATGTGCTGTGTTCTTGAATACAACATCAGGCGATTTCAGCATGTTTTTGCCCATGGAAAAATGATAGTCATCTCTTTGTCTCTCCACAAAAACGTTACAGGGCTGCATTAATCAAATCTGCTGTAATTGTAAACCAGAGTCTAGATAATGAGAGCTTTGCATGCTGCAGTTGAGTCCAAAGTTAAAGATTCAAGGAAAAACTTAAAGGAGTGGTTTCCTGGACATGGCTTAAGCCTAGTCTAAGACTAAAATGCTTGTTTGAGTTGTCCTAAATGACATCAGCATGTCTTATATTATGTCAGTGCCATTGTTTTGTCTCAAGATGCACACTAGTAATTATTTTTTGTAAGGCATGTGTGTAAAAACTAGGCCTGGGGCGGTAACCGGATTACCGCCATACCGCAGCCACGTGACCCATGGTCTAAGCTCCTCACCATCATAACCGCAAAAAAAAACCTTGAAACATTGGCCTGCACTTGTGTGTATATGTGGCGATGTTATACACGCAGCTTGTTAACAACCGCAACTGAACATTAACTGATATGATTTTAATATTAAATTGTCATTGAGTAGAAATACAGGTGACGTTGTCTGTGACTCGTTTAAAGTAATACAAACATTTTATCTAAGTTGAACGTGCAAACAGCCGCAACAGATTAACAACAGAATCAGTTTTCATACATTATTAAATTTTCACGCAACATAAAGAGCACGCGATCAGTCCGAGGATTAATATCCAAAGAGGTTAGATTGTCTCTTTTTCATCTATCTTACAACAGTAGCCATATCTAAAGCAGGACACATTTCAAAAAGTTTTGCTTTTGCGTATTTTTTCTCTGTTTGTGTAAAAAGACAAGTGTTTATGGTAAGGGTCGAGGACAGAAGCGGTCTGTCCGAGCACGCAAGACAGAGGCGGACTGCCCAGGCGCGCGCGAGACAGACGCGGACTGCCCGGGCACGCGCGAGACAGACCGACCGCGTCATTTTTTAAGCCAATAGTGGGCAGATCCTGCCGTCGCCATCTTAGCCGCGCGTTATTGCGCATCAATTGTGGATAACCGAAAAAGGGTAAAGAGGCGGGACGTAGGTGAAGCTGAGGTGGCTGGATGCGGAAACCACGGCCACCTAGCTTCGACGGTAGTGACAGCAGTGGTAGTTCATCTGTCACTCAAGTAGCCACACACTTAATTATGCAGAATGATGAGTTACAAAAAAATTCACCCCCCTCACAGTTGTCATGAAGGGCAAAATTAGCTATATAGACAAAAAACACTTTTTGTACCAGGATGTAAACAAAAAAATTGGACATTTAACATGGGGGTCTATGGGAATTGACTCCTTTTTTGGAGCCAGCCTCTAGTGGCCAGTCGATGAATTGCAGGCAAACTGTTTGGTTTGTTATAAACGTCAGTGATGTACTTATGACACTGCATACTTATTATGTTCATGAAACATGTTCAAGCATCCAGGATTATTATCCACAGGATTTAACTTTGTGTGATGTAAATTTTTCGCTCGAGTTGAATATTTTCAACGCGTTTGAGGCGAATAGTGCGTGTTTTCACAGCAAATGCGCCGCCCATATCGCGTCATTCGCATCAGCCCAAGCGAGGACGCGTCTGATCGCGTCTTTGCATTGATTTTGTATGTAATCTACTCGCGCAAATCGTTGAACTCGCATAGATCGTTGAACTCGCATCTGGTGTAAACCCACAGTTAGACGCGTCCTCGCGTGGGGGGATGTGAATGACGCGATATGGCTGGCGCGTTTGCCACAAAAACACACGCTTATTCGCCTAAGTTGAAAATATTCAACATGAGCGAAAAATTCACATGACACGAATTTAAATTCCGCGAGTAATCTACAGCGAGTAACGCAATGCCCCGTGTTTGATGTGTATTGGTTCTCATGTGATGAAACACACATATGACAACTATTCACATGACAGGTGAGAACCAATGAGATTCAATGTTATCAATCTAGAACTATATTTATACTTATCAAGCTGATATTAGCGTAAAACAACTTGTTATACAGTTATATACTTGTATTTATAAAATGTAGTAAAGTGAAAAGTACATTATTAAATGTTTGAATGTAGTAAAGTAAAAGTATGCCAAAGAAAAACACTCTAATAAAGTATAGATACTTGAGAAGTGAGTAAAAATATTTCACTACTTTACACCTCTGAATAGTTTCAGCTGAATCAGCCATCAGACAACACAGTATATCTACAGTAGACTTGGACTAGTATATAGTGTTATAGGAGAAGAGATTTAGTTCAACATTACACCTTCTAATGATCCTTAAGCCTTTAAGATCAACTTTAAACAATATAGGTTCAAAAGTCAGGATAACATCACCCACTTAATGCCATCGGGCACATTCCTCCTTCAGGTAAACCATGAAAATGGACTCTAATCCCACACGTCTCGCCAACAACTTTGTCATCTTAAAAAAATCAATCTTTTCATTCTTTGTTTGAATGTCACCTTCAACTTCATTTTTATGTTTTGGTTTAGTCATAAACAGATTATCCAGAAAATGAGCTGCTGACTTATGCTTGTCAATGCATGGTTTTCTCTCTCTCTCTCTCTCTCTCTCTCTCTCTCTCTCTCTCTACAATGTGAAGTATCATTTATGTCCGTCGCATAAACACTGCATAACAGCTTCACAAATTTTAACACTTTCAGTAGAGACAAGTGTTTGTTCAAATCCCTATTCTTTCATATTGGCAATACTAGCAGAGTTATGCCTTAGCAAGCACCACTTAATGACATCTGTCTCATTCTAGTGTTTACATATACAAGTCCTTTTGCATTCAAACACATGGGGTGTATCATCTCAAGGTCGTTCGCTGTGTGAATCAGATTTGCTGTCATACAGTCCCTTATGTTTCTACCAGTTTCAGCCATTCTGGCAGTAAGCGCTCTTGTTAAGAATAAAGCCCGCATTAAATACAATACTGCGGCATTAGCGAGGACCACATTACTCAGGTACCTTTCATCTGAAAAAGCCACTGTGATGGATAGCCCAGCGCCACCATGGGAACACATACATTTTATTTTAATGACCTTGAAAGGATTCCCAGTATGAAGCAACCTAAGTTGAGAAATTGCATTTAGTTTCTGTGACTTTTGGCCTCTAAAAGTTACCTCTCCTGGCGCCTCACCTGTGAATGGGGTGGCATGGCTAGCCTGCAAAACTCCAACCAGATGATAAAGTTAAACGGCCAAAAGAAAGTCATGACCTGGATGTGAGAATAAATAATCTGGGGATTACACCGCCTCTGCAGGGCTCTATAGTCTGTACCTTTGCCTTGTGACTCAAAGAGCAGATCTATCAAACCAACGTGATACTGACAGACTTTCACCCCATACATTCACATCCCTTTATAACTTAAATGACAGGACATTGTTGGGTTTTTAAAATTGCATTTTTAGTCCATGGTTGAAATAAGATAAAATACAATAAAACTGGTCTTTTTTGAGGCTGTAGCTTAAAAACGTGGACTTCATCCAACTTTTACTTTTTTATTATTTTAAGAGTTCACCATAGTGTCAATCCTTGCTCAATTTGTGCCATAGGCAAGATGAGATATAACCAAAGGGAAAAAATTATAATTTTAAATTATGTATCTTTTTTTTTCAAATGAAAGGAGAAATGGGTTCAGTCCTTTTTTTATGAAATCGTGATTGACAGCCAGTCATTGCAACGAATTTTCCTTAGCATGTCTTTGTCAACTTTGACATTTTAATAAGATCTCCATTTCAGGGGAAAAGGCAAGTTTGAAGCAACATGAGGGTGAGTATTACATTTTTAGATTGAATCAAATGATCTGCGGAAACCACAGTTGGATTGACGAATGTATACATTTGATTGTTTTTGACAAACACCTTCTATAATTTTGCCTACATAAAAATGTATTCATAACCCATTTACATCAAAAATATGAGTGCCAGGATATTGAATGGGTATGAATATGCAAATTAGTCTCCACCTCTATTCAATCGCACAGCTTGGACCATAGATATAAATATGCGAATTAGTACCCGCCTCCACCCTTTCTTAGGCGTAAATAGATGCAAATTTCGGAAGTTTCAGACACATAACTGCCAAGTCCGGTTTCACAATGCGCACATGAAGGGAGCGTTTGCTTCATTTATTGTTTTAAAAGGATAGTTCACCCTTTCCTGAAAGGAAAACAAATATTATGGAAGTATTGTGATAAATGATAATGAAGATATTTTGATAAATGATGGTAAGCACACAGTTGACGGTACCCATTGAAATCCATCGTATTTGTCAATGGTTCCAATCCGCTGTGTGCTTACCATCATTTATCAAAATATCTTCTTTTGTGTTCATCAGAAGAAAGAAATTCATACAGGTTTAGAACAAACATTAGGATGAGAAAATTATGACAGATTTTTCATTTTTGGTTGAACTATCCCTTTAAGATCTGATCTTAACATGTTGGGTACACACCAAAAGATTTTTTACATCTTATAAGATTTTCAAAATGTGATAGACAACAGACATGAGATAAAAAATCTTAGATTTAATCGTTTTGCACCTATAGTGTGTGGTGTGCCATAATGTGTCAAATACAGCACACCATACACAAACAAATTATATTAACCAGAGTCTAGACTGTGAACGCAGGAAATCTTGCAAAATCTTGCGAGACTTCAGAATAAGCATGGCGGACGATATGCAGGAAGAAATTTCAATGACAGTGTTTGGAATGATTTTCACAGAAAATTCAAGGGAAAAAAAGAAAAGGTTTTGGGTAAAGTCATGGAGACAGCGGGAACATGGACTGTACAAGTTCACTTTGCATCAACTTCACATTGTGCTGCACCATGACTGCTTCCGTCTTCCATCATCTCGCTTTCTGATTGTATATTGTTTCGTTTCACGTGATAAAATCAAAGAGCGTGCGCACATTCGTCCTCGGGGTTCCCCCCAAACATCAGGTGTTTTGAACGATTCGCGATCGGGGCGCCTCTGACATTCTTGCGATCAGGTTTGGACACTCTTAACACACCTCAGATCAAGGAAAAAATCTGATAAAATAATCTGTAGAACCATCAAGATTATGGGACATAGGGTTGTCGGAAGGGGGAAAATTGGCCCAAAATCAACCCAATTATCTTTTGGTGTGTACCCAGCATAAGACTACACACTGCACGTGTGAGTTCAAATGTGATGATGTGATTGGTTACGTGTGTGCCAAAGCAAACCAAGGCAATTTCAAACCTCGGGAATGAGATGTCTTTGGAAAAATTTAAATATTATGAGTGATATACTTAGCAGTGGTGTTGAATGATGAATTTGCACATGGTTTGTTTTATAATAAAACATCACATAGACAAATAAACAACCTCATTTTCACTACAGAGGGACTTTAATATTCCTTGTGTCTTTCAAGTTCAGCAGTTTAAGACACGTGAAAATGTTTACCTCTTGCCTTAACTTGTTTCTTGTGATTTATCTTAAATAATAAATGATTAAGAGACTACTAATAACTATATCAATTCGAGCATTCAGTCCCCAAGGTCTGTTGTGCTCGCAGAATGCTTATCCAACAGAAAACCTCTCTTTAAAGAGTGAATTTCTCCAACCACACACTCAGAAGAAAGATATTGTTTACATTCAAGCCGATAAAGAGCAAAACAAGCTCCTACTAAGTTACGAGACCCTTTATGGGCAAACTGGAATCGTCCCAGAGTCTCATATATTTTATCGTGTCCGTTCTGCATGCTTACATCGGACTGTTTTATAATATTTCAACTCTAACTTCGTCGAGTCTCTTAAATTTGATGGTGGTTTGAGTTTGCAATTGTTGCTCTTTATAGGGTAGGATGACCTTCTGTAAAAGCAGAACATGTCCTCCATGCAGATGCGACCGAGGCCTTGGTGAGAGTTTTAATAAGGCTCAGCCAAGAGAAAATGAAGACGACAGATACGGCTGTGTGCTGTGGCATCATTAGTATCCTGGTGCATCAGTGGCCTTTGAAATAATGAAATCCAGCAGACGCTTGACGCTCTTCATCACAGTGCTAATAAAAATACATAGCGTCTTTCCTTCACGTCAGTCATGGGTGAAAGCAACAAAGAACAAAAAAAGGGAATGCCAAAGGGAGAGAGAGATGGAAAGAGAGTGAGGGCTGAGATAGCAGAATATAAGAGTGAATCTGAGAGAGACAGGCAAAAGCATGCATGAAAGCAAAGCTGGCAAAATCTGTAAGTATAAAGCCTGGAGTATGATCTGTTTTTTACTTGTACGCGAACGTACGCACATGGTGGAATGCGCAGCCATGCGAAATATAGTTTATTTAACTCATACATGTACACGTTTGACGCATGCACATTGCGACCCAATGCAATGCATCTCCTGGGCTACATACTACATTCTCCTGTATGCGCAAAATATCTGGTGGTGCTCATACAGTAGGCGCGCATTCTTCTGGTGACAAAAATTCACTGTATGCATAAAAAGTGGAACATACTTTGTCCTTTAGATAGGCATGGCTTATATATACATCAGTGTTGTTTGCTGGACTTCTGAAATGACTACAAAGAATGACTAGAAGACAAAGTACAGTATAGTACTGTAAGTTAATACGGTATAAAAAATTCATTTGATGTTTACACATTTGATGTTTCTGGATTAAGTGCGCATTTCCTTTACATTTATCAATAACTTTTATGTTAAGTTTTATTTACATGATTTTATAAAAAATATATAATTTATTAAATCCAGGACACAACATGAATCGTACCAGGTTTATATTGATTGTGTTTGCATTGTTATAAAAAATACAACAACAACCATATGTCATGCATTTACTTGTTTTGTTTTGTTCTTTTAAAGAGCACCTATTGTACGATTTACGATTTTACATTTCCTTTGGTGTGTAAGTGTGCATTAGTACATAGTAACGATATGCAAAAGGTACAAACCTTAAAGTAAACAATTGATCGATTATATTTAGCTTGTTTAAAAGTAGACATTTCAGGCTTTTTTTGGATATGTGTATTATGTTTGTGTGACGAGTATTCACGGAGTTTCAATTGATTTTTGTAACGTGTTTTGAGAGACAGCTGGCGGAGACAGAAATGTCTGGAAGCACACCCTGTTTATTTTCTTCATTTGACAAAAACACAAAGATCTGTTGTTATTGTGAATGAACACATATTAAAGAAGACCCTTTACCGTTTCAAATGATGTCAAACACGTAAGTGTATGATTATTAATGATGGAGTATTTTAAGTTGATTCTGC
Organism: Misgurnus anguillicaudatus; assembly: GCF_027580225.2. Lineage (NCBI taxonomy): Eukaryota > Metazoa > Chordata > Actinopteri > Cypriniformes > Cobitidae > Misgurnus > Misgurnus anguillicaudatus. The sequence goes on from NC_073348.2 coordinate 29,333,265, forward strand.
CATGATAAGGAAAAAAACACGTCAAAACGCGGCGCCGCGTTTTTGGACCCCAGGGGGTTAACTCCTGTTAGCATTGCATTGTGACCGAATCTTTCAAAGATGGTATAAGGAGTGTCACGTTTCCGGGTAACGTCAAAGGTATTCAGGCCAAAAACAACATACAGATTAACTGACCAATCAGGGACACAGAGCTTTTCAAATCTGTGTGTTTCTTGAAAGAAAGTGAAATCTGGAGCTACATAGTAAATGTACAGTATGTGGGAATTAACGTTTTTAGCAATGAAATAGGTGCCCTTTAAAGAGATACTCCAGTCAAATATCAAAATTACCCCATGATTTAGTAAATGCCCTTGCTCTTCCAAGCTTTATAATGGTAGAAAACAGGGATCAGGAAACAACTTTTGACTTTAAACCTCCAAAAAGTGCATTCATCCTTCACAGAGGTAATCCGCACGGCTCCAATGGGTTAATAAAGGTGTTTTGTGTGTAACTGATGCGATTTTCTAAAAAAATTATATTCAAATTATGTGCAGTGACTCTTGGTAATCGTGTGAGTCCAAGATGGCAATGTTACCGAAGCTACAGTTTATAAAGTTTATAAAGTTACAGAAGACCTTCAAAAGTTGTTCCCTGATCCCCGTTTTCTACCTTTATAAAGCCTGAAAGAGCAAGTACATTTACTAAAATAACTCCTTGTCTGAAAGATTATGGAGCATGTATCTCAGATTGCTTGAGGGTAAGTCATGGGGTAATTTTGAGATTTGGCTGGAGTATTGCTTTAACGTGTTGTTCAGCTGTTATTATCAGTCACTTTTTTTGATTAAAAATTGATTTAAAAAATGCTGGGTTATTTTCAACCCATCAGTGGGTCAAAAAGAGATGAACCCAACACCTTGAGTTGTAATTTAACCTTGGCTAAAATGTTTGGTTGTTTTAAACCGTTTTGGGGTCAAATTTAAATAAATCTACATTTTCTGTGGAAAATTAAACCCAACGTTGGGTCGAAAATAACCCAGCATTTTTTAGACTGTAAACTGTAATTCAGTAGCAATCAAAAGTGTTAGTTGTTTACTTTAAAATCAAATCAAAATCAACAGCACATGTGAAACTGGTGAGTGAATGTCGTGAGTGGGTACTCCAGAATACAATAGGACAAACTGTACAAATTACACATTAACATAATAAACATTATACACAGATGTACACAATATACACATAATATACATATTGATATACATTAAATACAGTACAGGTGTGTTATTTTGTCCTGATTTGATAGGGTAGTATGCAGTTATAGCTCCTGTTTAGTGTGGTGTATGGCAGAGATAGATTGGGGATGTGCAGTGCAGTTTAATGTTTAGCAGTCTGATGGCCTGGACTTCTTCAAGTTTATAATCAACTTGAAGCCTTCTTGTTGTGAATTAGACCAGCAAACATTATTCAGGCATAATCAGACGCTGCTTACTATCAAGTGAACGCACCAATCACACTTAAAGACATTGACAACTTAAGCTAAAGGGAACCAAGAGAGAAGCTTGAATTTGGAAAACTACTTGGGTTTGTGTTGTACATTGTTATATAGTGTTGCTTTAGGAAAATAAGTGATTTATGCATGATCCAGTCCAGCACACAGTGATTTATTAGTTTTATTTTTTTTAGCGACAATTGCTTTCACATTCACATTTTTGCTGAGGAGGCTCATCTGCCTTTGCCTCGCATTCCTCTAAGTTCACAAGGTTACAGAATTTTTGACAAAAGGACAATATGACCAGCACACATCCCTGATAGTCAATTGACTGGCATTGTAAGAAATTGAAGTTAAGTGATTGTCTAACTCCTTTACTTTAAGGCTACGGAACGAATAAAACGCAGATAGAGACAAAGCATGAGGTGGTTTTCCTTAATAATTGCAGTCATCTACCACAACTCTATTTTTTAATACAGCCATTCTTCAGAAGAATCATCATGAGTCCTGAATTTCAAATTGCATGCATTTCTTTTCACTGATATAGTTTTGTCCGGTGTCCAAATGAGAACAGGCGAAATGCCATTATTACAGCTGGCACAGGTTAATGAATGGAAACATTGCCGCTCTTTATCCAGGCCCCGTAAATCTGTCTGTCATGCCACCTTTCTTTATTTCTGAACGCTGAGTGGTTCTCGGGACGGCTGACTCACTGGTAAATGAATGATAGCGCGCAACACAAATAGCAGCTACTCCATTTCATTTTTCTGTTCCTGAATTAAAAGCGGAGGATGAGATTATATTAGAGCTCTGAACGGTTCATTTTTCAGTCTATCAGAGGGGATGATGGGGCTTTTTCTCCTTCAGCAGGTGCATGCACACGAATACGCCCCAAATCTCATTCATACGGCTATGCTTATCAGGCCGGCGCATAACACATTATGCTAACAGAAACGGTAACAATCGTAAAGACAGTGATCACACATTCTGCCCTTCTTTCTCATTTGTGAAGATGACACTCAGACGTGTTTACAAGAATCCTTTTGCCGGAGGATGATCATTTTAAGGCAAAATCATGTTTCAACGGCCTGTTTACCAAAGTATAGCCGCAGTACGTGGATAAAATTCTTTGCCAAATGCATAAAATGTTAATATTGTGCAAAGTTATAGAACAGTTTTTTTTTTTAACTATTAATGATCATGTAAAGAAGATAAATCAGATAACTTTTACACAAGATGTACAAGGGATTTCTGGGATGCACATCCAGGGCACAAAGCTCCCATTCCACCACATCCCAAAGATGCTTTATTGGGTTGAGATCTGGTGACTGTGGGGGCCATTTTAGTACAGTAAACTCATTGTCATGTTCAAGAAACCAATTTGAAATGATTTGAGCTTTGTGACATGGTGCATTATACCGCTGGAAGTAGCCATCGGTGGATGGGTACATGGTGGTCATAAAGGGATGGACATGGTCAGAAACAATGCTCAGGTAGGCTGTGGCATTTAAACAATGCCCAATTGGTAATTAGGTGCCTAAAGTGTGCCAAGAAAACATCCCCCACACCATTACTCCACCACCACCACCACCAGCCTGCACAGTGGTAACAAGGCATGATGGATCCATGTTCTCATTCTGTTTACGCCAAATTCTGACTCTACCATCTTAATGTTTCAACATAAATCGAGACTCATCAGACCAAGCAACATTTTTCCAGTCTTCAACTGTCCAATTTTGGTGAGCTCGTGCAAATTGTAGCCTCTTTTTCCTATTTGTAGTGGAGATGAGCGGTACCCGATAGGGTCTTCTGCTGTTGTAGCCCATCCGCCTCAAGGTTGTGCGTGTTGTGGCTTCACAAATGCTTTGCTGCATACCTCAGTTGTAACGAGTGGTTATTTCAGTCAAAGTTGCTCTTCTTTCAGCTCTTCTGGCCATTCTAACCATTGCAATCTCCCCAATTTAAATCAACACCAGTGACGCATATTGTACATATTAATAACTTTGGTATAAATCAGGCTTAAGACATTATAGCACAAATTATGCACATTTAGTATGAAAGAAGTAACAGAAATGAAAGCTGGACATTTTCTTTCTTAGACTATTTGGAATATCTGATATGCCCTGTGGACTTCCATTACTGTAAACCTCATTTTTGTTTGTTTTTACAAAGCAAGGGAGGAGTGGAAATTATTGTCTGTGGTAAAGGAAAGCATGCTACCGACGGATTGATGAATGATTTAAATCTTCATTCTTTTGTTCACCAATTTATCACTGGTAGCTTTCCGTTTCACTGTTGACCACCATTGGCTTTTTCTGCCACTTTATTTAAGTGACTCTACAAGCTTAATCCATAAATGAAAAGAAAAGAAAACCACAAGTGACATTCCTTAATAAAAAATCATTGTTTTTCGGGAATGTCAGAAAGGTACTTTTATAAATGGGCAATTTTGGCTTTGAAGCAGTTGTATGTATGACAGAGAGCAGAGAGGACAGTTCACAGATCATTATACTGAGTTTAAAGAGCACCTATTGTTCAATTCATTTCCTTTGGTGTGTAAGTATGTTAACAATATGCAAAAGGAACATAAGGAAGTAAACGATGACGCGAGTTATCGTCTCCAATGTAAATCTCTTTTCTTCGACTACAACAAACACACAGATTGTAGGTAACAGTTTACTTCCTGGAATTTTATGCATTTGTGAGGCATCTTAGCGCCCTCATGACAAACTTGCTTTCATGACTTTTTAGCTCTTGTTAGTGCTGACCCCACCAGAAGACCATACATTTGCAACAGTGATACATCTGCTATTTGGTTCCCTTTGTGTCGCCTTTACACTTGGCAAGTACAGACCTAGCGGGATTGCTTTTACCATTTCTTTGAAGTGTTGTTGAATAATCCATCTTTGAAAATAGTTCGACACCTCTCATAAGTTTTCGAGGGGCTCTTCGGGACACAAGCCAGTGTATAACAGGTTTTACATAAATAAAAGATTCAAATGTTAGTAGAAATGCACAATTTATCCTGTGCTAAGATATAAGCAAAGATGAGTGTCTCCTTCTAGACCGCCATACGAGGGAGGGCATTTCATTTTAGCTGTAATTAATCTACCACTAAGTTTAAAGTGCCTCTCAAAATGTTTCTCTTGAGGTTGGTTAATGCAGATGTGGTTGAGAAATAGGATGGTTCATTAGACAAAAACATGAGTGAAGAGGTGTCTGCCTCCACCTAGAGTGCCCCGATGGAGGGTACCTATTGCTCAGGTAATCTCAGATAACAGATAATCTCAGGTATGCAGTCGTCAGCACTTAAGGGCCATCAATCTACCTGCACTCTCAGGAACAAACAGAGACCAGACGCTCACACATCGCCCATAGGTATAGACCTGTCCTAACTTGCTGACTATCCTAAAGGTGGTACATAAGGGGTTTCAGTAGATAAAAATAGATGAAACATCATAGTATTTAAGCTTTTTCATTTGGTGCACAGACATAAGTGCCCAATCGACTTCCTTCTTGTCCCAAAGAAAAATTGTATTGCTCAGATGTTTTTCTTTTATAGGAGGCTTAATAAAGTTTTATTGAAGTTTCAACTTTGTAACAATTTTATTTCCTAGTAGTCCAATGACTTCTTTTTCGAGGGCACACAATTTGAGGCTCGTCAAAACATGTAATTAGCCCTTCATGTGTGTGGCTCGTCATGTCAAAATATGTGTTTGATGCATCATGTAAACTTATGTGCATCATGCTTCATGTCAAAACATGTGTCTGCTGCCAGTGTTGGGGAAAGTTACTTTTAAAAGTAATGCATTACAATATTAAGTTACTCCACAAAAAAAGTAACTAATTGCATTAGTTACTTTCCATGGAAAGTAATGCTTACGTTACTTTTAGTGTTATTTTTGCGTTACTTTTTCTTACTTGGCTGCGGCTTGATCTCTTTCAGGCCTTGCAGGTGTTTTTTATGATCGCAAAAATGTCAAGCTTTGGTCTGCCATCTCTGTTTCTGACTCAAACTGTTCACATTTTTTAATGGGTTTTGTTTCACAATCTTCTCTAGGGTGTGGTTATCCCTATTGCTTGTACACTTTTTTCTACCACATCTTTTCCTTCCCTTCGCCTCTCTATTAATGTGCGTGGACACAGAGCTCTGTGAACAGCTAGCCTCTTTTGCAATGACCGTTTGTGTCTTTCCCTCCTTGTACATGGTGTCAATGGTCTTTTGGACAACTGTCAAGTCAGTAGTCTTCCCCAGGATTGTGTAGCCCACAGAAATAGACTGAGAAACCATTTAAAGGCTTTTGCAGGTGTTTTTGAGTCAATTAGCTGATTACAGTGTGGCACCCAGTGTCTTCAGTATTGAACCTTTTCACAATATTCAAATTTTCGAGATAATGAATTTGGGATTTTCCTTAGTTGTCAGTCATAATCATCAAAATGAAAAGAAATAAACATTTGAAATATATCAGTCTGTGTTTAATGAATGAATATAATATACACGTTTCACTTTTTAAGTGGAATTAGTGAAATAAAGCAACTTTTTGATGATATACTAATTATATGACCAGCACCTGTATATCCATCAAAAAATAATCTATTATTAATAATAGTTATTCATTGTCTTCCAAGGTGAAGCGATGGGTTTTTGTAAGAAGACATATTTCAAATTAAACTACGGCCGTAAGAGTAATCACTTGAACAAACGTGCTTATTTTGCTCTAGTCTGTGAAAAACTGTGTGTTAGTCACAGCAATGATATCTTTCATAAAGATGCGAGGATAAAATCAGCTCAAATTGTAGAGCATGATGCTCGCAATACTAAGGTCAAGGATTGAATACTCAGGGAAAACACAAACTTAGAAAATGTAGCCTTGAGTGCCCTGAAGCATCAGCCAAATGCATTAATGTACAGCCCGGCCCTCGAACGACGAGACATTCATAGCACGACTCCTGCGTAATAAATGTATATGTTTGAAGCCTGTGTTCAACACTACAGTATATCATATCCTGGTTTAAAAATGATGCTGCTGTCTCACGAGACAGCCGAGAGGGCTATGAAGTCTGACTTTATTTCATGTGACATTCAAAATGATATTCTATTTAATTCTATTTTCTGTACCAACACTAGCCATCTATGCTTGTACATACTCCTCTCTGAAGTGCTGTCAGGGTCTCCCATATGATTTAGCAGGAATAACCTCACAATCACGTCTAAATAATAGAATGTGACAAGATATGATTGCATTGGGCACAGAGCACCCACAACCAATTTAACCAATTCATTTAGGAGAAAAGCTGTACACAACTTTAATAGGCCCTAAATTTCTTGTGTCGTGATCTCCTTGGGGTCTTTCCTTTAACTGCCTGTCATTCATTTAAGATTCTTAACCAACGACTGTTGTCCTAGCTGCGCCCATGCCTCGAGGAAACAGAAATGAGTTGCCTAGTTTAGAAATGGGAAATTGGCAGACACTATGAGCTGTTGAGCAATCCTCGCCTTAAGACGGATGCTCTGAGCTTAATGCCGTATCGAGTTTCTGTAATTGTTTCTCATTTCCTCTGGCTTGATTTTAACATTTGCAATTTCAGACTTCTATTTGAGATCTATCAATATTTGCATCTGCTTTGGAATTGATCACAAGCACTCCTTTGGGGTCTTCAGTACATTGGCTGCTACAAAAGTCATTTATTACAAAATTACTTCTAAAATCAGAACAACAGATGTGCCTGTGTGTTCTTTGAGAAAGTCATAAGGGTTTCTTCAATGACATTGTATAACACCTTTATTTTTGAGAGTGTGGCACCCATATCGTACACCTCTTGTGCCTTTCTCTATATTTTTGTTTCAGTGGCTTTAATGTGTGGAAAATATAGTCAAAATACCAAAATGCAATATGGAGTTTGGAAGTTAATGCAACCTATTATTTTAGCAGTTTTGACCTATGATAAGTTGACATAACTTATAAAAATAAGTTGAAATTGTTCAACTTCATTTGTTAAGTTAAAGTAATGTTGAATTGACAAAAATGCAGCATTTTTACAGTTTATGTATTCAAGCTGTCACTGGGGCTGTACTCTTTCAAAAAGTACGGCTTTGCACGTAAATAATTCATATTAGTACCTTAAAGATAAGAGTATCTCAACTGAACCAAATGTATAGATATCTGCCTAATAGTACATATTAAGACCTTCTAAAGTGTACTGTATACGAAGAGCTCAGATGCAAAATTCGCTAAACGCCACCTTGACACATACGTAGTATACTTTAAGCAAATGCTTTCGCTTCAAATCCGCTTAATCCCAGCCTCGGGTCATTCAGAAATACTGTTTTTGCCAAAATCTGATATTTTCTTCAGCAAAGTCCTCTAAGTGCACGGATGAAGGATTGGATGAATGACAGTGCATAAGTCAAGGTGCAATAGTTTTTTTCCCAGTTAAAGAAGATTTACCGAATATCTGAACTCTTCATACACTGCAACAAAATGACTTTCTTACTAAGTATTTTTGTTTTCTGTACAAATATCTAAAAATTCGTAAATTAGGATGCATTTTCTTGATGAACAAAATGACCTAACAAAATAAGTCTAGTTTTTAGATCAAAAATATCAAATTTAAGTGAATTTATACTTAACACAAGCAAAAAATCTGCCAATGGGGTATGTGTTTAAAAAGGAGACTTATTTCAAGATTTTTTTTTTGCTTGTTTTAACTCTTTCACCGCCATTGATGAGATATCTCGTCAATTAAGAGAAAACGCTTCCCTGCCAATGACGAGATTTTCCTTCTTTCCGCAATACCGCTATTATCCACCAGGTGGCGCACTTCCGCAATTTATAAAATGGAATTATCTCAGCTTTTTGCTCAAAATTGGGTGTTTTTGAAGAAACCTACCCATGTTTGAGAGGTGATTACAAGAGTCCTAATGAAGGTAGGATGAAACGTTTTTTTTTGTTTGAAAGCAGAGGGTCTGTTCTTTCATCTGATATATTGTTTGTTTATATATTTAAAGAAGAACATTTTCTGGAAGGCATTAAACTTTTGTGAATATCATAAAAAATGCTGGCGCTGGCTGGCAACTTTTTTTTAAAACGCTGGCGGGGAAAGAGTTAAGCACAAAATTAAGGAGCCCCTAAGGGGACATGGAGAAAAAATTAAATAAAGTTTAGTTTCGCATGTGCACACAAAACTAAATGAAAAAAATATTCTGCACATGAAAGTTTCACATGAGCACATGAAACTAACTTTTGATTTTTTTTACTCAAATGTCACCTTAGGGGCTGGACACACCAAAACTTTTAAACGCGGCTGAAAACGCCTTGAGGACGCCGAATGCCAGCTGTTTTTCAGCTGAGTGCCAGCTTTCTTCAGCTAAGCGCTTTGGTAGCTCTGATACGTCAGCTGTGAGACGGTTGGTTGCTGTGATACTTGTGATTGGACGGCCGCGTGAGAACTGACATTGACGAGCGGAGCTTTTCTTCCAAAGTTGAACATTTCTCAACTCTCGGCGCTCAGCGCTGAGCGCGGAAAAAACGCCAGGCGCAAAGAAAACCGCTAGCTGCTGGCTTATTTGAAAAACGCTGAGCTTCCATTGAAAACAATTGAAAACATGCGCCGGCCGCGGGCGTAAAAGCGTTGGTGTGCACGCCCCCTTAGGGGCTCGGTACTAATTCACTTTTTTTGTCTAAAAACTAGAAATATTTTCTTAGGTCATTTTGTTCTTCAAGAAAATATCTTGATTAAGAATTGTTAGATATTTGTACTGAAAACAACAATACTAAGTAAAAAATTTATTTTTGCTGTGTACCCATCCATTCCCTTACATAGTAATGAAAATGGGGGGGGGGGGGTGTTAGGGTTCGGGAAATATCCCTTATTTTCAAATCCGTATTTGTTGACAGGTATGGAAAAGGGATGAGCCCAGCCTTTTAACTTTTGTAGAAAATGTTTATATTTGACCCAACAATGTGTTGAAACAACTCAGCATAGGTTAAAATAGCAACCCAATGGGTTGGGCTCGTAATAATAATAACCCAGCATTTTTAGAGTGTATAGTATTTTTGCAAAATAATGCATCTTTAGCCTTGGATTGAATGTGTCCTTAAAACAATTATAAATTGTCTAATTTAAAATTCCTTAGAAAACGAAGTTATTCGTTTTTAAAATGATGAGTTGGAACAGACAGTGAAGGGAACCCGGCCAACAAGTGCTCAGCATGCAAGTACTCCAGCGCTTTTTAAAAACCATCCCAGGATGCATCTCAAGTTGGATTTGGCGAATGGCAAAAATGTTTAAAGGTTGATGATTAGGACTAAGTATTGTATCCAAATGCCTGACTATTTGTGTACCTTAGTGATGCTCAAACTATCAATGTCAAACAATTAGAGTCGACGTTTCAAATAAACAGCCAGCTGGCAAGCTCTTTTCACGCTGAAGCCAAATTTTTCCTCTCACTGGCTCTTTCTAAGTTTGTTACATGGGTGCAGATCTAAAGTTCACTTATTAATTAAATTCCAGGAATCACATTTTGTATCTTCCTCTGATAATTTCACTCAAGACCCCATAACTGTTGTTGTGATGGCTGTTTTGAACTGTATTAAACTAACAGATTGTTTCCGTGCTCTACATTTCGTTGAGATGCGAAATTAATTCCACATCGCAAACAAGATCAATTCTGCCCTTTCCCCTTTAAACAAGACAAATATCCTGTAGATGACTTTCATAATAAACGTGCCCTAATGTAGAAATATGATGGCATAAGCAGTGCTATTACAGAGAGCTGGAGTCCCGGTTCTGCCTCAGCATTATCATTACCGTAATGAATTACGGTAAAGTGGTATTTGAGCTTGTGCAACAGGAACACAGGCTGATTCATTGTGTTGAACTAATCATAAATGTGCTTCAGCGATATAAGCGTTGCCAAATTATCATCTGACTTATTGATTTGTTTATCTAATTATGCATGTTTTCGGTGGCATCCTTTCATTGTTCTCCCAATGGCATTTATGTCACACGCAAACACACGATTGCAGCACTTATGCATCTCCAGAGATTATTGAAAAGAAGTAAATTGATCCAGAGTCTGACGGCACATACATTGAATGATGCATTTATCTGATGCATACAGATAAATTAAGGCTAAATCTAATTATGATATTAGGAGCATCAAGGTTTCAATCATTGATTTTTACTTTAATTTCAATCTTTGACATTACCTTAATTAGTCAATTTTACAAATATCAAGGTTATATTTGCAAAGAATGAAAGAATAGGATGAATTAATATAAAAACAGTAAATTAATTAAAATATTTATTATTTAGTTGTACTGTAGCACCTTAACTTTATTACTGTATGTTTTCCCCAAGACTCTCTCTCTCTCTCTCTCTCTCTCTCTCTCTCTCTCTCTCTCTTGTCTAGTTGTTTTTGTTCCCAGTGGCACATGGGTTCACTTTCCAAATGGCACTTTCATTGGCAGCTCAGTGGGTGTATACAGTATTAATCTGGAAAGACACTAAGGTCAGCCAGGTCATTGGTGCACCCATGGTTCATTGGTCCAGGTGCCAGCCTGCCAGTATATAGTCCTGTCTACAGCCAGGCCCACAGAGGTCAGAGAAGTCTTTCGCAACAGGGGTGGAAACTAAATAAGGCGGATACAAACTGCTATATTACACAACTGCTTAGAGACAACTTTGTCTAGTCATGCATAAACGCATCATTGGGCGCTACCCTTTACCCCGAATTTGCAAAAAATTTTATCAAGCAGCTTCTTGAGGTCTCACCGATGCTTAAGGGGATAGTTCATCTTAAAAGGAAAATTCTGTCATCATTTACTCATCCTCATGTTGTTCTAAACCTGTATGTATTTATTTTTTCTGATGAACACAATAGAAGATAATTTGAGAAATGATGTAAACACACAGCAGATAGTGACCATTGACTTTCATAGTAGGAAAAATATTTTGGAAGTATTGTGATAAATGATGACGAAAATATTTTGATAAATGATGGTCAGCACACCGGTGAAGGTACCAATTTAAATCCATCATATTTTTTTATTCCTACTATGGAAGTGAATGGTCTATCTGCTGTGTGTTTACATCATTTCTCAAATTATCTTCTATTGTGTTCATCAGAAAAAATAAAGAAAGATCCAAACATGTTGCATATACATCCCAAATGAATATAAAGACCTGAATATGTAACAATAATTGACATTAAGGGGCCATATAATGAAAATCTGACTTTTTCCCTGTTTAAGTGCTATAATTGTGTCTCCAGTGCTTCTATCAACCTAGAAATGTGAAGAAGAACAACACAGTAACTTAGTTTTGATTAATCATTCTCTGTAAGCTTGTGAAAATATAGGTCATTGAAATTTGGCTCCCCCTGTGATGTCAGAAGGGGATAATACCGCCCCTTAATCTGCACTATACAACTACGGCACTGCATTTAGTGCAGAGATCAGCTCGTTTGCATTTTAAAAGACACGCCCAAAACGGCACATTTTTGCACACACCTACACAGTGGCAATTTTAACATGCTATAATAAATTATATATATTTTATTTTGAGCTAAAACTTCAGGTATGAACTCTGAGAACACCAAAGATTTATTTTACATTTTAAAATGGTTGTGAAATGTCCCCTTTAAGGATTAAAGTCACGTAAACTCACATGAGGTGAAGGCTCCAATCATATTGGTAGGGTAATAAATACTATCATGTTAAGATCAAATAACTAGCCTCATACTGTACTACTATTATACTAGTAATATAATGGGATTGGTAACTGAGCCACCTAAGCAGCTGATATTGAGATGAATGGAAAATGCAATAGGATGTTTTATACAGTAAATCTCCTTAGTTTCCTTACATCACTGCAAAAGGAGGGTCTTTTATTGGCTCCATGACCTTCGTTATTTCGCAAACCCATTTATGGTAGGATGGTATACGCTGTTGTCCTCGTTTGGGTAAAAGAGAGATAATATAAAGATGAACGTGTGCGAGCTGCATTCAAGCAGAGAGTGAATAGAACAGGTACTCTCACAGCCCGCCGTAATTTATTTTAATTGCTTGAGCTTTTCCACAGAGGTGGTCTGAGGTAATAAAAGCAGCGATGATCGATAATTTCCATTCTTGAAGTTAATTTTTTACAATCTTTCGCTCATGATGAGCGGCGCCCCCGTACCGGCGTGTGTCAGATGAGCGTAAATAAATGTCAGAAAGACGTATCGCTAATCAAGCGATATATTTAGGCGCTGGGTGAATTTGAAGTTACTGTTCGGGGCCCCCTGCAGGCCCTCGGGGACCCGCTGATGCTGACAGATCCAGAAATATGAGGGTGCATCATGTCTGTGTCTCGGCAAGGAATGAAATGAGGGCGGACAGGTCTCCTCTGCTGTTCTGCACCACTGGAATCATAAATAGTGCGACTTCATGCTGAGCACCTCGCGCTTCATCCACCTTCTGTCTCAGCGTAGATATTTTCTCCTCATATTTACATAGAGCATTAGCGAGACCTTCTTTTTTAATGAGAAAGATAATGCAGGGTTGAATTATTAATGCGTGCGTGGGGCTTAGAGAAAGTCTGGATGTTTCTACAACTACGGACACGGTTACTCTCATTGGCCCAGATCAGAAGCTTTTATAAAAATATGGCTTATGTTTTATTTGCTAAAAGGCCAAAAGTGCCCATAGTAGAAGAAACACCCATAAATCTGCGCCAGTGTCCATACTGCACATTGATGTCAGGCTGACAGCGTCCTCTGTCTCACCATGGATGGATGTGTTATGCTCCGCCCCTTTTTTCCCATCGTCCATTAGTCTCACCCTCTCTGTCTCTTCAACATCAACCCCCTTGCTAAATACTCTTTTATTCGCTTTTTGATAGATAAATCATTCTCATTTGCAAAGCACTATTTGACATTCACTAAGAGCACAACATCTCCAAATCTGCAATAGAGACTCAGCTTCAGTATGAAGCAGAAGAGACTCTTAGAATATTAATAAGCATCATTCAGTAAAACCGTATGATTGAAAGCACATGGAAAATGTGCCGCATCTTTGTGCGCTGTATCGGCCTTTGCAGCTGATTTAGCTTGTGATGGTATCCACTCACCTAAAGGATTATTAGGAACACCATACTAATACTATGTTTGACCCTCTTTCACCTTCAGAACTGTCTTAATTCTACGTGGCATTGATTCAACAAGGTGCTGAAAGCATTCTTTAGAAATGTTGGCCCATATTGATAGGATAGCATCTTGCAGTTGATGGAGATTTGTGGGATGCACTCATTGTCATGTTCAAGAAACCAATTTGAAATGATTCGAGCTTTGTGACATGGTGCATTATCCTGCTGGAAGTAGCCGTCAGAGGATGTGTACATGGTAGTCATAAAAAGATGGACATGGTCAGAAACAATGCTCAGGTAGGCCTTGGCATTTAAATGATGCCCAATTGGCACTAAGGGGCCTAAAGTGTGGCAAGAAAACATCTCCCATACCATTACATCACCACCACCACCAGCCTGCACAGTGGTAACAAGGCATGATGGATCTCATTCTGTTTACGCCAAATTCTGACTCTACCATCTGAATGTCTCAACAGAAATCGAGACTCATCAGACCAGGCAACATTTTTCCAGTCTTCAACTGTCCAATTTTGGTGAGCTCGTGCAAATTGTAGCCTCTTTTTCCTATTTGTAGTAGAGATGAGTGGTACCCGATGGGGTTTTCTGTTGTTGTAGCCCATCCGCCTCAAGGTTGTGCGTGTTGTGGCTTCACAAATGCTTTGTTGCATACCTCGGTTGTAACGAGTGGTTATTTCAGTCAAAGTTGCTCTTCTATCAGCTTGAATCAGTCGGCCCCTTCTCCTCTGACCTCTAGCATCAACAAAGCATTTTCATCCACAGGACTGCCACATACTGGATGTTTTTCCATTTTCACACAATTTTTTGTAAACCCTAGAAATGGTTGTGCGTGAAAATCCCAGTAACTGAGCAGATTGTGAAATACTCAGACCTGGCACCAACAACCATGCCACGCTCAAAATTGCTTAAATCACCTTTCTTTCCCATTCTGACATTCAGTTTGGAGTTCAGGAGATTGTCTTGACCAGGACCACATCTTTAAATGCATTGAAGCAACCGCTATGTGATTGGTTGATTAGATAATTGCATTAATGAGAAATTGCAGTAAATAGACTCTCAGAAAAAGGGAAAAAGGTTTTCACTGGGCGGTACCTTTTTAAAAAGGTTTTTATATGTACCATGTTGGTACAGATATGTACCTTTGAGGTATCAATATTGGTGCCAATGTGTATCTTTGAGGTACCAATGCACCTTTACAAAAGTGTACTTTTTGAAACGGTACCACCCCAACTTTTTTCCGAGAATATAAAGTAACTTTTTCTTTCACGCCTAGTAAGTGTTTTAGTTTAGACACCCATTTAATTAATAATTGTCTTTAATAATGTAATTAGCATAAACCAGAGTTGTTTGCAACCATTTATTTTAATACATTTAGCTTACATTTGCATTAATCTTGTGCGGACGGAAAAACATTTAAAACATTAGCAGGTTTTAAATGAAGGACTGTTTAAAATGTTTTGGTAATGTATTACTTAATTATAAAATAGTACCAGTAATTAACAAAAAAATAATATAGAAATATTGGTATTGTGCGTGCGTGCGTGCGTGTGTGTGTGTGTGTGTGTGTGAGAGAGAGAGAGAGAGAGAGAGAGAGAGAGAGAGAGAGATCCATTAGCTATATCTCTCTACAGTTGGCTTGCCTGCTGTTTTAATTGAAGACACATTTTCAGCAGGCGACACCGAGGCTACCATGCATTGTCTTAATTAACCGAAACTCGTCTGACTACTCAATGCATACTAGTATACAGACAGACACATACTCGGTTTGATATGCTATTAAAACCATCCTCCAACACAAGCACGCACAAGTGCTCAAGACTCACTGGAGTGCAGAACAGCAATGGGGCTTCTTAAATCACTTTTTATTACATATAAAAATGCTGAAGGGTCCTACACATTTCTTTCCTGGTATTTGCACCGAAAGAGGAATGAAAGAAGGAAATATATCAGCGAATACAAGTTAGCCCTGTTTGTAAACAACCATCAAAGGCATCTGCCGAAATAATATTCTCTCCATTTGCCTGCGATTGTGCTAAGAGGGTTAATTACAGCTGCGTTCCCGTATTTTCCAATTGATGCAATAAGCATGGTTGTCTCATTCATGAAAACGCTTGCACCCTTAGTGTGCAATGTTTTCTGGATTAGGGATGCTAATAAGCATTCCTTTTTGGCACCATTTAGTCCCCGTACACAGCAGAAGCAAATGTGGCCCAGCATGCACCTGTGATGAAAGAAGCCAAAACCTCTGTAAATAAGTGAGTGTAGCCAGCAGAGGTGCTCGAGGGGACCAAAGCCTCAGCATAGCTCTCTGAATAAGTGTTTTAAGTTAATGAAATGTTAAGTGCTGTGAATCAAGCAGAGAGTCGATAATATATTTATATTTGGAAAAAGTGTTTTTAAGATCAATAATTCCCATTTTCACGGTCTGTCCAATTTAGTGAAATCTTATTTACAGTTTATCATGCTTTTAAAAACAATTAATTCATGCTTTTTTTTGCAACGCCTTGCTTACTCTGTCATCCACTGGCACTCATTTAAAGGGGGGGGGGGGTCTAATGGTATTTCATGCATTCTGACTTATTAAGACAGTTCAAGAGTTGGATTCCTTATGTTAAACATGTGCAAAGGTTTAAAATACCTTTTGGATGTATGACGGACAATTTCTGTGCCAAATGCACTTCGTCTAGGTTTGTAGTGCAGGAAGTACAGTGGAAGTCCTTATATGGGCACTTCATTGAATTATGTTGTTGTTTGTGAGGGAAATTTAAGCTTATTCAGCTTCCCAAAGAACCCATCATTTAAGATGTAGTTTGTTTTATCCGGGGTAGCAGTGGAGATGTGGATGTATGTGTTTGTGTTTAACGCAGGATTTCATTGAAATGGGGCGGCCCCAACCAGACCATGAGTTGCAGGTGGTAAGTAAAACTGCATTAAATGCCTGTGTTTTGTTGGCAATCGTTGCGTAAGTGCATATAATGTTAACTACACGAAAATGTTGTGAGTCGTAAGTTATCCAGAGATAGTGGGATAATGTATTGTGGGCATTGCTTTCTCGTGGCTCGCTCTGCCTGCGGTACGCCTCCAGGAGCTTGGCTTTTTTTTTGGAAAGTAGCTGGTATCTGATGTATCTGTGTTTGATGGTCAAAAATTAGATTGTATTTCTTTTGGATTGATCAAACAAGCAGTATTTGGTCTCATTCATCTATTACTTGTCACTTTTATTCATATTTAGTCATTATGTTATTGTTTTGGCGTGAGGTAAAAGTTAATAAAACTGTATTTATATGCTATTGATTTTCCATTCAATCTTAATGCGATACAAGCACTCGCTTTATTACTGGACTTTGTTCTTGTCAGTACCACATAAAACATTATAATTAAGTGTTTTATATTGTAACCAGGTTTTTTGTAAGTCTGAAAGATGTTTCTGCGTGCTGCTTATAAATATTAGTGGTGATATCTGACAACATGTTTTAATAGTCAAGTCACATGAAAATAAATTATCAACTGTCCTATTGTATTGTGAGCCAGTGTTCAATTCCTGTTTCGTTTAAATGAAGCCAATCAGATTCGAGAAGCAGAAAGAATTGTTGTATAATGATATATAATTCATACTATACTTATATTGGAGATGAGTGAGCTGCATACACACTTTCTATCTTTTGCCCGTTTCTCCTCATCTTTTCTTAACCTGATGCCTGTTTTTCTCATCCATAGTTCAAAATGTGTTGCATTACATCTCCACCTCTCCCTCCCTATATATGAGGTGTCGCCATTGAAGCTGTGACTTGGCATGAACTAACCTCGCTGCAGCTCTTTGAGTAACCTCACAGAGGAACAGATCTTCCAAAGTCCCGATCAGATTAACTGATTGCATGGTCACAATGATATGTTTGACGTAAGGTGCAGATAAGCAATTTAAATCCAATCACGCATTTTGTTATCCTCGCCGTCACAAAGAGCGCAGCTCATTGTTGCGTAGCAATAAAAGACGAGCAACATTTTGAGTGGTTTGGATAGAAGAAAAAAGCACCTTGACTCGCATTTAAAGGATAAGTTCATTTTCAAAAAAAATCTAGATAATTTACTCACAACCATGTCATCCAAAATGTTGATGTCTTTCTTTGTTCAGTCGAGAAGAAATTATGTTTTTTGAGGAAAGCATTTCAGGATTTTGGACTCCAACACTTAACAGTTTTAATGCAGTTTAAAATTGCAGTTTCAAAGGACTCTAAACGATATCAAACGAGGCATAAGGGTCTTATCTAGCGAAACAATTGTCATTTTTGGCTAGAAAAATAAAAATATGCACTTTTAAACCACAACTTCTCTTCTACCTCCGGTCGTGTGACACGCCAGCGCAACCTCACGTAATTGTGTAATCACGCCGAAACGTCACAGATGACGTATGCAAAACTTCGCCCCAGTGTTTTCAAGTGTGGAGAAAGAGCACCGTTCCGACGTTGTTGTATGTTGAATGATACTAATTAATGTCTTTGTGTCAGTTTATTGTTTCAAATGGTCCGCAAATGTGCGTTTTATATATGTAACACGTGACCTTTCGATGTCATTACGCAATTATGTGAGGTCGCGCTGGTTTAAAAGTGCATTTTTTTTCTTGCCAAAAATGACAATTGTTTCGCTAGATAAGACCCTTATGCCTTGTTTGAAATCATTTAGAGTAGTGTTGTAGTCAAAACCACTTAAACTGAGACCAAGTCATGACCAAGACCAAGAAAGGCCGAGACCGAGACAAGACAAAGACTTTAAATGGTCGAGACCAAGTCAAGACCAAGACAGGCCGAGACCAAGTCAAGACCAAGACCAGTGCAAGTCACTTCATTAAAACATTTATGATAAAATGTGGAATATGCATATGATTAGGCACTTCTTGTCTGTGTGTGTGTGTGTGTGTGTGTGTGTGTGTGTGTGTGTGTGTGTGTGTGTGTGTGTGTGTGTGTGTGTGTGTGTGTGTGTGTGTGTGTGTGTGTGCACGCGCCATCAGAGAAGTTGATAAAATAATCAAAGCAAAGGCATTGCAGATATGTGGGAATTTATCTTTGTAAGCAAATAAAAGTGAACAAACACTAAAGAGCTGAAATCAACCTGATTTATTCTGACCTGTCTTTCCATGGCTTGCCATCCACTTAACACAATGCAGGTGTTTTTAGTAATAAAATTTGAAAAATTGTCATCGGGAGAAACTTAAACAATGCTTAAACAATGACAACATCATATGCCAAACCTGAATAAACTGCATAAAATTAATGATAAAAAATAAATTTGTGATGTGCCATAAGTTGTGGTCTTGACCGGTCTTGAAATAAAATTCCGAGTCTTCTTTGTCTGAGACCGAGACGAGACAGAGTAAAAATGCGGTCTATTCCAAGATGAGACCGGTCTCAAGAACTACAACAGTTTAGAGTCTTATGAAACTGCAATTTGCAACTTTATTGAAACTATGTTAAATGTTGGGGTCTATTAAAGTCCATTAAAATTACAAAAATCCTGGAATGTTTTCCTTAAAAAACATAATTTCTTCTCGACTGAACAAAGAAAGACATCAAAATTTTGGATGACATAGTGGTGAGTAAATTATCTGAATTTATTTTAAGAAAATAGATTAATCCTTTAATACACGTTTTTAGATGCGATTGAGAATGGCCCCGTAAACGTTTACATCAATAATCAAACAAATATGAAACTAAGTAAATAAAAGTCTTTTTGTGGGATTATGTTATATTTTTGACAGCAGACGCGGGCTACAGAGAGGGCGGGCCGCAAATGGCTCGTGGGCCATTTTGAGACAACTGCTCTAATTAATTGTTTTAATACTAAATACAGATTTTCTGGTTATATTCTAATAAAGAAACTAAAATGAAAACAACAAATCTAAAGATGGCACGGTGGTCTAAGACTTTTTTACAGTATATGTTTTTTTTGCAGATACAGCAGATAAGACCTCTCGGCCTGACTTCCGCATGTCTGTCCTCACTGTTGTTTCAGTCAGTGGCATAAAACAGGTTTGCCGCATCCGAACCATCTGATTATATCCCATCGCTGACTGTCCATCATCTACAATGAGCATATTAAAAGTGTCAAAAAATGAGTGACATTTAGGTCTTGCTTTTCTACTTTTCTCTGACTGACTGACTTGCTGCCTGCTGCCTCCACCCCCCAACATCTGTGTCAAACTCCGCTGCCATTTGGAGAGAATTATTCACCTCATATACCGACTGGAACATTGCTCAGTATGATATATCCAGCTCTTTTCAACACTTCCACACTATCAGGTGTCTTTCTATATCTCATTTTCAGCAACTATTTTGTCTGCCCACCTTGTTCTCTGGGTAATACTGCTGCAGTTAAACCGCAGACGAATCTCAATATAGGGTTTATATTGCATTTCAACAGCTTGTATATTTATATTTATAGTGTTTGCCGTATTTAAGATGTAGTTTTCCAGTGCATTTCAAATACATTTAATGGTGATTTACTCGTGAATATATTTAGTTCCATGCACAGACCAACCCTGAAATAACATGCAAACTCTGTTTAGCTCTCACATTAGAGAAACACAGTGAGCTCATTCTAAACTTAGCGTTTGTTTTTCCATTAACAGCGATATCACTGAGCCGGGATGTGAAATGGGCTTTCTCATTATAAGAGCCAACGATATGCACTGTAAACACATTCATATTCTGAATGCAATTAATCCACGTGAGCGGCTCTGTTGTGACATTTCGAGCCTTGGGAATAATGATGTTTCCCATCCCGTCGCACTGACCAAGGAGCTGCCGCGAAGATGGGTGCGCTGGAAAAGCACTTGCGGTAAACAATGTGTGAAAAGCGTGTGGGAGAAAGTGAGGGGGTAGGAGGATGTGTGGCGGTTCAGGGTCTCCATTAGCGCCGGAGTTACTAATGAGCAAATGGGGGTCCTTGTTGTCCCAGTGGGCAGCGCACGCCGAGTTCAATGTCACAGATTATCCTCTTCCACACAATGTCCTCAAGATACACACGCATGGACTATTGGCACACGTATATGGCTAATAAACCTCACGATGGTCATTAAAAATGAGCTGTGTGAGCGAAACCCAAACTCTAGAGAAAGATCACAAAGACTGGCTGCACAGATTCAAGGCTCGCTTTTTTATTTATTAGCTTCTTCATCCTGAAACACCAAATTAAACAATGTTAGTGTAGTGTGCTTGCGCTTTCATTTTGTCAAAATGAAAAGAGACGAGCCTAAATATGAAACACAGAGGCGCACTTCTGTACGCATTCTTAAAGTGTTAGCTCACCCAAAAATAAAAGTGCCTCATTATTTTCTGACCTTCATGTTTTTCAAACCTGCATGCTCTTGTTTTCCTGTGTTTCTAAAAAATGGGACGGTTACATGGTTTTGCTATTCAACAACAGTTTATTATAATCACAATCTATCAAACATTTACGCATTTATGCATTTGGCAGATGCTTTTATATAAAGAGACTTACATTGCATTCAGTGGCGGCCAGTGACTTCTTTTTTCGAGGGCGCACGATGCGAAGATACAACATGTATGTAGCCCGTCGTGTGTGGTTCGTAATTTCAAAATATGTGTTTGCCGCGTCGAGTGAACATATGTGCATCACGTGTCTTATCAAAATAAGTGCCTGCTGCAGATGCGTCTAAAGGGTTTATGATAAAGAGACGCTCGCGTTTGCCAGATACTCGCATAATCTCATCCGTAATCAGAGTTAACTGTTAACTCTTTCCCTCGTCAGATATCTCGTCAATTAAGAGAAAGCGCTTCCCCGCCAATGACGAGATTTTCCGTCTTTCCGCAATACCGCTACTATCCACCAGGTGGCGCAACTTTTTAAATCCGGAAGTATTGCCATATGGCAAGCTGCTGCATGTCCGTGTCTGTTTAAAAGATCGCTCTGAATGGATCTCTATGAAAAGTCCGTCACAAACATGGAATTATCTCTGCTTTTTGCTCAAAATGTGGTGTTTTTGCAGAAACCTACCCATATTCAAAAGCTGATTACAAAAGAACTACTCAAGGTAGGATGAAACGTTTTTTTTTTTTTTTTGAAAGCAGAGGGTCTGTTCTTTCATTTGGTATATTGTATGTTTATATATCTGAAGAAGAACATTTTCTGGAAGGCATTAAACTTTGGTGAAAATCATGAAAAACGCTGGCGCTGGCTGGCAACTTTTTTTAAAAACGTTGGCGCGGAAAGAGTTAAGGGAGTGTCTTGCGTGTAAAAATAGTGGTAGTTCGGTAGCAGCGGACAGCAGCTGGAAGAAACGCATCAGGGATCGAGTAGGCATCACACCCTAATCAAGATCTTTTTTTTTTAAGTAGCGTTTCTTTTCATGACGGCCAAGGTGCGAAATGTTGTCATTCGTAGTCATTTCCCGTATCCGTAAAAATCATAGACAGCAAAAGATAAAAATATCCGTAAATCGTAGCAAGCTAGCCGATGCTTGTCAGTAGCCTACTGGTACTCGGTAGGTACTCAAGATGGCGGCAGACAACTGGAATGACGTAAAAGGTCACATGACTGATATTCATGAATATCACCCCGTATGGTCCTTCAGAGGTGGTATATAGCAGGGGTTTTCAAACTGGGGGGCCACGAGATGGTGCCAGGGGGCCCCCAGTTTTATGACATTTTATAAAATACATTAATTGATCATGAATTCTGTGTAATTAAACATAAAAAATAAGGCTACTAACCAAAAGCACTACTTTTTTTGTATAATTTAATGTGTTTTAGTAAAATGTTGAGTTTAGAACAGTTTTTGTCACAAATTTTCTTTGGGGGGCCGCGAAGGAATGCACCATACACAAGGGGGGCCGCACGCTGAAAAAGTTTGGGAACCACTGGTATATAGGACTAAAAATGGTTCCCTTATGATTACAGGTTTTTAGCGCTATTTAGCACCAATTTTTGGTATTACAGTTAAAAAAAACATTTTACAACATGGATACAACAAGATTGGAATAATATTACAATAAATCCTTTTTGAATTTATTTTTTTTAAGAAACCAGAGATGACCAGATATACAAGGAATTATAATGTACTGTATAATATGCTAAAACAAATCTTCTTGGTGTCTGAAAGGTATGCTGCATGCTCCCTGACAGTTGACAGCAACTCATACACCAAGTGTTGTTGCTTTTCTCGGAAAGGGAATAAATATAGGAACCGATGTGTTATGGACGATATTCCAACTGACTGATGCAAGGAGGAGGTCTGGTCTTTGGGATTCAGGATGAGTTTGTATGTGTGTGTGGTGTGAATAGAGTGAACTCTATTGAGACAAAGACGGGCTGAGCTCAAAGGAACCTGATGCATTATTAATGCAAGTTAAATTGAAGGAGCATCTTTCCTGCCTGCCGGTTTCTCACCGCATTTGATTGGGTGCAGCCTGTGCCACAGAATGAATAGCTGTGCCCTTCCTTCTGTCTTACCGTAGTGTCTCTTTATCTCCTTAGGTGCTCTCCCATTTTTTCTTCATTTTTATCATTTATCTACTTCCCTCTCTGGCCGTTACACCGCGCGCGTGCGTGTGTGTGTGGACACATGATCACAGAGGCATTAATCCATCATAATAGAGCAGATGCATTTATCATTGTCAGACAGGGCTGTCTTAGGGATGATGATTTTAGCGAAATGGGCCGAGGCTGTGGAACGTGTGTGTTTGTGTGTTTGGTATTTAAAGCATTATGTCGCACACACCCCAGAATTGTTGCATTAATTCTGGTAAGCTGCGTGTATCGGTGGTGTGATGTCAAATCAAGTTCACAGCTCACGATGTGGCTGCAAACCCTGCCAATATTTCAGGTTTGTGTGAATATATTCTCACGCTTTTGAAGATGTTTGGGTGTCTGGAAGACAACAAGTCTTGTTGCCAACCACACTGGCATTGTGATGACACAGTGTCACTATAGACCTTGATATTAAGCCAAACGCACACACACAGTCCATCTGCATGGTTGCATTCTGACAATTTAAGCCATACTGTTTGTGCATAGGCACTACTTAGTGGCTGGCGGTGACTTCTTTTTTCAAGGGCGCACGATGCGAAGTTTGTCACAACATGTATGTAGCCCATCATGTGTGTGGTTCGTAATTTCAAAATATGTGTTCGGCGCGTCGAGTGAACCTGTGTGCATCACGTGCCTTGTCAAAATAAGTGCCTGCTGTAGACGCGTCTAAAGTGTTTATGATAAAGAGACGCTCGCGTTTGCCAGATACTCACATAATCTCATCCGAATCAGAGTTTAATGTTAAGGGAGTGTCTTGCGTGTATTTTGTGAACGTGAGCGTCTCTTTTATCATAAACGGTTTTGACGCGTGTGCAGCAGGCACTTATTTTGACAAAACACTTGATGCACATGGTTCACATAACGCAACAAACACATATTTTAAAAACACGAGCGACACACATGACACTCCGAACACATATTTTGAATTTGGGCTCCTCGGAAGAGCAGTTACGAGCCGCCACTGGCAGTACTGTATATAGGGGTGACCATACGTGCCGTTTTTCCGGGACGCGTCCTGGCCAGGATTTTGGGTGCATCGAATGAAACTACAATGATTGTATATGTTTTTAACTGAAATGTGAGAACCTCCATGACGTATGTGGTCGACAAATACAATTTCCGGAAATCCTGGCCATAACACGTCCCAGAAAAATGGCACGTATGGTCAGTCTATATGTAGCACGTATGCAATAGTAGCAGGCTAGTTTTCATGTAGTTCAGTTTGTACAGCACAACAGCCTGCAAAGTGTAAACTTAAAAATATCTTATAGTCACAATGCAAAATATGATGCTATTATCACAAAATTGCATATTGTAAACACGCACACACACAACTTTGTCTATATATCGATTTTTCTGTCTCACTCTATTTCTAAGGGGGAAAAAGAAAAATATTAGACTTAAAATGGTCTTTTCTTTCCTGTTTTTTTATTTGCATCCATATTGATATGTGTGTCTGC
Organism: Misgurnus anguillicaudatus; assembly: GCF_027580225.2. Lineage (NCBI taxonomy): Eukaryota > Metazoa > Chordata > Actinopteri > Cypriniformes > Cobitidae > Misgurnus > Misgurnus anguillicaudatus. The sequence goes on from NC_073348.2 coordinate 29,357,880, forward strand.
AAGGAATGTTCAATGCGCGTTTTTTATACTTTGAGCACCTGCCTCTCCAAAGGTCTCTGCACTACCCGGTCAACAAAAAAAAAACACATTGAGGGGCTGTTTCCCGGACAGGGCTTATCCTAGTCCCCGACTAAAATGCATTATGGATTATTGGATTATTAATCTAAACCTTGTCTGGAAAATTGCAAAATGTTTAGCTTGAACTGTAAATTGTTCTGGATAACAGCATCTCCCAAATGTGTAAATATAAATGCAAATTCAAGTTGTTTATCCATGTGATTATTTCATTGTATTAATAAACATTTCTCTTTATTCTTATCTTTAATTAACATCTCTATATTCAATTGGCTTTCGCACCACAGTGACATGTTGGATTCAGGGGACCCAATCAAAGTGACTCGAATATGCGGTTTAAAAACAGCAGTTTTAAGATAGCTTCATCTAATTAACAAGCACTGTATGACAAAACGCATCTTGAAATAAAAGCACCCAAGGTCACACATCATTAAAATGAGTTTATTTCATGGTGAATGCTGTAAATTATTTGCCTGCGCTTTTCTGTGACAAAGCTGAGAGTTATAATGGAGACTGTGAATATATCCTTTAAAGGGGTCATGTCACGTAATGTACCTTTTTGACATTTACAACATAAAGCTTTCCACAGACCATTTACTGAAGTAAACTGCAAAGCAGGTCATTCATAATTTGTTATGGTTATAATGCCACAACTCTAAGCAGACCACCCACGTTTATATATTAATACCTATTTAGTAGTTTGTAACTAAAACCTTCCTGATGTGAACCTGGACTCAAAGTGTTGACAAACAGATGACAATTATTATTTAGTACAGTGGCTCAGAGGGGTAACATTGTTGCCTGACAACAAGAAGGTCCCCAGTTCATCCTCGGCTTGGGAAGAGGTTGTATGTCCTCCTTATGTCACTCTGTGGGTTTACTCCAGGTACTCCAATTGGAGATGCCACATGGTCCTTCCCCAACTTGTGTTTGAATTAACCAGTGGAATGGTGTTAAGAGATGAATAAAACATTCTTTTACATAGATACATTTTTAAAGGTCAACAGCAAAATCAACTGCCATAATTCTTCTAACACAATTATAAAAAATCCTAACCTGTATATGCATAAACAATACTTGTGTAAAAAAAGTTTTCAGCTAAAAAATTTTGGTACATTTAAATTTGATGTGATTTATTAAAACCAGTGCTGCTTTTATGCAATAAATATATGAAGAGTTTGGTTCCAAAACACAATAAATCCATTTTGACTCCATTAATGTATTTTCTATACCAAGAAATTGACAAGATGAAAACCACTATTTTCTGTTACAAACTTTTACATAGCATCTTTAGGTTATAATAACATTAAAAATTCAAATTCATAATTTTATTTTCAAATATTTATTATAAAAACGGATTATTTTTTCCGCAAAATGCAATAAATCCATGGCAAGTTTTTTTTTTCAAAATGTTATAAATCTACTGAATCCTATATAAATGAGCATTCATCTTTGATATGTTATATTCATTTAGTTGACTAGTGGTATACACTGATTAAAAAATAAACATTAATGGCATTAACCAAAACACTTACTTTGTCATATTAAGAACACGGTCATTGCTGCTGTTATACTTGGACGTCGTCGCTGAACTTTTTTGCCAGCGATCAGCTGTAAACATTTTTGGTCCTGCTCGATTTTTGTTGAATGGAAAGTTTTTCATAAGATCCCCTGGGATCAATATGTTAGCATGACAGAAGTTTGATGTTATCGGGTGAACAAACAACAGCCGGCATTTTTCCTTCTCCCGAGTGCCTCTCACATAAATTATGAGTTTTTGATTGCTTACATTTCTTTCCCGCTATAGAAAACCACCAAAGGTTTATCAATGCCATTAAAATTACTTTTTTGTTTTTGTTTGTTTGTTGATCACGAAGTAGAAAGTAGATGAGGAAAACTGGGATTCTGTGTGTATTCAAAGCGGCGCCATTATTGTTTACAATGCGTGGAATGGTGCGCTGTGATTTGTTGAGCGGATTTATTGCATTCTGCAGAGAAGGAGGACTGGCGCTTATCGTGTTTTGGAAAAAAGGGAGAAAAGATGACAGAATAACACGGCAGATTTTGGATTTTGCGTAAAAATGAATTTACTTTTTAATTCTGACCTGATACAATACTGATTTTGGCTGTAACAGTTTTTTAATGGCATTTATCGCGTTTTGGAACCAAACTCTTCATATTTTATAGCAATTAATTTGTTTGGTTATTAAAATTACTCTTTGCATAAGTAACATTTTTGCCATTCATTGAAAATTCATTCAGAAATTCAGACTCAAAAATTGGACTGCTGTGATTGAATCCACTAGAAACACAATCAAGCGTCTATCCGTACTATTATTTTCCTTGATCTATCAACTGCATGTGTGTGCAAACTAGAAAGTGGGATGTGCAGCCACTCCAGTATCTTCCAGGATTAAATGACGATGACTTTACAGTGGGAATTGTTGTGGAATTTTATGGAAAAGGTTACAGAGCTCCCCAGAATCATGAGAAAGCTGTTTCGTTCATCCTCGATAAACCTCGCCAGCTCTCCGACCCATTATCACAACACTCAAGCAGGTGACAACATCACTTCACCCTAAATTAAGTGAGCAAGCGATAAAAAAATAGATGGCATAAAAGGAAATGTCATTCTCCTTTAGCCCTAAATGAACCTCGAAGTCTGAATATCTCCAGCGCAAAAGTTTCATTTTGCACAAGTCATTGATTCCTGCAGGGTGTGCATCTGAACATTTTTATTTCTTCTCTGGGATTTATAACCTCGCAAATCTATTACACTGCGAATATCGTCTGCGTCTAAGTGTGGGCAGGGAGCTCCCACAGTACGCTGAAGAAATGCTTAGTCACATTAGTCACAGTCCAGAAATGAAATCTGCAAATCTCTAAGTTTCAGAAAGATGAATGTAGAGAAAAAAGCCCCGTAAGCTCAGGAATACTGGATGTGATATATTGTCTAAAAATCCCCTGGAATCACTTTGTTGACATATTTCCCAAAAGGAAGCGTTTGATTGGATAAAAACCTGTAAAAGTACAGTAGTACAGGATTCATCAATATGTGTTTGGATTTTAAACGTTTATATCTGCAAAAGGTTATTTTAGGTGAAATGCAAACGAGTATGTAGAGAGCTTCCAATACACAAGGACTCAAAATGTTGATGTCATGGGGGCTTTAATAGTGTTTGTGAATGGGAGAATTGATTTCCTATTTTTGCAAGATGGAACGTTGTAACAGTGGTGACTGTGTGCTATCCATTTAGTTTCTCTCTCTCGCTCTTTATTCTAATGGATGTTATGGTGCTGAGGGTCTGGTATGTGAATGGTAGGCAGATTTGATTGCAGGGTTGAGGACATTGGAATAAAAGGCCGACCCAACTGCCTTGAATTCTTTCAGGCTTCCCACAACAGACTGTAATTAAACTGTAAAACTCCACAGGAACGAAGCCGGTGCTCATGGTGGATTGCTCTCCCACAGATTCAGTTACAACAAATACCTCAGGCCAATAAGAAGCATAAAATAAAAGCAAACACAAAAGAAACAGCGGTGTATAAATCAACGGGGGCTTTCTTTTGTTCCGCATAAGCTTAAAAATTGTAAACTCTGTTTACAAATTTGCCTTTGACCTTTTTTGTACGGCAGATATCTCCGAAGGTTCTGACAATCTCATTTCTCGTTTTAATGCGGGGCAAGTATAACGGTTGCTATTATCTTACAGCTGTACATTCGCATGCATGTAAATTAATGCTAATGTTTGCAGTGTTTAAATTATTTCCAGCGAGAGTGCGTGTTTACACGTTCAGAGTTTTAATAAGGAATTCATCAGCGCTGAAGCGAGCTCTGAGAGAACCGCTGTGTCAAAGAAGTTCAGTTTGCAAATAAATGACTGTCGCCGACCCCTCCATGCGCTAGTTTTTACATAATAAAGTTTCTTCAAGCAAAGAAATTCAAAGAAACATACTGTTTGCTCACTTTAAGCCCAACGAGGATTAAAAGAAGATCATTACTGATCAGTTTAGAGGACTATAATGTTTAAACACAAACTAGAGCTGATCAGTAAAATGCACCCTCATTATTTTTTGTATTAAAGATGAACTTTGGTCTCTCCCGAATCGCACACACAAAGTCTAAACGTCATGCGGCCAATATTCTCCTCACGGATTACCTGATGCATATTGCATGAAATCGCCAGTTTCAATCTGATTGGCTGGCTTTACATAACTTATGTGACATAGGGGTAGGAATCAGCTGGGATGTGGGAATATTGTTTTAGATTCATATGTGGGTCACAATGTGAAAGTACTGCTTTCATTATGTTAAATGTGAAGTTCAAAGTGTGATATTTAACTTATGTTGGACTTTGCAGCCCATAGTTTTGTTTTATTTCTTATTTTATTTTAATTATTTTCTTTTGTATTTAGTAGTTTATGCTTCGATCATTCCAGGTTTGGATTTTGTTGTAAAAGAAATATAAAATGTGTGTTGACCTGAAGCTACATTTAGCCTTCTCATAAAAATATAAACTATATTATTAAAAATCATATAATATATTAAAGTATTTGAACAAAAATCATGTTAAAATGTAAATATATATATATTTTGAGATTGATCATGCTAAAGTAATGCTGTTACCCACTGTATAGATGTCTATTTGCAACTTTACCTATAGTAAATTGAAGTCAAAATGTTACCCCCTCTTGGCAAATTAAGTCGCACATTTTTTAAAATTTGTTATTTTTACCTTAAAATCCCTTAAAAATCAACAATATTGGCACAAACCAAGTTAAAACCCATATATTTTACTGTTTAATTGACATTGAGAAAGACCAGCCTGATCTCACAAGAAATCGTACATATTTTACTTGGCTTATTTGTATCAAGTCATACGAAGTTAATCGTGCAAAAGCGTATGATTCTCATAAAAAAACAACGAAACCGAACCCCTAACCCCACACCTAGCCCCAACGTCACAGGGGTCAAGGCAAAAAAATCGTACCGAAACTTACGAATGTGGTCGTATGAATTTATACAAATTAGCCAACTCGTAAAATATGTAGGAATTCTCATGAGATAGCAGACAGCTTTGGACAGACAGCTTTAAAATCTATTGTAATGCAAGGATTTAATATAATGTTGCACATCAGATATTTTTCCACATCAGTTAACCAGATTATAAATGCATGAATTCTTGTCGAAACTGTAATTCAGTTTATATTGAGATCTGAGAGTCTGAGAGTTTTGTGGGCATGCATCGGATTTGTCAGTCAACGTTGAGTAAGGTCGACGTTTTCATGTCTTGTTGCTCTTAATAACTCTTTTAACATCAATCAGGTCTCGCACTTTATCTCTCTTAATATCTCTTTTAACATTAAGCAAGTCCAGCCTGATCTCACGTATTTTATGGGATGGCAAATTTTTATGAATTCATATAAAAACATACAATTTTCATACACAAAATAGCAAAAACCCTCATCACAGTGACAAAAGCAAATTGTACAAAAATGTACATGTAACATGTTGTTGTACAAATAAATACAAATAAGCCATCCTTATGTAAAATACATACGAATTGCAATAAGATTGTCTCATTCCTGCATGTTTTAAAGGAGACATACCATGAAAATTTGAATGTTTCCATGTTTAAGTGCAATAATTTTGTCCCCAGTGCTTTTATTAACTTAGTTTTGGTAAACCATTTTCCACAAGCATGTGAGAAAATATGTCATTGAAATTTTGCTCCCCTGGTGATGTCAGAAGGGGATAATACCACTCGTTAATCTGCACTATCACTATCCAACCACGCCACTGCCATTTAGTACAGAGATCAGCTCGTTTGCATTTTAAAGGACACACCCAAAACAGCACATTTTTGCACACACCTATACAAAGTGACAATTTTGACATATAATAAATTATCTATATGATATTTTGAGCTAAAACTTCACATATGTACTCTGGGGACACCAAAGATTTATTTTACATCTTAAAAAAAAGTCTTGTGAAATGTCCCCTTTAAATCCGAACCCAGAACGCCAGAGGCACAAGTGATTTGCTTCCAAAGAATACGCCCCCTTTGTTTAAAGTTTAAGATTTATGACGGTACACCTCTCAGCAAACGAACGAATGTACAGTTTAGATGTTTATTACTATTTTGGAGTATTGGGATCGCTAGACACGGGCTTAATGTATCTATTTTTATGAAAACCTCAGTTCTACCAAAATCGACATTTTGCCTGTAGCTCAAAATTAGACTGTGTGCATTCCGACTCATTTAGACAGTACGGGTCACATATTACGTAAGTTAAAACATTTAAAAATCTGTCAAATTAATGTAGATTGTACAGGTAAATTAATCTACATTTGTGTAAATTTGATGAGAAACGTGTGAGAGAAAAGCTTAGTTTGGGAAATTGTTAAAATCTCTCCTGAATCTTTTAGTAGAGACTGTGTCTTTACTTAGAAGAAAAATGTGAGACACATGTGACTTAAACGTTTCCATTTGCTTTCCTAATAATCTTATTGATGACCAAATTGAGATATTAAAGAGATCTCATCTGTGTTTTTTCTTTCTTATAAGAAGGTTTCCAGCTGGTTGAATTAGATAAGGTGGTCCATATGGTCCAGGCTGGATTGGGTAGATACCTAATGAAGCTGAAGTTGTCCATCTTACGCCTGGTATGGTTGACCAGCCTGACCACAATAATCTTACATTACTTGACTTGCACTAAAGAGAAAGAAACAGACTTTTCTTCTTGCATTCTACTCTCAACTTTTACAGTCATACCTGCTCTGGTGTTGGACATAAATTATATAGCAGCCTTCAGAAAGGGAAGCTTGTTAAAGGTGGACCATAGGAGCTTACGAGAGCTGCACACACACACACAACATAAGGCAGATGCCTGTGTCATGAAGCCTAAAGCAGTGGGCGTGAGGCTCGTGTCTCACCCAGCGCTCACCAGAAGTGAGCAGACCCTCATTATGCCCAGCTGGAGATGAGCTCTGACATGTCCACTGAGCTGAAGAGAGATCTCCAAAGATCACGCCCGCCAACCTTTCAGCTGATCTCAGATCTGCCCGGGGATAATAAAGGCGGGGGGTGTCTGCATGCGAGCTGTTTTCGGAACGCCGGCTGGAACGATCTGTCCCTTCCTGCCATTATCTTTACATTTACTCCTGCAGAAGTCTGACAGGTGCTGGACACAAGGATTGGCTGACACACACTGACCGTAATAGAATGGGCAGTTCTGGAGATGACGGTTTAATGGACACGACTAAAAAAAGGACCGCAGGGGAAATAGGCAGTCCAACTATAAGACAGATGATTCAGCACAGTTCACAATCTTACTGATGTTGAGTGACTGACAGGTATTTTAGGCGTACCTGGATATTACAACAATCTACCAGTTCCCACCTGAACAGCCTTAGGTGGTTTGTTGGTTTCAGCTGGTGGGAGCTGGTCTAGATTTTCTTAAAGACTGGTCAAGCTGGCGTTCATCCTGTCAGGCTGGTCATTTTTTGGTTTTACTGGGATTTGAGATGGTCTTGCTGTTCGCAAAGAATGATTAAGTTGGTGTTCAGCCTGTCAGGCTGGTAATTTTATGGTTTAACAGGGATTTGAGATGATCTGTTCTCAAAAGGCGGTTCAAGCTGCTGGTCAGGCTGGTCTTTTTGATGGTTTAACAGGGATTTGAGATGGTCTAGTTGTTCTCAAAGACTGGTCAAGCTGCTGTTCAGCTGGTCAGACTGGAATTTTCTGATGTTGTGTGTTCTACAATCTACAGATCTGTATTTTCCACAAACTAAATAGATACAGTTTATTTACAGTTTATAACAGTATGTAAAATTTATTTTGTTCAGTGTAATGCATTGTTTTATCATATATTTCTTATGTATTTAATACGATTATCACTGACACAAGTTCACACAGTGTAGACAGAGGAAAACTGTTTAACCAAACCTGGCAACACACCTAACCAAGCCTGGTTCAGTCCAACAGCTTATGGAGTTTTTATTCAGCCACCTTTGGTTTGTTCACCTGGTTCTTAAAGGGACACTCCACTTTAAAAAAAAAATAGGCTTATTTTCCAGCTCCCCTAGAGTTAAAAAAATTTAATTTTACCATTTTGGAATCCATTCAGTCGATCTCCTGGTCTGGCGGTACCACTTTTAGCCAACCCAATATCACGCAAATACGTGACTATTTCACGTATGGACCAACGTGAAAATGTCACGTTTTGCCGCGTTTGAACGTGAGCATGTCACGTTTTCTGTTTGTGTCACTGTCACGTATTGGTTCCTGAACTTTTTTGTCCTAATTTCTTACCATTGTTGCTTCGGTTTAGGGTTAGATTTACATAAAATGACATCCTTACCTAAACAAACTCTAACCCCAACGTTATTCGACAATTGGTTAAATTTTAGAAAATATAAAAGAATAAGTCTTTTTTTTTTATAAACCAATACTTAAAGTGACAAATACTTAAAGTGACATATAACGCAAGCACCAAATCTAACCCTGAACCGAAGCGAGAATGGTTTGAAAATAGGACAAAAAAGTTGAGTAACCAATACGTGACAGTGACACAAACAGAAAACGTGACATGCTCACGTTCAAACGCGGCAAAACGTGACATTTTCACGTTGGTCCATACGTTAAATAGTCACGTATTTGCGTGATATAGGGTTGCTTTTAGCATAGCTTAGCATAATTCATTGAATCTGAGTAGACCATTAGCATCGCACTCAAAAATATATGATATTACACAGCGCCCGAAAATAGTCCCCTTGATAACTTTCAAAAGCTGGGGACTTTTTTCGGGTGCTGCATAATATCATTGCGCTCAAAAACATATGATATTATGCAGCGCCTGAAAATAGTCCGAAAATATTCCCCTTGGTACCTTTCAATAGCTGGGGACTATTTTCGGACGCTGCGTGATATCATTGGTACGGCAGCAAAGTCCTTGATTTCGCTGGAATAAGAGTATAGTTCCTAGCCATATCGGCCTAGAAAATTGCAACTTTTAATTTTCTGTCAGTCTTAGTATACAATGTAACTTCAGAAGAGTCAAGTTTTAAATAGGAAAAATATCGAAACCTTTTGGTCATTTTTGAAAATGAGCATTTTGAAAAAGCGCATGTTAATATTACATTAAATGTACAAATGTAGTATTTTAAGTCTTTGTATTTTATGGGGACATTGATTTTATAAGAAAATCTGTGGAAGTCACTGAGTTGTGAATTATTTATCTTACTGTAAAAATGTAGCCTGGGTGCCAGCCGATCTTAGCTCCGCCCACAAGAATTTGAAAACGGGAAGATCGGTCTGGCGTTTCTCCGTTGAGGAGCTACTATGCTAAGACAAATGCTGGTCGAACCAATCAAATTGTCAGGGCGGGCTTTATACGATGATGGACAGATAATCAACAGTCACGTAATGAACCACGTCACCAACGAGCGCGTGTGTTGAATGGCTGCCGCTGTAGAGTTCAGATGTGTGGATTCTGACATGGAGTCTGTTCTAAAAGATATCGACAGAGCATTGATTTTAAAAGAGGAACAGAGAAACGCGAGCAGGGCATTTGTTGATGTTTTTGCCGTCCTTCCTATTCGGCAAAAGTTGGTCGCAACTGAAATGGCTAACGTTATCACGGCGATGCAACTCAGCGTGCATGACGAGATGGATATAATTAGCGGTCGTTGCCAGCTTCTTTTCGGAAGCCCGGAATCGTGGTTGCTGAATAAGTGGAGGGACATGCTAAGCTCCAATATTTTCAAGCCAACGTAATGGGTATTGTCGTGGATGAAGTTCACCTAACGTACAAATGGTAAGAGATAGCCTTACTCTATGACTTAGTAAATACTTCATGTTGTGATATAAACAAAATGTTGTAAACATAATAGGTGTTGATGTACATTCGCTAACTCAGTATAATCACAATGTTAGTGTCATTGAAGCGAAATAATAACTAGCAGTTCGGTCAGGCTGCAAAGACGTAATTTCAACATACGTCACACACTCCGTTGCTCTGATTGGTCGTAGGTCTATCCAATTGAGTGCAGAGGCATTTTTCGGTTGAGACACGTTTCATAATTATAGCTTAATGGAGCGGTATCAGACTCAAATTCTGACTAGAATTGAGTATGACAACGTCAGGCTAGTAAAAATGCACATTGCTAGGAAAATACTGCTATTGTCACTTAATGTAACTAGCATTTACAGCTATTTGCACTTAGTGTAAATGGCGGCTGCCTTCTTTTTATTTCTGCAATGTGAAAAGGTGAAAATGTTCCTGCAATCTGGTTTATTGAACACTTGATTTATTGAACACTATTTCATGAAATATTTCACTGTACTACACTTACAGTCTCTGCTTCTCTCCCCAAATTACTCTTGCGGCTCTCCGGGTGTGTTCTTGCATCGGTAGTTTTTTCTTACGTCTCATCCGTGTTAACATCCTTTACTGCGGGAATGTTTCTAAAGTACGAAAAAGCAGTAGATCAGATACCTTATATGAAAATTATTAAAAACATTAAACAGTTGGATTGTCAATGTTTTTAAAATCGGATAAAAGATGAAAAAGTTAATCTCTAGCTGTGTCCCAGGCGACATAAGTGGCTCGTCTTGGATTTCCTATGGAGTAGCATCACATGTCAGTCTCACTGTTTGATTCTGTGTGTGTTACTGACCTCAGCAGCAAACGAAAGGCAAAGTGTGAATTGCATGCCAACACTTTTCACTCTCTCCCATCTTACCAGCACAGGAACCCTGCAGTGAGACACGTGTGACATTACTGCCTCAGCGGCTCAAAGTTAATGAGCCTAAACACCAAATGCAAGTCTCTGTGTGTCTTTGAGAGTGGTAAATGTGAACATGTGTGTGATAGAGAATAAGAAAAAAGGTGTGCATGTGTCAATGTTTGGGCTCTGTCCATATGGAGACCCACAACAGTTATCAGCCCACGTCCTGAAGTGAGCTTCACATGAAGAAGTAAAGTGAGGGAGCGTGCAAAGGAACAATGGCACTCGTTGTGGCAACAGTGTGGACCTGTCAAGTACAGAAAATCTGGCTGAAGATCCTGGCGGGATGGTGAAATGGATGGCAAGATGAAACTCCAGCCATGTGGCTTATCTGCAGCCTGACTTCATTGGCATAAAAAACCCTTCAGCTCTTCTTCAACCAACACTTCACAGCACCCATGCTGAGACCACTAGAGAAAATATCTTTGAATCTTCACACCATGGATTTTCTGTGTTTAAAAATGCACATAGTACTTATTCTTCATGTGTCGTCCTTGTCTCACGCTGTGTATGTGAGGATAGATGAGAAGGGCTCCATGGGAAGGTAGACGCAGTGCCCCCTTAAGGCTTTGTGTGAGCCTTTGGACAATTGACAGAAAGCAGTCGAGCAACTGATGTTATTTATTATGTTGTTACAGTAGAGAAGAGCTGGTCATAAACTCGGGTCACTCTGTAATGACAGACTGCTTGATTTGCAATGTAAATGAGTTAAGAAACTCTTCTGTTATTCTGTCTTTTGCTGTATCTCAATCTGTATCTCACCCTCTCTCTCTTGCTTGCTCATTCTGTAGTTCTACATCTGATTTTTTATTCTAAAGTTTTGCTACGATTACAGGTAAAAAGGCCATGCATAATCATCAAAAGCAATTATAGTATGGCAGGTCATTCGCTTTAGACCTGTCATTAGTCAGTGCCAATCGTGGAGTGCCTGTGATAGCGCGAGTAATGACAGGGAAGAGAACCACGGCTGAACGTTAAGATGTCCACCTCCTGCTGCAGGGACGTGGGTTCACGGCTGCTGTTTTGTGGCAGTTAGCAGTCTTGTACTTTTAAATGACAAACCGTAAGATACTGTAAATGGATTGCACTGTTGTTAGGAGTGAAGTTTAATGTGATGTATAATACATGTAATTAGCCTGAAGTATTTGTAGGGTCCGACTTAACCCACCAGCATAATACATTTAAATTAATTGTTTGCCGAAATTTGAAAATTCGTATAATTTACTCATTGTAAAAAAGATGTAAGTTTAACTTAAAAAGTAAGTTACCTGGTTGGCTTAAAACTTTGAGTTAATTCAACTTAAAAATAAAATCAGTTAACTAATATTAAAGGGACATTCCACTTTAAAAAATATATACTCATTTTCCAGCTCCCCTAGAGTTAAACATTTGATTTTTACCGTTTTGGAATCCGGGTCTGACGCTAGCACTTTTAGCATAACTTAGCACAATCATCTGATTCGACCATTAGCATCGCCCTAAAAAATAAACAAATAGTTTAGATATTTTTACTATTTAAAACTTGACTCTTCTGTAGTTACTTCGTGCACTAAGACCGACAGAAAATTAAAAGTTGCAATTTGCAAGGCTGATATGGCTAGAAACTGTACTCTCATTCTGGTGTAATAATCAAGGACTTTGCAGCTGTAACATGACTACAGCAGGCATACTGATATCACGAATTGGCCGAAAATAGTCCCCTGCCATTGAGAGTTACTAAGGGGACTATTTTCGGCTGCTGCGTAATATCATTGCGCCTTCTGCGGCCATGTTATAGCTGCAAAGTTCTTGATTATTACGCCAGAATATAGTTTAATTTTCTGTCTGTCTTAGTACACGATGTAACAGAAGAGTTAAGTTTTAAATAGAAAAAATATTGAAACTCTTTGGTTATTTTTAGCGCAATGCTAATGGTCTAAACAGATTCGGTGGATTATGCTAAGCTGTGCTAAAGATTTGCTAATGCTAATGGATTCCAAAACTGTAAAAATGAAATGTTTAACTCTAGGGGCCCTATCTTGCACCCAGCGCAATTGACTTTGTCAGTGACGCATGTATCATTTCGTATTTTGCACTGGCGCACAGCGGGTTTTTCCCTCCACAGACGCACGTCGGCAAACTAGGGAATGAACTTGCGCTCCCTGGGCGGTTCAGCGCAAAAAACCAGGCGTGCTCCGGCGCAAACCATCTCTTATGCTATTTTGCAGTTTCAAAAAACAATTGCGCTACTAACAAAAAAAAACTAGTCTAATGTCAGTGGCGCGTTGCGGTGGTTCATTATGCTATTTTAAGGGCGCATGCTTGACCATAATGTATAGCGTGCACAACGCGCATTGCTTATCTAATCTACACAGATGCAACAGTTATTTTTGCTAATCATAAATTGTTTCAATAAAAAATATAAGATAAGGGAAATCATTAAATCATAAATTGTTACAATAAAAATATTAACACATGAGATAAGGGAAATCATTGTGGTGAGCATTGTGGTGATAGTTTTTATTTATTTTGTGTGGCAGCGTTAAACAATTATCATGCAAATAACGATTAAAATATTTTCATAAGTTTGTTGTGTGGCTGTATTATGTTTATTTTATCTAAATAATAATTAAAATGTTTTCATAAGAAACCTTCATGTATGTGAACTTGATTTGTAAGTGTACTTTGGGGTTGAACCTTGCTTGCGTTTCTTGTGTCCGATTTCAAAGCCCCCAAACCCTTTCAGCGGTGAGGGTGGACGCAGCGATGTCCTCCTGGGTGCCCGGCGTGCCCGATTTATGCTGGCAAGCTTGGGATCCCCCGGTCTCCTGACATCATTGTAGTGCTTGGCGCAGCTGATGAGACAATTGCGGCTATTTCCTCTCACGCCTGTTTAACCGACGCTGATTCGGGCGGGTTTCTCCCATCCCCATACAAAACAACTTCTCTGTCTTTGACTGCTCTTACAAGAACGTCGGTCTCATCGGCTGTGAACCACTCCTGGCGTGCGCCTGTCAAATCCGTCATAATAATAGCAACCCGCCATGGAACTTGCGCCCTTGCGTTTAAAGGTAATGTTGGATAGCGTTCTGATTGGTTTATTTGACGTTACGTCCAAACCACACCTATGAATAATGAACCTACTTCAGACCAACCCCTTATTGATTTGCGCCCGGCGCAAGACTTATTTCTTATAAATAGCAACAGCGCCCAAGATCCGCCCACAAAGTCACTTGCGCTTTGCGCTTCGGACTTGCGTTTCAGATCGTTAAAATAGGGCCCTAGGGGATGAGTATATTTTCTAAAAAAAGTGGAATTTCCCTTTAACTCAACATTTTAAGGTGACCAGGTAGGTACCTTACTTTTTAAAGTTTAACCAACAAATCTTTTTTACAGTGCAGTGATGCAGTCCTATGTGTATATGACTTCCGTTCTTTAGCTGAACAAATTTGAAGTTATATTAAATAATATCCTTGCTCTTTTCCGATTTGTAAGGCCATTTTATGGTCTTTATGGCCATTTTATTTTTCCCAAAAGCATATCCATCTGTCATAAAAGTAATTGTAAACACACACACCTGAAGCAGTGGGCAGCTATTACTGCAGCACCCGGGGAGTACAGTAACTGTGGAAAAGGTACCTTGCTCCAGGCACTCCTCGTGGTCCTGGGAATCAAACCTGTGATCTTTTGCAGTGTAAAAAAATGCAGCATGGGTTTGTCAATTCAACGTTTTGACTTGTGAATAGTTGACATTTTAGTTGAAATTTTTAAGTTAAAGTAGCATAAAAATGTATAAATTGATTGGACAAAAATGCAGCATTTTATACAGTGTGGGTTGAGAACCAAACATGTGATCTTTTGGGTTACAAGTCCGACTCTCCAACCACTGGGCCACAACTGTCCCCCCTATGTCTCCACTGGGTTAATATATGTCTTCTTATAGGGAAAAATGTAAATACATTTGTAATAAAAAATATTTTGAGCTTTTTTTGCAATCAATACATTGTGTATTAATGTAAAGATACAGATTAGCGACCTACTGTACTTTTAATATGGCAGCACATGGACCCAATTCAATGCATAACAAAGCTGTGAAAGGCTGGGATATTGTTTAATATGACTCTTATTGTGTTCAACTGAAGTCATAAACACCTGGGATTGCTTTAAGGTGAAAAAATTGTGAGAAAATTTTCATATTTCGGTGAACTTTTCCTGGTTACATTTCACAAGACATGTAAAATAAATCTTTGGTGTCCCCAAAGCCCATGAGGTTTTAGCTTAAAAAAAACAATATAGATAATTTATTATAACATGTTAAAATTGCCACTTTGTAGATGGGTGTGTCTTTTTAAATGCAAATGAGCTGATCTCTGCACTAAATGGCAGTGCCGTGGTAGTGCAGATTAAGGGGCGGTATTATCCCCTTCTGACATCACAAGGGGAGCCAAATTTCAATGACCTATTTTTTCACATGCTTGCAGAGAATAGTTTCACATATTCTAGGTTGAACGAAGCACTGGGGACCTAAGTATAGCACTTAAACATGGAAAAAGTCAGATTTTCATGATTTGTCCCCTTTAAGATAATTACTTGTAAGAATGTAAAATATTTTTAATATCTCATTTGTTAAGACAGCAGTGTGGCTCAATGGAAAGCAAATAGAGTTTCTGACATTTATCCCCTGATAATATATCTCACATATGATTTCGCAAATGCTGTTGATTTATAAGTTATGCTTCATCTTAATTCTCATGTTTCCAAACTTATCTTATTTTTGTCTATTTTGGTTTTAATTTTTGGAAAAACATGCTTGATTTTTCGATTACCACCTAAGATATGAAAAATCAACCCTGACAAAAAAAAAGTTATTGTGACTTGTAATTTCACAATAAAGCAACCCCACTGATGCAGTTTAATATTAACAATAAAGAAAAAATAAAGCTCTGTCAAAATGTAGGCCTGATTAAGTCGTATTAAATAAATCCTGCTGATTTTTATCTCTTAAACAAATGTTTTGAGATTTCGTGTCTTTGGCAATTTTAGCAGCGTCTGTGATTGACTTCTCACTGTGGCGAATGCATTTAGGAGATTTTTTTGCAGCTGTGAATGTCTTGCTAAACAGTTCTGTTTCATTAAAGCAAAGCTCCGTATTTATCCCTTCCTCAGGAGACTGTTTTAGGACATGCAGACAGTTTTGTTACCGCATCTTAAAGATAGCGGTAATTCGAAGTAAATGGACAGAAGATACTGATATTGTTTTCCACGGAAGTAAGGAGCGTAACCCACGAATGACCCAATATCTGTTTCCAGCCGCATCGCAGAAAGGAGATTACGAGTGAACGATGGCGTTTTTCCTCAATTAACTGGCCGGTTAATTAAATCACACCGGTAATGAGTCCAAGCCCGAGAAAGCCAAAGGAAGGCAGAGAGCAGAATAAATTTCATCTGACACTTTAATTAAGTTTCCTTGCGAATCAGATGTCACACCATCTATCGTTTTTATTTTGAGTCGCACTCTTTCAGCCTGCGAATCGCACTTTTAAAAATAAAAGTTCTTAATGGGCTATTTGTCAGGGTGTTTGGTTCTGTTAAGAACCCAGTACTTTCTCATTTGTGCTTTAAGTATGAGAAAATATCAATTCTTCTTTAGTCTTGCTGAATAAACTCACTTTTGGGCTGCGTATGCAATCAGTCGAGCTACAGAATCACATATTTAATAGTGCAGCATTCTTGTGAAGCCTTTTCATTTCACATCTGCCTTTCTTCTCATGTTACAAATGCCAGACCGCCGTTTAGATACGGTTAGCAGTACTGAAGGGCGTAATTGACATCTACAAATGACCCAATTTGAGATATGATGGCAAACATGATGGCACATGCTTTCATTTTGAAAATCAATAACACTCTGCGAGTCGCCCGAAGGAGAAGGCACAGATAATCCCTGTTCCTCACTGCTCCCCTTTGACCTCTGGGCACTGAGGTTACAGGGCGTTTTGTGGGCACTTAAAAGAACAGCGGGTTTCTATAAAGTGTTACATAATACTTCAACAGCTTGGGCATTTAAAAAGGGTGCAGGGCGACAACAGCGACCGCGGCTCTGCTAATGGTTCCCGCGTGTCCGTGTGGATATCGTTGGACGTTTATCAGTAACCGACACCCGTCAAGCCGCTTCTTATCTTCTCCCGGAGGGACGATCGAATCCTTCAAACTCTCTCTCTCTCTTGTCCTCCTCTTTCAAATGGCACATCCCTCAACTGATTTCAGCACATCTGTTTTTATACTGTATCTCATAAGTCATCTGGTAATGTCTTCCTGGGTTTTTTTATATATATATATATATGCGGACCGTCCAAATTTAATTTAGCAGAGAAAAACACTGAATTAATTTTAAATACATTCAGTTTGTTGAATTCAACAACGTATTTAACAAAAATTAAACAATAAACCATACATGATTATCTGTTACAGTAATCATATCATGGGGTGTTAAGCCCGGAATACACTGCACGATTTTTGTCCTCTTATAAGATCATTTACTTATCACACTGTACGACATGGATCGTTTAAACTCGGGTACGACAGGCATGTAGACTGAACGATGATGACACGGAAGCTTCGGCGGCTGCGTCACACGTTGCGCAACGTCACCAGCATGCGCTCGTGGTAAACAAATACCGGTGCGCAGGTCGTAGCAGCAAACACACTGTGCGGTGATCATGCCGAATTTCTGACACTGCCAGAAAACTATAGTAGACTATCTTTGGATGCAAGACCGGGAAAACGGCCGTCTTTGAACCTCTCTCACTGTACGACATAGGACCACCGATGGAGAGCCACGATCACAGAAATCGCGACGATAGTTTCACGATGGCAATCTTTCGTCTGGGACAGCAATTATCGTGCAGTGTATCCCGGCCTTTAGACACATTGCAAATTTACTCTAATGCTGCATTCACACCAGCCAGGGTAGAGGCGTCAAGCGCGAGTGATTTCAATGTTAAGTCAATGTATTGACGCGTGTCTGGAGGTCTTGCGCTGCGAATGAGGCGTTTTGAATGCGCAAGTTGAAAAATGTTAACTTTGGCAGAAAAATGTGCCGCATTAACCAATCAGGAGCTTGCTCTAGTAGTGACGTGATTACAGGAAGCGAGCGGAGTCGCAGAAGCCCCTCCCATGACGTGAATTTCCGCATGAATGTCTCGATTTCTGCGTTCAGACCAGCCGCAGTAGAGGCATCAAACGCAAGTTATTTTAATGTCAATGTTAAGTCAGAGTAAAGATGCGTTGGCGTGCGTCTGGAGGTCTTGTGGTGTGAATGAGGCATAAAGTGCGGCGCGGTAGATGCAATACCACTTCATTCGCGTGTCTAGTTCGCACGAATGGCGCGAATTGAGGGTTACCTCAGGAAACGTGCGAGTTGAAAAATGTGAACTTTGGCGGAAAAACATGTCGCTTTAACCAATCAGGAGCTTGCTCTACTAGTGACGTTATTACAGGAAGCAAGCGGAGTCGCAGAAGCCCCTGACATGACGCGAGTTTTCGTGTGAGAGACTCGTTGACTAGGATTTAACTTCGTGTCACACAAATTTTTCGCTCAAGTTGAATATATTCACCCCACGCGAGGACGCGTCTGATTGCGTCTTTGCATTGACTTTGTATGTAATCTACTCACGCAAATCGTTAAACTCACGTTTGGTGTGCATGCCCCATTAGACTTCGCAATAGACTTCAACGTTCAATAAATAGTTTATTAGAAGTGATAATTAGATCAAGGAGGGCTGCCACTTTGCTGTCATGAGGTGAGATGCCCCTCTGGGTAAAATATATTTATATTTATTTATTCGTTTAGCAGATGTTTTTATTCAATTGTGAATTACAATTATGCAGTGTTTAGTAGCTGTGTTACTTTAATATGGCACTTGTTGGGCATGTTGACAATAACAATATCCCAAATCGATAAAACCTTTCTTTAAATTATGCATTGTGGTGCATGGTTATTTTTGTTATTTCAAATTACAATAGGTATAAGAATTTAAGTAAAAGCTAAATGAGAAAAATGCATATGAATGTAAATTCTTTAAATTTGCAAATAGAAATACCAAGATATGCAAAGTGCAAAATGACAAATAGTGAAACTTGATTTAAAATATAAAAAGCATTATTGTATGGTTGATTAGCAGTGTTGGGGGTAACGCATTACAAGTAACGCGCATTACATATTAATATTACTTTTATGAAGTAACGAGTAAAGAAATGCATTACTTTTAAATGTACACATTTATATTTGATTTACTTTTTTAAAAAAGTAATGCAAGTTACTTTTCAGTTTAATTAAATCAAATAAAAAATAAATAATGTACTGAATTGAACTAAACATATTCACGTAGAATTACGCGCTCTGTGCACAGTTTGAGTCAGAAACGGAGATGGCAGGCCAGAGCTTGACATTTTTGCAATCATAAAAACACTTGCACCGCCTGAAAGAGATCAAGCCTCAGCCAAGTAAGAAAAGGTAACTTAAAAGTAAAGTAAGCATTACTTTCCATGAAAAGTAACTAAGTAACGCAATTAGTTACTTTTTTGGGGAGTAACTTAATATTGTAATGTAATTTTAAAAGTAACTTTCCCCAACACTGGAAATTAGTAAACGATCTTTGACCTTTGGGTAATTGTACATTTGCACACAATGCATTAGTGTAAAATTCAAGTGATCTGCATTCACATGTGTCCATATAATTTTAAAACAAAAGATTGAAATATAACCAGAACTATCAGTTATATAAATCGTACTGTGAAATTGTTCTGAACAAAACCTTTTTTTCTTTGCATCATGCCACATTTACACCCGTATATCTGAATGCGCCATGATATTCCTGTGATGTCGAATCCGACCCTGATTAGATCCCACAGAGTCGGGCAGCTGGCGGCCCGTCCCTGCCCTCAGCGTGCAGCTCTTGACAGCAGCGCCTGAATAGATTGATCTGTGGCCAGTCGAGATTGCACGTGGGGAAAATGCATTTGACTGTTAAGGTGGCGGCTGTTTCCCGAACCGCCCTCCCCGACCAGGTCCCTCTGCTTAACCGTCTGCCGTATGACTCACAGAACCTGGAGCCATCCAGCGCTTTGTCAATGCCATGCTTGGAAAAGATGAGAGAGAAGGACATGATTGTGTGTGTGAGCGAGCGAGCGAGAGAGAGAGAGAGGGAGAAAGAGAGAGAGAGAGAGAGAGAGAGAGAGAGAGAGGCATATATAAGAGGCCTTGTGTTTCTTGTGACTTATGAGATGAATGTTTTGTTGTAAAACCTGCGCTAGATCATTTTTCATTCACGCTCTGGTTTCTGTCGTTGGCATTTTCTACTTTTCTCTCTTTTTCTGCTTTCCATCTCTCAGTGTTTGTGTGAACGGAGCGTCCCACGTACAGTACAAAGTTTTGAGAGTGCTAAGCAGATTTAAATGCTGAAATTAAACTTTTGAACTAACATTCATGTGTGAACACAACTAGGAGTCACTCCTGCGATAACAATGATTGACACGGTAACCATAGCAACAAGAAAAAAAGATGACAGCTTGCATAACATACAATTCAGTTACGTGACATCCAGCAAATTTTATGTAAATGCAGTAATGCACTTTGCTCTACCTGAATACGTGTGCATTTTCATTTAAACATTTGGCAGACGCTTTTATCCAAAGTGAGTTACGGTGCATTCAAGTTTATTACATTTTATCAGTCCCATGTATCAACCTATGGCCTTTTGCACCACTAACACAATACTCAACCAAATGAGGTACAGGAACACTGAATGCGATTGTCACTCTCGTAAAACCAAACTCTGTACTAACGGCAAATCCAATGTGTATGTACCTTGTATGATTACATGATTGAGGTTTCTCTATGTGAGAAATGGCCTGCGCCAACTGAAGACATTGTAAATGAGTCTCCTGTGTGTCTTTCTAGACGTCTTTGTAATCAGGCCTTGTTCAGATTGAATGGCTGCCGCGGTGCTTTTGACTGGGGTTCGAGAGAAACTGTAATGGCCTGCGCAATGAATTTGGTGAATAGATGCTCTGTGTGTGTCTAAAGATGACTCATATTGCTCACAGAATGGGCCGATTAACCTGCCTACTGGAACAGGGAAAAGCATTTTACGACTTTCCTTGACCTGTCTATTGAAACTCTATCTACTTACATGTCTGTCTTATTTAGTAGCATTTCAGTAATGCCACTCTGGCTCTCCTGTAAACTCAGAGGACCTCAGCGTCACTGAATAAGGGGCTTTTAGTCCAAATCTGATGGACTTATTACAACTTTAGTGAAGAGACATATAGTGATGTTGTGCCTGTCTTCCCATAATTCCTTGCGGATGTGTCCATAAATAATGTTAAAGCAGCAGTGATATAGCATTTAGGGTTCAGCCAGTGGTCTTATGTAGTCATACAGTACAGTATTTGATGCTCCAAGGTTGCTCTTTTTATATCTCATGAGACTTAATGGAGATGCTTTATGTTGCCATTATGTACTAAATTATTAGACACAAATTAAAGATTTAAGAAGTTGAAGACTCCATTTGCTCTCTGTTTAATTTCATTGCTGTCCAGGAGAAACAATTGATATGTAAAATTAAATTACCAAAGAATGATGTTAACCCCCTGATGATGAGTTTTTCAAACACCCTTTAATTTTGCATATTGATTTAATACCTAATTACATAAAAAGTGTGTACTTTTACTTTCTTGAGCACTTTTTACTTAAGTAAAAGTAAAAATGTACTAGATGTTTAATGTACTTAAATATTAAATATAAACCAAAAACTTGAAATTATGAAATGTAGTGGAGTAAAAATTATGATAATATGCTTTGGAATGTATGTTTCCCAAGAAAAACACTGATAAAAATTTACTTTTAAGAAGAAAGTAAAAATACTTAAGTAGTGTCTGCCTTTGATCCCTACCCAGAATTCTTAGCTGGTGCCTCAACCCAGTATCACGAAATTACGTACCTATAGTCACGTAAATTTGTGAGTCTTTTCCGTGACACTGACACGTTTTTCTGCCTTTTTTTGCATGAACGTCACGTATTCCTGTTTATGTGTCACTGTCATGTATTTGTTACTGTTTTGTACTTTTTCTTACCATTGTCGCTTCGGTTTAGGGTTAGATTTACATAAAATGACATCCTTACCCAAACCCAACTCTAACCCTGCGACAAAAAATAAAAAATAAATCATGAAAGAAGGTATAAACCAATAAAGTGACTTCCTAATGCAAACACCAAATCTTAACCCTAAACCGAAGCATCAATGGTTAAAAAAAATAGGACAAAACAGTTGAGTAACAAATACGTGACAGTGATGCGTAAACAGAAATGTGTGACATGTTCACACAAAAAGGCGGAAAAACGTGTCAGTGTCACGAAAAAGACAAATTTACGTGACTATAGGTACATAATTTTGTGATATTTGTGGTTGGGTGCCTGTGTGTGATTTGATTTTACAATGAATGACATTTCTCTTATTTTTGCATTTAGTATTCTGAGCGTAATATTCATGAATATGTTTTCTGCCATAACATTACTTGGCCTCTTACTCCAAATCCCCTCGTCCTTGTTTTCTCCTGATGTAAAATGTATTTTAGCTACTCAAATGGAAATGAAAAACAAACCTTTCTGACCCTGTACAAGGCATCTCTTAAATGTTTCATTTTTTAATTTTTTTAAGAAGGATATTTTTCTGGAAGGATGATTGCAGTCCATCCATACAGTATGTTAGTGTACTTAGACGGTAAAAGCAAGCATACTCTCAGCGGACTGACTTTTTCTTGCTATTTTAATTACTTCATTTGCGTAATCCACTCATGTGTGTATTATAATCTTTGTGTTAGGTAAACTCTAAAATGGCTGGGTTATTTATTTTGACCCATAATGGGTAAATATTGGACAGAACACACCGCTGGGTTAAAATTGACCTGATGCTGGGTTGTTTTATCCCAACTGCTGGGTTATTATAGCCAATGGTTGCATAACAACAACCCAAAATTAGGTCATTTTTAACCAAGCATGTGTTCTGTCCAATATTTACCCGTTATGGGTCAACAATAACAGAGCCATTTTAAAAGTGTTCACTGTCAGAAAAAAATGACCAAAAAATTGTCCCTTGTGGCGCTACCCTTTCTAAAAGTACCTGTGTAGCTAGAGTTCATACACTGTAAAAAGTGAAAAGTTGGATCAACTTAAAAAATTACTATAATTTGACTTAGGAGAAAAATATACGTTGAAACAACACAAATTTTTTAGGTGCTACCAAATAAAGAAGGGGTGATCGGGGCACAAATTAACGTGGGGTTAATTGTAACACGGCTACTTTACATATTTTTACAGGGCCGAGCAATCTGTGCTTTTGGTCTTTTTTTCTTACTGTCAGAAGATGATCTCCTGAATTTGTGAAAAGTTTTGATGTGTTTTCATTAAAGTATTAGTCCATTTTCTTTATAAAAAAAATCCAGATAACTTACTCACCACCATGTCATCCAAAATGTTGATGTTTTTCTTTGTTCAGTCGAGAAGAAATTATGTTTTTTGAGGAAAACATTCCAGGATTTTTCTCATTTTAATGGACTTTAATGGACCCCAACCCTTTTAATGCAGTTTAAAATTGCAGTTTCAAAGGACTCTAAACGATCTCAAATGAGGCATAAGGGTCTTATCTAGCGAAACAATTGTCATTTTTGGAAAGAAAAATAAAAAGTATGCACTTTTAAACCACACTTTTTGTCTTCCTCCGGTCATGTGACGCGCCAGCGCGATTTAACGTAATATGTCATCACGTCAAGAGGTCACGGATGACGTATGCGAAACCACGCCCCATTGTTTTCAAGTGTGGAGAAACCACACCGTTCCGACGTTGTTGTATGTCGAATGATACTAATTATCAGTTTATTGTTTTAAATGGTCTGCAAATGTGCGTTTCATATATGTAACACGGGACCTTTCGACGTCATTACGCAATTACGTGAGGTCGGGCTGGCTCGCCACACAGCCGGAGGAAGAAGTGAAGTTGTGGCTTAAAAGTGCATATTTTGAATTTTTCTTGCCATAAATGACTATAGTTTCGCTAGATAAGACCCTTATGCCTCGTTTGGGATCGTTTAGAGTCTTTTTAACTGCAATTTTAAACTGCATTAAAACTGTTACAGTGTAAGTGTTGGGGTCCATTAAAATCCATTAAAATTAGAAAAATCCTGGATTGTTTTTCTCAAAAAACATAATTTCTTCTCGACTGAACAAAGAAAGACATCAACATTTTGGATGACATGGTGGTGAGTAAATTATCTGAATTTTTTTTAGAAAATGGACTAATCCTTTAAACAAAAGATTTTGAAGGCATGGAAGTAAACTTCTTCATGTTGGTTTTTTTCTATTTCTGAGTTGAATCTGTCACCAAATAACCAAATCCAACCTAATAATATTTGAATCACTGTCTTGTTACCTAAAATATAACACCATAACACATGTCAGCAACTCCTAATAACTGATAGCTGGGATTGAAAACATTTTTACACAGTGGGGTTAGTTGTAGCACAGTGTTACAATTAAGCCTCAGGTATACAATGATAATGAACACAATGTAAATACTGTTAATTAAAATGATAACTGTTAATACAATATCAGGGGAAATAACTCACAATTATGATTTTTTTTGTCTTAATTATGCAGCCCTTTCAAAAAATCTGTTCATGTGCATTGATGGATAATACAAGGATGGTTAGATGAAGGATCATGGATGGATGAATGTTTGGGTATCTATATAGTCAGATATATAAACAATGTCCACCTTTAGTATATATACACAGAATTTTATTGAATTATTTGTGTTTATACTAAATTTTCTAGCAGGTGTTACATCAAACCCTCTTTTTGTTACAATTTACCTCACTTATGGGGTAAGTTGTAACTTTGCACTCCTCGACTTACAGTGTAATTGTACGATAACGGTAGGTCCCACAAACAAACTTTAAGTGTTAATTTGTAGCAGAGAGGTGTGTGTTAATTGTGTAAAAAAATTATTAATCTAACCAAATTTTTTTTTAAAGATAGAGCCAAAGTCAAAAAGTTAGTTTGTGCCCCGCTGTCCCCTATTTTTTTTTTTAGTTGATCCAACTTTTCCACGAACATGCAAAAACCGTTATGAAGCATTGTCAAGAGCATGCCAAACCAACCAACAACCTTTAAAAGGGGTCCCAGTGACAGTGTAGGGACAATTTTTTGACCACTTTTCTGTCAGTGATCAACAGATTTCACTATTGTAACACGTTGTAAAAAATGCTATTTTAACTTAACAAATTAAGTTTAACAATTTCAACGTTTTTTATAATTTATGTCAACTTATCACAAGTAAAAACCTAAAATAGTAGATTACTTGCAAAACCCAAGTTGTTATAATATTTGTTTTTACAGTGCATTGCATTGTGTTCAAATTCAAATCCACAAACTACATAATGAATAATTTTGCAGTAGTAGCTTGTAAATGAGATCAGAGACAACAGATTAAAAAAATATTACTCCTATCCAGTAATATTTATGCCGTGTTCCATTGTGACACAAACTGTATTTGGTTGATTCCATGAATCAAATCTGAACCCAGTAACCAATACTTGTATCTAATTTTTCTTGTTTATCCATGAAGATATTTCTTTGAAAGCCCAATATTTCTCCATAACAAGATGCATTCATAAGCGCTTGTTCTTTATTGGGAGATGCACGCTTATATTGATGTGTGAATGCAGTGGCCTCTAAAAAGCTTTCACAATAACAGCCTGTCTGAATGTGAGTTTCATTTGCGCTGATAATACTATGTTTACTCGATGTATGTGTGTGTGTGTGTAAGAGAGACAGATGAGCGAGGATATGTGATGTATAAATATCTGCAAGATTATTGCTCATATATTTATTGCACGCTCTCTGTCTGTGAGAATAATCATTCCTGAACAAAAAGGGCCACCTCACGTAGCCGCACGGATCAGAATTGTAATGAATTAACATTAAAAATAAATGAAACGAGCACAATTGTCCATAGCTGCAGGTCAGGTCTCCTGAAAATATGGTAATGAACTTGTCCTTGCCACTATTTCTTCATTCCTCCAGATCCTGTAGTTTCTTTCACCGTGTCAGCTTTATATTGGCAGCTTCCTTCAGCTTTAAGGTCAAAGCCTCCAAAAAACATAACTTGATTTTCTTGTATCCTTTTTTATCCCCGTCTTCTCTCTTTCTCCGTAGATTTGCTTAGTCTTTAAACTTCTTTCCCCTTTGCTGATTTTCCAGCGAGAGTCTTACTGTAGCTTTAGGGTACACTGTAAAATTTTTCTGTAGAAATTACAGTATTACTGGGTATTACTGGCAACTAGCTGCCAGTAACTTACTGTAGATTTTAAATTTATGTTATTTGCTGGCAACATTTTTTCAAAGTTAAATGAACACATTTTCAGACTTTATCTTCTACAGTAAGTTACTGGCAACCAGCTGCAAAATTACAGCAAATACACCCCAAAATACACTTCTTTTATCTCTTCAAGGTTCTCTTTGTAGCGCTTTAATGTGACACACATTTCTTTTGGCAACAGGAGATGTTTTTGTTTTTTACGAGATCAATTTAAAAACACATCCACAATCTCTTTATAACCTGTTATAAAATATAATCTATTTCTGTTTCATTGGTTTACATTGATCTTTAGTAGAAAAGTAGAAAATGTGACCCAGTGTGTAAAAACCCAGCTAAAGTCATTTTTTGTGATCTTTTCCAACGCTATCCCACGAGAATTCATATATTTTAACGGTTGGCTAATTCGTATTACATTATATATATACTCTAAAAATGGCTGGGTTATTTTTGTGTAAATATTGGACAGAACATGTACTGGGTTATTAAAAATTGAACCAATGCCGGGTTATTTTAACCCAACTGCTATGTAAGGGATAATGTAGAGGCAGCCGGTAGTTATTGGGAAGCCCCGACAGTGTGATCAGGACCCGACGCGAAGCGGAGGGTCTTGTATCACACTGAAGGGGCTTATTTCCCAATAACTACCGGCTGCCTCTACATTATCCCGCTTATTACACGGCTACTTGCCACATAAGATAAAAAACTGGACATGAATATGAATTTTAAACATTTTATTATCATATTTGTTTTAAATTAACATTTTTATCCTTCCGCGAAACTTTGCACAGATGCATAAAATGATCGTAATACCTTATTAAGATCCGCTGCTTCATACTTGTCTGTCTCCATTTTTTCTCTTTTAGCCAGTCTTTGAGAAGTTTTAATGCCCATTCTGTATTTTTGTGTGTGTTGGCTTTGTAGCTGTCATGCTCTATTTTGTCAAGTTCAGTCTCAGTAAGCTGTCTGTGTCTTGTCGTGGTTGTCGAGTGTTTGTCACAAGATGGCGCCAAACAGACAGTAATCTTTATTGATCTTTATTGGCGCGGAGCGATTTCACTCGTGCAAGTAGTCCGGCTATGCGTTATTAATTTGGAGCGGTTATTATTTGAAAAGAACGAACCTGCAAATGTCTCAACTGACCAATCAGAATCAAGCCTTCCAGAGAGCCGTGTAATAAGTATATATAATGTGATACGAATTAGTCTATATTAGTCATATTTACATTGTCATTATGTCATATGTCATTAATTACTTTTGATATACAGTTACTGGTAGAGTAATTAAATTACTTTTTAAAGAAGTAACTAACTGTAACTAATTACTAATTTTAGTTACTTGCCCAACACTGCTTACCAGATACTTCACTGACAAAACAAACATGAAATGTGTTTAACGTTTTGATAAGGTTCACTTGTAATTGTAATTGTAAGATATTTCTTAAAGCTCTGTCACACTAACTAAGAATATAGTCAGCCACAAAATTATATCTGTATCACTTGTACATGTGAAGATCAGGTCATAAAAACTGGATCTTCAAAAAGCAGAATGTAACTGACACGTATGGTAATTTGGCAAAGCTACATTATGCTGCACTTATTAAATAGAAAGCTTCATTCACAATAACTAATGCATAAAATCATACTTATTATACATGATTAATTCACTTACTCATTAATTTTTGTATCGCACACTGGGTAAATGTAGATGATTAGACTAATAAATGTGCAATTGCGTCAGTGTTTGCTACAATCAGACGTACCGCAACTTAGTCATTTTCTGTCTTGCCATCCTTAAAATGTAATTAAAAATATCTACATTTTAATGGCGATGGCTGTCCGCTCTCTAATTCTGCATTTCCACCTTGCTCAGGGGTCTCTCGAGAGTGAATTGACTTGGGGTGGCTTCAGACAGAAATGCCATTATGCAAAGAAATTGGATTTATTCATTTTTGTCCACTCAGTGCCCATTCAACCAGCTATTCCCTGCAGGCCATTCCCAGTGTGAAGAAGAAGACTTTAGGACTTCTGGTACACAACCATAGTAATTAGAAAGAGAGAGAGAGAGAGAGAGAAAATGTGTGTGATTGTTGCAGACAGGAAAGTTTATAACAATAAACAATAAGTATGGCCCTGGAGCCCAGGGCTAGTGTGAAGGAGTTTGGGGCTAGCTGATGAGATTATTACAGTGCTGCTATTTTTAGGTTGTTGTGTTGCCACTGCGTTTGTTGATTATAGCCTGCGTGTGTTTTTATGCAAACTTAAACATTTGGTATTGTATTAAGCGTTCTTGTTGCTAGATCTGCTGATTGAAATGCTATAAATGCGTTTTAATGCTATACCAAATATGAAAGGTTTGCCAAAATTGTGAAAATGGATTGTTGTAGCATGAGTTATAATATGTTGAAAATGATAAATAAATTAGTAAAAGTAAAAGTTTATAAATAGTTGCCATGACGTTATATTAAATATATGATATGTTTTATACACTGTAAAAAAGTTGGTTCAACTTAAAAAGGTTAACTGGTTGTTTTAAAATTTTGAGTTAATTAAAATTAA
This sequence comes from Misgurnus anguillicaudatus, assembly GCF_027580225.2. Classification (NCBI taxonomy): domain Eukaryota; kingdom Metazoa; phylum Chordata; class Actinopteri; order Cypriniformes; family Cobitidae; genus Misgurnus; species Misgurnus anguillicaudatus. Next base: position 29,386,718 of record NC_073348.2, read on the forward strand.
AAATATTAGTTGACACAACAATTTTTACTCAACTTTTTTGAGAAGTTCAATTAACTCAAAATGGTAAAGAGCACCTATTGTCCGATTTACGTTTTACATTTCCTTTGGTTTGTAAGTGTGTATTAGTCTACCCAGTCTCACGAGGTTTCGTGATATTAACATATTTTTTTATTCTTTTTTTGTGATATTGTCACGAATTTCCACGTTTTTTCGTGATCGTATAACAAATTCCTGTTTTCGTGTGATTATCACGTGTTGGTTACTCAACTGCTTTTTCCTATTTTAAACCATTTTCGCTTCGGTTTAGAGTTAGATTTGGTGCTTGCATTAGAATGTCACTTTATATATTGGTTTATACTATTTTTTCTGATTTTTTTTTTATATGTCGCCTGACGTTAGGGTTAGAGTTGGGTTTGGTTACGGATGTCATTTTATGTAAATCTAACCCTAAACCGAAGCGACAATGGTAAGAAAATAGGACAAAACTGTTAAGTAACCAATATGTGGTAATCACACAAAAACAGGAATTCGTTATACGATCACGAAAAAACGTGGAAATTCGTGACAATGTCACGAAAAAGGAATAAAAAAATATGTGACTATATAACGAAATTTCGTGAGACTGGGCTGGTATTAGTACATGTTAACGATATGCAAAAGGTACAAACCCCAAAGTAAACGATGACACGAGTTATCGTCTCCAACGTAAATCTCTTTTCTTGGACTACAACAAACACGCGGATTGTAGGAAACAGTTTACTTCCTGTGATTAGTGATGTAGTAAAGACCGACATTATCATAATTCCTCCCGCTTCGTACTCACAGCCTGTAAGTTAACTCCTGTTACCATTGCATTGTGCCCAAATCTTTCAAACATGGTAAAGAGCGTCACATTTCCTGCTGACGTCAGAGGTATTCAGGCCATTCACAACGTACAAATTAGCTGGCCAATCAGGGACACCGAGCTTTTCAAATCCGTGGGTTTCAGGAAGAGAGTGAAATCTGGAGCTACAAAAATGTACACTGTAAAAAAATTCCATAGAAATTGCAGCTGGGTTGCCGGTAATTTACCGTAGATTTAAATTTATGTTTTTTACTGGCAATATTTTGTTCAAAGTTAAATGAAAATTAAACATTTACAAGTCTTTGTCTTTACAGAGTAAAACCAAAAAAACAGCATCAAGCAAAACATTCTGGGAAACAAAATCTGAAGCAAAAAACTGAAAAAGTTTGATGATGATTTTTGGTTCCCAGAATGCTTTGCATGAGGCTGTTATTGTATAGTTTTATTCTGTAAAGATAAAGACTTGTTAATATTTAAAAATTTATTTAACTTTGAACAAACTCTTGCCAGTAAATAACATAAATGTAAATCTACTCTAAATTACCAGCAACACAGTTGCAATAACATTGTAATTTCTATAGATTTTTGACAGTGTACGGTATGTTGAAAATAATGTGATTTTTAACCATAAACCACGCGAACACATTGTATTATGCCAAATACACAAAATAAAGTTGTTTTTAGCAATAAAATAGGTGCTCTTTAAGGTAATAGGGTAACTTACTTGTTTAAATATCTTTTATAAACATCACAGTAGAAAACCAATTTATAGGGGTTCACATACTTTTTCTTGCCACTGTATATTAGCTATTTCTATAAAACATCCTATATTTCCAGCTTTAAAAACTTTCTTAGCTGTGGTGAGGCAAACTTAAATCTTATGGAAATGTAAGTATATCATAAAATGCATTGCTGAAAATACAAAATTATATCTAAAATCCAAACTACTTGCCCGATCGGGCAGCAGATCTTTTTTTTCTCAACACATGCAAAGTCTCTTGTTGTATTCAATCTAATTAATGAATTTAAAGCCCTAAAACAACTGATTTATGCCCAGCAATTCACTTGAGAGCCACATCTTAAATTTTATCAGGCTGATTTATTCCAGGGCTCTATTAAACAATACCTCTCTAGGGATAGAGAACGGGATGACAGTAGAGGCGGGCGTGGATGTGTAGCTCGCCCGGTTGTCAGCTGTATTGTCTGACTCTGTGGCAAGGCAGACGACCCGCATGCTGCTTAATTTGCACAACATTTATGATATACTTACTCTGAATTTCAAATTAGGCGAGATGGGTGGCGTCCTTTCTCGACATTGGTTGCTTGATCAAAGTTGGATGATGGCATTGCTCAATGTCAGGATGTTCTTTGAAGCTTGAGTCATGTACGGAGGATGAGAGCATTGGCTGAGGAATATATATTATATATATATATTATAAGGTATGAACATTTAGTATGAGGAGCACATAGTTATGTTAGGATAAAGAGAGAGAGAGAAATGGCAATTCATATTGTATGTGTTAAACAGTATGCAAGAATGGTGAATCAGGAATCATACATCAAAAATGTACTTAAAATTACTTTAATTGAAAACTTAAAAATTGAAACATATATATGAAGAGTTTGGTTCCAAAACGCAATAAACGCCATTTTTGAAAAAAAAGAGTTACTGCCAAAATCAGCATTATATCAGGTCAGTAGTTAAAAGTAAATTCTTTATTTTAGGCAATATCCAATATGCGCCGTGATATTCTGTCATCTTTTCTCCCTTTTTTCCCAAAATGCGACAAACGCCACTCCCCCTTTTTTACAGAACGCATTAAATCCCACAGCGCACCATTCACGCAATGTAAACAAACATGGCGGCGCGCTGAGTACATGGAGTCCTAGTTTTCCTCATCTACTTTGTACTTTGTGATCAACAAATAAAACAAAATAATACTTTAATTGCATTGATAAACCTGTGATGGTTTTCTGTGATGGGAAAGAAACGTAAGCCATCAACATCTAATAATTTCCCTGAAAGGCACTCGGGAGACGGGTGCTTGTTCTCCCGACAGCATCAAGCTTCTCATGCTAACACATTGACCCCAGAGGATCTTATGAAAAACTTTCCCTAATTTTACTCAAAGTCAACGAAAATCGAGCAGGACCAAAAACATTACAGCTGATCGCTGTGAAAGACGTGAAGCGAAGACGTCAAGTAACCGCACTGCCAGGGTTCTTAATATGACAAAGTAAGTGTTTTGATTAATAACATTAATGTTTATATTTTTAATTAGTGTGTACAACTAGTCAACTAAATGAATATAACATGGCAAAGATGAATGCACATTTATATAGGCTATTGATTCAATAGATTTATAGCATTTTGAATAAAAACTTGTCATGGATTTATTGCATTTTGTGGAAAAAATAATCCGTTTTTATAATAAATCTTTGAAAATCAACTTATGGATTTGAATTTTTTATGTTTTTATAACCTAAAGATGCTGTGTGAAAGTTTGTAACAGAAAATAGTTGTTTTCATCTTGTCACTTTCTTGGTATAGAAAACACGTTTTTACCAAAATTTGTCAAAATAGATTTATTGCGTTTTGGAACCAAACTCTTCATATATATATATATATATATATATATATATATATTATGCTTATCTATTGTATTTGTCCCTGTCTGTGAACTCCAGGCTAAAGTCTTATAATCTAATACCGAGATTAGGAGCATCAAAGTTTGATTTCAATTTTAAACATGACCTTATTCAATATTAAAGATATCACTAAATATCTTTAGCTGAGTTTTTACACACCGGGTCACATATACTGTATATGGCATTTTTAAGTAATGCAATTATAAAATTGTGCATAAAATGATAAAAAACATACCTTTGCATAATAGACTGTCAGAAATAACAGTCCTACTGTTTAATTTTAAAGGTCAGAAAGAGGAATATAGGGTGAAAAATAGGTATAAAAACAAAATTATGTTTTGGTGCACAAAGACGTAATATTACTGGAGTCGACCGTACGGAAAAAATTTTAATAAAAAAGTCTTGCCCTGCAAAATCAAAATTAAACTTTTATTTTCATACTGTTCTTGCACATAAAAACAGACATTTTTTAACACATGCGGGCCATGTTCCATGAACATAATTTGCTTATTAAGTCCATGTTCTGCTTAATATCTCATTCTGAGAAAAGTTTTTCGGACAGCAGAAATTATAATAAATAAATTGCTTAAAATTGCTGCTTTTGAACCACGAGGCATGACAACCTGACATTTACGGGGGAAAAAAACTCTGCTTAAAATCTTCCTTTGATCTGTGCCAGTGTGGTGTTATTTTGTTCAAAATAAATGTTTTTACCCAAGCGCTGTCATTTTTTTGTGACAGTTCTTTATCGACTTTCCAGTTGTACAAAAATAGCAAGGAATATGAAGCTGCCATGCACAGCAATTTTAAATGTATTCCCTTAAAAACAAATAACACCGACGCTTACATGTAAACACAAGCAGAGTCATTTTAATGTGTGGTATAATGAATGGGCATGCAGCCAGAGGGAACGAGTTTATTATATCATAAAATGAAATATATGAGTTATATCTTACTGTGAGGAGCTCTCAAAATAAACTTTTGATTGTTAGCTTCCACAGGAGAAAATGCCCATTGCGTTCACGTTCAGATATATATCTACACTTCCACAATAACAAGACGGAAACCTGGGGGTGCAAATGTATTCATATTGTTGTGGTTCAAGCGAAATTGAAAAATCTGGCTTGAAATATTTTTCAAATATAATCTTGGCTGCAAGCAACAAAAGCGCAGAGGGAAATTGCCAAACACGATATTGTTATTCTAAGTATGACACAGCCATTGCAGACTTGTTTAGTTCGGTTGTCTTTTGTGTTGATAAGCATTACATCTTATTGTGGCTTGCTGTCATTACCATTGCGCTCTCTCTCTCTCTCTCTCTCTCTCTCTCTCTCTCTATTTAGCTGTCACCCTGCGGGTGTTGAGTTTAGTTTGGCAGTGTGCTGGATCTGCATACTGGAAATCTAGTTGGCATACTCTTTCTGTCTCCATGCTGCTCTGTTGTTCTCCCTTCTACCCGTCTTTTTTGCTTAATTCTCTCTCTCTTCTCTCACTCCTACTGCTTCAGCAGTGAGACAGCGAGCAGAAACACACACTCGTTGATGTGCATGCGTATGTGTTAGCAGTGAACCGATCATGGGTTTGATCCCCAGGGAACACAGACATACTGAAAATATTTAATGCACTATAAATCATTTTGAATAAAACTATCAGCCAAATGCATAAATGTAAATGTAGAAATGCTCCTGTCTTACATTTTTTTAAATCCACAAACATCATGCAACATTTTCTTTTATCAAATGAAAAGACTCTTAAAGGTGCAGTGTGTAATTTTTAGAAGGATCTCTTGTCAGAAATGCAAAATAATATACAAAACTGTATTATCAGGGGTGTACAAAGACCTTTCATAATGAACCGTTATGTGTTTATTACCTTAGAACGAGACCTTTTCATCTATATACAAAGAGGGTCCCCTTACATGGAAGTCACTATTTTGTGCCGCCATTTTTCTACAGAAGCCCTTAACGGACAATTTTTTGTTGTCTCCGACAATTACATGTTTGTCCAGTGGCAGCTACCGTAGCTTCTCTATGTGTTTCAAAAGCAAGGGGGTGAGCAGTGGACTACGCCGTTGGTTGCAATTCGCAACCTCACCACTAGATGACGCTAAAATTTGCACACTGCACCTTTAAACTGTTTCTTTATAACAGTACATATGACACACATGAATATGTGAACGCTCTGTTATACACTCTAAAAAATACTGGGTTACTGGGTTGACCGTTGAGTCAAAAAGGGTCGAGCACAGCAGCTGGGTTGAAATTAACCCAGAAATTAACCCAGAATTTTTTTTATTTTTGACCCAACAACCAGGCATTTTGGTTTGAAACAACCCAGCATGGGTTAAATTACAACCCAGTGTTCTGGGCTCGTCCCACCATTTGGAAATAACCCAGCATTTTCGAGAGTGTAGGTTCAAGGTTTGTCTATTTCAGTTATGTGCACTCCGAGCAGGCACATGAAATCAGGCATGCAGCCACGCAGTCTCATTACTTTCATTTCTGTTTCAGAATGACAATGCTTCAGTGTATAAATTGTGGTCGATAAAGAAATGGTTTACTGTAGGCATTTAAATACATTCCTGGAGAGCGAGCATCCAGCAGAGTTTAGCTCCAGCCCCGATCAGACACGCCTGAAGATGCCAATTAAGGTCCCCTGGATAGCTTAAAAATTACAGACAGGTGTTTGAGAGCAGCATGGTGGTCCTCCAGGAAAGATTTAAATAGCCCTTGTTTACTGAGATTGGTTTCGAAAGGCTTGACTGGTCGCCGCCAAGTCCACACTTCAACACATTGGTTACTTCAAGCTACTACAGCACTAACAGAACGGAATTGTGCATACCACGATATGCATATAGCAATGGTTTTGCAATACATGAGCGATTTATTTAAAGCTCACATAACACACACTGTTTCTGCATTTCTGATGTTAATCTGGAGTACCTATAGAGTAGTATTACATCCTTTATATCTCCGAAGAGTCTTTAATTAGATTTATAAACGAAAGATTAGCTTTACCGAATCTTTCCGATAACATACAAAAAAATTAAGAAGGAGGAGTTACTACCGCGGGAGGAGCGAGTACGAGTCATGCAACACTATACAACACTGTTTAACTTATGATTCACTAAATGTTCGTCTCATTTATATAATATGCACGTGCATATTTCAAACATAAGACAGAAGTCTTACTTACCGCATGCAACTCATGACCCGGTTGGGATTTTCAATGAAATCCAGTGCATCAAACACACACGCAAAACTCTGTTGCTACCCCGGATAATAAACTATATCTATTGTTTCCATAAGGCTAGCTTTCTTCTCCTTACATCCAAAAACACACTTCTTCATTCATGCCATTGTTGAGTTTTGAAATTAAACAAAGCTGTGTCGCGCGATATGATGTTTGTAAGTTCTAGCGTCTCCCGCTGATTGACGGGTGGGCAGGGTTTTCCGGGGGAAGTGCCCATAAAAAGAAGTGATACGTATAACCCCTGAAACGTCAGCTGGACCTGTAATCGAAAAAACTTCAGAAACTTGTACGAGCCCTGGTGATGTGCATTCAGCACAGAAATACTCTGTAACACGCCCAACTGCTTTTTTGACACTTTGCATACGTTTAGGATGAGGAAACAACTCTATAACTGTGTTAATAAGTCAGAATGCATGAAATAACATTGAACCACCCTTTTAAATACTTTAAAAGTATAGGCCTATATGCGGATAATATAGTATCTGGAGTAGATTTTCTCAATTCAAATTATCATAAATTTTATGTTGCATTTACATGTGTGAAATGTATTTTTGCACATGTGAAACTCTGTAAGGGTGATATATGAACATGATAATCATCTAATCCCAGAATGTATATTTAAGTATGTGCTACTGTGTGATATCCTCACTTCATTATCATACAACCACAGTGCGAGGAGGTATCTGCAGTACGTCCACTTTAATAAAATGCAGGGTTATTTTGAGGCATATGGTCAAAAAGGGATCAGCTGCTGGGTTAACTTACCCATAAATGTTCATATTCGACCCAACAATGGGTTAAAACAAACCAGCATTTTGGATTGAAATAACACATTACAGGTTAAATTGTAACCCAACGGGCCGAGTTTGTGCTTTTTAACCCAACGCTGGATTGGAAAAAACTTAACCATCACTGTCATCAAAATAGCAAATCATTACTGTAAATGGCAAAGATTATTACTATGTTATTTAAATAAGGTCTCACAATAATTGATTTATTTTACAGCAGGCATTTGACACTATACATTTATGTAAGGGTCATACAATTATACAGTATGTGTGTTGGAGGATGTGTGTTGGGGGGGGGGTCAAATGCAATAGTTTCTGTTTAAATAATAACACTCTACCATAGACACCTCTTCCCAATTAAACAGCACCACGGACGTAGACTGGGGCCTCACTGCTCTGCACTTCTGCGTATGGATACTTCAGTAAATTAGCAATTAATGCTGTTATGCCAGGACTGCTATCACATAGCACACACTGGGGGCTTGTCAAAAGTAAATGGCTTTATGTCCATCGTGGTCGCTGATTAATGAGCTAGGGAGAAAGCCAGAGGCTCTTCTGTTGAGTTTTCATGTAAATGGCAGTTTGGAGAGCCTGAAGATACCGGCGCTCATTCTGCACAGGTAACAGAGCAAGCAGGTGTTTATTAAAGCCAGAGTCATTCACAGTCAATTACCTTTTCACTCAGAACAGTGGGGGCTCTTCTCTCAGACTACTGACACAAAACACCTCTAAAAACCATTCACATATACACACAGATAGAAAAAACACAATAAACCCTACCACATACAGTACCATTGATTGGTGTGCATTTTTATTTAGAGACTGTAAATAAAACTGGTTAAAAGATTTTTTTTTTTTTCAAATGAATGTTAAAACTTTTTAGAATACATTCACAGTGTCAAAATACATAAATGTCCATACATTTGCATGTATGCACTGTTATACATCAAATGCTTTTGTTTAATGTAATTTACAGTGCATTTAGTGTTTATATTTGTATCATTTTTAATCAATCTATTTGATCTCCAGCGATGAAATACACAATCTCGGTGTTGTATACTTTATATGTGTGTGTGCATGTGTGTGATTACCACACTCTCAGAAATAAAGATACAAAAGCTATCATTTGGGCTGTAGTACCCTTTCAAAAAGTACACCTTTATACCTCTTAAAGGAATATTCCATTTTCTTAAAAGAAAAATCCTGATAACTTACTCACCACCATGTCATCCAAAATGTTGATGTCTTTCTTTGTTCAGTCGAGAAGAAATTATGTTTTTTTGAGGAAAACATTGCAGGATTTTTCTCATTTTAATGGACTTTAATAGAGCCCAACATTTAATACTTAATTCAACACTTAACAGTTTTTTTCAACGGAGTTTCAAAGGACTATAAACGAGCCCAAACGAGGCATAAGGGTCTTATCTAGCGAAACGATTGTCATTTTTGACAAGAAAAAGAAAATCCTCTTTTGGAGCACAGCTTCTCGTCTAGATCCGGTCCAGCGCGGCCTAACGTAAATGCGTAGTGACGTAGGGAGGTCACGTGTTACATATATAAAACGCACATTTGCGGACCAATAAACTGACACAAAGACATTAATTAGTATCAGTTGACATACAACAACGTAGGAACGGTCCTCTTTCAACACACTTGTAAACACTGGGGCGGAGTTTCGCGTTCATCCTCTGTGACCTCTTGACGTCATGGCGTATTGTGTGGGGTCGCGCTGGCGCATCACGACCGGATCTAGACGAGAAGTTGTGGTTTAAAAGTGGATATTTCTTGTCAAAAATGACAATCGTTTTGCTAGATAAGACCCTTATACCTCGTTTGGGATTGTTTATAGTCCTTTGAAACTCCGTTGAAAAAAACTGTTAAGTGTTAAGGATGAAATGTTGGGCTCTATTAAAGTCCATTAAAATGAGAAAAATCCTGCAATGTTTTCCTCAAAAAACATAATTTCTTCTCGACTGAACAAAGAAAGACATCAACATTTTGGATGACATGGTGGTGAGTAAATTATCTGGATTTTTCTTTTAAGAAAATGGAATATTCCTTTAAGGGCTCTATCATACACTTGGCGCAATGAGTTTTTGCTAGTTTCTATCTGGCGCAATTATCATTTTCACATTTAGACTCATGTTGTTTAAATATCAAATGCATTTGCATCCAACTTTGCGCCCATGGGCGTTCTGGTCTGAAAATGAGGTGTGTGCAGGCGCCTTGTTGGCGCGTTGCTATTTTCAGGCAACTAAAATAGACTAAGCCATTGACCAACAAAGAACAATATTGTTTTTGTTATTTACAGCGCGTGTTAGTAATATGCGCCTATAAACGGGGCGACAACGCTCGTTTGCTTATCACACACGTGGATGCGCAGCAGCACATAAACATTTTGAAATTTGAAAAGGATTAAAATGTAAAATATTATTATTGAGTCTCTTGGACATGTAGTCCGGTAAGTATTTAAATGTTTTGCTTTTTTTAATGCTACCCCACGGATTTATTGTATATGATGACTTTGTGCCTGTGGATATGATGAGATGAGAACTGTTTTATATAATGCTTTTTAAAGCACTCATGGTGCTGTCCGAGTGCTGAAATATTTCGTCTCTCCACACATTTGTGAATTCTTTATCTCCTCTTTATCACCTTTTCTTGCATATTTGTAAATGATTTTTTGAGATAACACCGATGATAGGCTGTCCATACATTTACAGCTATTAAAAGCCTGCTAATTTTACTTCCATGACTGAAAGAAAACAACTTTTAAAGGTTTTAATACAAATGAAAACAACACATTTTTTTACATTAATTTTAAACTGGTGGTCTTCTTCCTCCACTTAGTTTTTCATTTTACAGATTCCGCCATCTAAATAAGAAATCGGCATGGCGCCAGCGCAACTGGCTTTTAAAGGGAATGAGAGCTGAGACTCTCATTGGATTATTGCACGTTACGTCCAAAACACACCCATTACTCATTACGAGAATAGGAACAACCATTGTAGACCATGCGCTTGGTGCACAATCCATTTTCCCGTCGTTAAATTAGCAAAAGTGGAATCAGTTTAGACCATGCGCCGTGCGTTTTAGACAATGCCCTTAGATCATTAAAATAGGGCCCAAAGAGTGCATATTTGTACCTCAAAGGTACATATTGGTACCAAACATATACATTTTTTGTACATATTAGGCCCTTTCGAAAGTAAAGTCCCAGTGACAGCTTTTGTACCATTTGAGTGCAGGTAATACACATGGTGTATATATAGGTACTTTCCCACATTTTCTTTTAAAAATCTGCATGTAAATGGCAAAGTTTAAGCGATTGCTTTAACTTTAAGTGAATGATTGACAGTCAACTGTTGTCCAGAACACATCGATGGCAGATTAGAGTTTTCGCTAAAAACATGAAACATGGGGGGGGGGGTTCAGTATCTAAATGTGGTTGTATAATATCTGATCACATGTTTTGCACTCTTTTTGCACTTGTATGTAGCGCCTTTTTTACTCATTATCATTTCACCCTAAACATATGTTAGTATAAAGCCAAACTGTTTTTGACATACATTCTCTGTGTGTACAACAGCTATAATATGTGCGTAGTATAGCTACACACACACACACACACACACACACACACACACACACACACACACACACACACACACACATTCAATTGTATGTGTGGAAAGACTGCAAGTTCACAAAGGAATATATATATGATAATGCATTTCATTGTAAGGTGCCTATTTTCAGGTTTTGGTCTGTCAGCAACCTTCGAGTTTCTGAGATTTATAGAACAAGTGTTAAGATGAAATCCGATTTGATCCTCACACAAACATTAAACGAAATAGACAAAGAGCCCGGATCTGCTTGCTGAATGCACTGTGATTTTATCACCCTGCCCACTGTGAGTTTCTTTTTAAATAAAACTTTATGATGCAGTCATTGTAAATTTATGCAGCTGTACATTAACCTATTGCAGAGATTGTTAAATGCATTCTACAGTGTAATAACACATCTGTTTGTCCCACATTCATTCTCCACAGTCCAACATACTGCGTTTTAACAGCCTGCTGCATTTTTTGGCCAGCAAATAATATAACGTGTTGTTGGTCCTTCTTAAAGGGCCAGTCCTCCCTAAACTAAAAATTAATGTAGCTTCTGTGAAACAAACCAGCCTGATTTTACGGGAATCTGTAAGTATTTGATAAGTGGCTAGTAAAGTGCAGCGGAGATGGCGTATTTTTGTAGAATAGCTGAGAAGTTAGTAAACTAGTAAAATTCTAGTAAACGCATTTACACAATTTGTATTTATCTGACTTGTTGGTCAAAACGTGTAAGTGTCATAAACACAGAGCTTATTTTTTGCGGTAATCCTAAAGTCTATGGGAAAATTAATGGGCTTTTTTGCAAGGGAACAAGTGTACCGCTAACTTTCGTACAAAAATACGTCATCCCTGCAGAACTATATTCATATGAATTTGTACAAAGTGCAGTAAATTACAGGAAAAAAAAAATTTGTATTACGGAAAATTTATTTGCACGTTATTTTTCCGGCACTCCAGCTGCCGGAATTGTTCGGTTTTTTATGGATTTTTTTACAGTGTTAATGTTAAATTACAGGAAAAAAACTGTATTTTTGTATTATGGAAATTTTCTGTAATTTAATGTGCCGGTTATTTTACAGTATTTTTCCGCCACCCCAGCTGCCGGAACTGTACTTTTTTTTACGGATTTTTGTTCACAGTGTACCAAAACTTACGATTATTAAAAAAAATAAAATTAAACCCCACCTCTAATTTCACAGGGGTGAAAGCAAATTGTACAAAAACATACAAATGTGGTTGTACGAATTAATACGAATTAGCCAACTCCTAAAAGTCTACGAATTGACATGATATTGTGTTGAACAAACCACATTTTCCAATTTGCATACTATAGACCGTTTCAGCAGTAACAACATAAACAAGCGGCTGCACGTAGCTTCCGGTAAACTCCGCTAAGAATAAATAACAACAAAGTTCTTTAAACGTAGTTTATTTATATAACAAGCAAAAAAACAACACATAGATTACCTAGGAAACCAGAACATTTGTTATTTTCGACGAGGCATTTGTTCAAGAGATCAGTTTAGCAACTAGTCAGAGCATAAAAAAAAACGAAACCGAAAGTAAGGCTCGGATCCAGACGTGTATCACGTGCTTCCAATGAAACCATCTATCCGAAATTAGTACACCTAAAAATGAAAATTCCGTCATCATTTACTCACTTTCTTGTTGTTACAAACCTGTATAAATTTCTTTGTTCTGATGAACACAGAGGTAACCAAACCGTTCGTAAGCCCCATTCATTTTCATAGTATTTTTTTTTACTACTATGGAAGGAAATGGGGCTCATGATCGGTTTGGTTAAAAGCATTCCTCAAAATATCCTTTACAATGTGTGTCTAGGCAACAGCTGTCACTTTTGTTACATGTTAGTTAATCTCACTTCTTGCATCCTTATTTGCTATATGCACTGAAATGCATTACCATATCATAAACAGTACATACTTTATGGAATAGTATAGAAGGTTTAAGCAGTAACAACATAAACAAGCGTCTTTCGTTCCGGTAAACTCCACTAAAAATAAATAACAACAAAGTCCTTTTAAAGTAGTTTACTTATATAACAAGCAAAATATACAAACATGTTGATTATCTAGGAAACCTAAACATTTGTTATTTTCGACGAGGTATTTGTTCAAGAGTTGTAGTTAAGCAACTAGTCAGAGCATTAACCAAACACAACCGAAAGTAAAGTTCCAACCAGACCCGTAATCGCGTCACTGCTTGTTCGTCTGATGAAACCGTCTATAGATATGTGATTGGAAGAATGCTGTTCTTTTCCATATACTACAAATGGCTACTTTATGGGAAATGAGGAAATTAATGCCGTTAGAGCAAACCACAGAATTTTCTTTTTTGGATTAAGTGTTTCTTTACAGAGCTAATTTTCTAATGCATGTAAAAGCGGCATGTTTTTATCCCACACAATCTGTGGAAATTCTCTGCCCCATCAGACACAGCGTCCGCTTAATAAAATCTTATCAGGAGAACAACGGAGATAGTATGTAACTTATATTGTTTATGACTCACTACCGTGCAAGGCCAACCGTGATTCAGCTCTCTCTCTCTCTCTCTCTCTCTCTCTCTCTCTTTACCATTCATACGCATAAACACCTGCTCTATGCTATGGAGGCACTTGTCTGCTCTCTACTGGTGACATATCATAAATGCAGGCAAATTTATTATTTTTTGCCTCACCTTTGGTTCATCAAGGTCATTTGGAAAAAACCTTGAAAAATGCAGAAGAAAACCTTTTATTCCAAAAACTGGAAATAGCAGCTGTTCCCAAAAAGTCCAAGTGAGAATAGAAAGAGAAACCAAATGGATCTAATAGTCTCAGGTTTTCGATCTGGTATCCAATGTAATCATATGTTTTCAAGATGTGCCATTTAACTTTGCCTCCATTATGCCCCATATGACCTCATGTTGTTTGAAATCTGTACACTCTAAATTTGTGCTAAATAACACGGTTGTATAAGGGAACCATTTTAAGTGCTATATAGCACATATAAAGCACCTATGAAGAACCATCCGGGGGTGATATAGCACCACTATAGCACCAGATATGGTTCTATATAGCACCATATGGTGCTAAATAGGTGCTATATGGCACTTAAAATGGTTCCCCCATGATTACAAGCCAGTGAACCACTTTTAGTAGCCTGACGTTGCCATACTCGAATTTGAGTCTGATACCGCTCCATTGAGCTATAATTATGAGGCGTGTCTCAACCGAAAAATGCCTCTGCACTCAATTGGATAGACCTACGACCAATCAGAGCAACCGAGTGTGTAACGTATGTTGAAATTACGTCTTTGCAGCCTGACCGAACTGCTAGTTATTTCGCTATGACACTAACATTGTGATTATACTGAGTTAGCGAATGTACATCAACACCTATTATGTTTACAACATTTCGTTTATATCACAACATGAAGTATTTACTAAGTCATAGAGTAAGACTATCTCTTACCATTTGTACGTTAGGTGAACTTCATCCACGACGATACCCATTACGTTTGCTTGAAAATATTGGAGCCTAGCATGTCCCTCCACTTATTCAGCAACCACGATTCCGGGCTTCCGAAAAGAAGCTGGCAACGGCCGCTCAGTATATCCATCTCGTCGTGCATGCTGAGTTGCATCGCCGTGATAACGTTAGCCTTTTCAGTTGCGACCAACTTTTGCCGAATAGGACATCAACAAATGCCCTGCTCGCGTTTCTCTGTTCCTCTTTTAAAATCAATGCTCTGTCGATATATTTTAGAACAGACTCAATGTCAGAATCCACACATCTGAACTCTACAGCGGCAGCCATTCAACACACGCGCTCTTTGGTGACGTGGTTCATTACGTTACTGTTGATTATCTGTTCTTCATCGTATAAAGCCCGCCCTGACAATTTGATTGGTTCGACCAGCATTTGTCCTAAAATAGTAGCTCCTCAACGGAGAAACCCCAGACCCATCTTCCCGTTTACAAAATCTTGTGGGCGGGGCTAAGATGGGCTGGCACCCAGGCTACACTTTTAGTGCTATTTCCCTGCTGAAAAAAACAGCATACCAGCAAGACCAGCATATGTTGTGTTTTGGTGCTGGTTTGCTAGTGAACACCGGCTAAACCAGCATCAAACCAGCATTAGTACCAGCTAAACCAGCATTAGCACCAGCATCCCATGCTGGTCATGGGTCATACCAGCACATGTTGTGTTTTGGTGCTGGTATGCTGTGACCACCAGCTAAACCAGCATAGACCAGCATAATTCCCATGCTGGTTTGAAGCTGTTTTTTCAGCAGGGTTAGCACAGATTGTTTTATGACTTTGGCCAGCATACTCCATAAAGTGCGTCTTTCGTGTTACAAATGTGTCTTATCATCAACTACAGCATATGCATTTATTTTATAATGCTTAGTTTATATCTTTTGCTGTATAAGAGCAGCACCTTAAAACATTTTGTAACTTTTAAATGACGATTTTTATTCCTGTAAACCACAGCATTTCTAAACCGTAATTCTTTTAAGCGTATCGTTGACTTCTTTACTGGGATCTGTCATATATGTAGATGTGTTCTTGATGGAGCACACACTGTCACATTATAAGTTGTCCTGCCGCATAGAGACAGAACAGAGGACACGCTGCTATCCACTCAGATGTACATTGTTCCCCGTGAAGAAGAACAAAAGTAATCGCATCGAGCGTCTGCTTCACATTACATCTGCACTCTCTCACTCCCTCTGTTTCTTTGAGTTTTTCAGTCGTGCCCAGGAATGATGTTTCTCCTTTCACGAGAGGCTGACCACAGTGATGAGCTCTGATAGGAGAGATCCCTGTGATCCCAACCCAGAACCATCAAACTGTGCCCGGCGCCCTGCAGGGAGACCATAGATCAATGCCTCGAGGAAATTATCACAGTCCAATTATTGGCTTCGGTGACAAGAGTGATATTCGTCAAAATGTATTGTTTGGACGCGTAATATGCAATGGAGACGCATCGATCAAGACAGTGTTGAGACGGCAGTGCAGTTTTATAAGGTTGAGTGATGTTATAGCATTGGATTAGTGCTGCTTCCAAGCCGATCATTACTAATAGTATTGCTAATACTCAGTATTTGGACGCATGAGCGTCTGCCCTGTTAAATGCAGCTTGTTGAGAAGACATAAAAAATAGTTCAAGTAGTTGGACTGCTTTCATTTGGTAAGCAATAAAACAGATGAAATCTCAAGGTCATACACAAGCTGTATTTACATTCTTACAAATAATGATTCTTTGCAGCGATACCTTTTAAGTACACTTTAAAAAAAACAGCTGGTTTGTAATTTGACCTATGCTGTATTATTTTAACCCAAAATGTTGGGTTGTTTCAACATTTACTAGGTTAATTTAACCAAATAGCTGTTTTTTACACTCTTAAAAATAAACGTGCTTATTAAAGGGATAGTTCACCCAAAAATGAAAACTCTGTCATCATACTCACTCTCATGTTGTTACAAACCTGTATACATTTCTTTGCTTTGATGAACACAAAGGAAGATATTTTGAGAAATGTTTGTTACCAAACCGTTTGTGGACCCCATTCAATTCCATAGTATTCTTTTTTCCTACTATGGAAGTCAATGGTGTCCACAAACGTTTGGTTACAAACATTTCTACAGGTTTGTAACAATATGAGGGTGAGAAATGATGACAGAATTTAAATTTTTGCGTAAACGGTCTCTTTAAAAGGTATATGACAGCGATTCCATATATGAACCATTTATAATTCTTCAAAGAGCCATTTCTTTCATACCTTAAAGGATTAGTCCATTTTATTTAAAAAAAATCTGGATAATTTACTCACCACCATGTCATCCAAAATGTTGATGTCTTTCTTTGTTCAATTATGTTTTTTGAGGAAAACATTACAGGATTTTTCTCATTTTAATGGACTTTAATGGACCCCAACACGTAACAGTTTTAATGCAGTTTAAAATTGCATTAAAAAATGAGTAAATTGAATAAATAATTTTTTTTCAGTGCAAGTTGGGTAAATGTTGGACATAACACACTGCTGGGTTAAAATTGACTCAATGCTTGGTTGTTTTAACCCAACTGCTGTGTTATTATAACCTATGGTTGCATAACAACAACCCAACATTGGATATTTTTTAACCCAGCATGTGTTCTGTCCAATATTTACCCAGCATGGGTCAAAAATAACCCAGCCATTTATATAAAGAGTGTATAATTGTCCGTCATTGCTCTGCTTAGTAGAGTCATGCGATCGCGGGTGGTGAAGTATGACCCGCCTTGACATGAGAATATCCAATTTATCCTTACATTGCGGACGCGAATGCATGCATCCGATTCATATTCGATTTGTTTCCACATAATGAATGAGACTGATCGGAGAATATCGGAATCTATACGCTCGTGGATGTACTTGAATCATATCCGATCTGTGCCACACGAGAGAAATAAATTGAAATTGAGTCACTTCAAACGTGCGGAGTAAATGTGGTCTAAAGCACTTGAAGTCAAAGACACTCAATCTGTCAGACTATCAATAAAGAGCTTCCACCGAGAAGTTTCTTTCCCATCACAGCCAGATCCAGAAGCTACTCTCTGCCTTCACAAAGAAAGCGATTCATTGAAAAGCATTTTCTAATTGAACGGCATTATTTCCGGTAAAAACCTCACAGTTGTTGGTCTACAGGTGTGACCCTGACCTGAGGATATTTCTCAGCGTGGCGTCTTTTGACGGAAGAAATATCCCGTTGTTGAAAGAGGTTTAGAGTGCCATAGGATTACTGAGGCTGTTTGAGCCTCGAAGCTTTGTGTAGCCCGTATGCGTGTTCTGTCTGCAGGTTTTCTTCAAGACGCAGAGCTTTGAAGCTTTCGCGCTGCTCCTGCAGCGAGGTTCAAAGCACGGTTCTCTCTCTCTTTTCTCTCTCTATTGCTCTCTCGCCCACTCATTCTATCATTAATAACTGGGTATGACTCCTGTGATGCAGAAAGGGCCTTTGAATAATAAATATGCTTCCCTCAACAGGAAATTCCATCCGAAGTATTTGAAAAAAATGTACAGATGTAGAGATAAGACGACAATGAGTAAATTTGAAATCTATTCAGGTTACGGTTGCCAAATGCATACATTTTAAGAGACATCCGACATTAAAGGGATAGTTTGGCCAAAAATGATATTAAACCAATGATTTACTCACCCCGAAGCCGTCCGAGATGCATATGTCCATCATTTTTCAGGCGAACACATTTTCAGTTATTTTAGAAAATGTCTTATATCTTCCAGCTGCTAAACAGGAAAGTCAGTAAAGTCCAAAAAATGTGCATATATCCTTCCCCAAAGAAATCCAAATGGCTCCAGGATGATACACAAAGGTCTTCTGAGGGTAATCCGCGTGGTGTTATTGTAGAAATATCCATATTTAAAACTTTATAAACGAAAATAACTAGCTTCCGGTAGCGCCGCCATCTTAGGGGCCAGTCACACCAAAAGCGTTTATGGCAGTTGCAGGCGCCTTTTTTGAATGATATTCTATGGGCAGGGTGCGGTTGCGCGCTGTTTATGCGCGCCGAGCGCCTTGCGGTTTTTTGCTGCCTGCCGTGCACACGTTTTTGAAGGAGTGCAGAGAGCGGAGAAGCGCCCGACTTCATTCGCGTCTTTGCATTGTCCAATCGAATGAGGGGAGAGGCGGACTTACGTTGTGGTGAGGGAAGTTTACAGCTGCTTTAAAGAACCGGACTCCACTCGCTCACTCTCACCCTCAAACAAGGTTAGAGCAAGCGCCCTCTTTTTAAAATATCTGCTAATATGACAGTTAACAGCAAAAGAGCGCTCACGCTTCAATATTTGATTGACAAGACAGCTGACTCTGTGGTTGCTTAGCAATATGAAAAGCTGCGTCGCACTGCTCTTTTTTTTTAAAAAGGCAGTGCGTCGCGCCTTGCGTTTGCAAGTGTTTAAAGCACTTTTGGTGTGACTGGCCCCTTAGACTCCTTTGTATTCAGTAGAGAGTATCAGCATAGTGTACGCACTTTTCTTAGTGACGTATGACAAATGCGGAGGGCAAGGGGGCGCAGAGCAGCAGCAGAGAAACATCCATAAACTGCGTACGCTCTCGTCTTAAATGCGGACACGACTAAGATGGCGGCGTTATCGGAAGCTGGTTATTTTCATTTGTAGAGTTTTAAATGTGGATATTTCTACAACAGAATGGTGCAGATTACCCTCAGAAGGCCTTTTTTTATCATCGTGGAGCCGTTTGGATTTATTTTGTGAAGGATGGATTACTTTACATTTGATTAACTAAAGATTTAAAACATTTTCTAAAATAACTGAAAATGTGTTTGCCTGAAAAATGATGGACATATGCATCGGACGGCTTCGGGGTGAGTAAATCATGGGTTTAATATCATTTTTGGCCAAACTATCCCTTTAAAGGGACACTTCACCCATTTGCATTAAGCTTTGTATTAGTTAGAACCCCAGTCATGTTTTTGAATGGCCGTGCATCATTTCCTCAGTTGCCGCTGAGACAGGAGAAATCATCATTTTGCATCATTGAAAGCAGGAAGTCCAATATCTTTGTTGAGGGGGTGAGACTACAAACACCCCTTTTTTGCGGTCAAATAGGCACCAAATTCGAAATGTGTGTTACATTTCGACTACAAATATGACGCACTTTCAATACAGATTAATGTTTTTACGGGTGAAATGCTCCTTTAAGCAAGAACCGACTGGAAGAGCTACAGTGTACTTGCAATGTTATAATGGGATTTTCTTGTAACCCAATATTAACACCAAATAAATTCTGTCATTTTCGCCACAATATAGTCAATATCGGACCCGCACACACAAAAAGTGATGTTATGCTACAGTATGAAATCCTAGCTTAGCTGGGAAAGCATCGCAATAGCAATGTAAAGGTCATAGGTTTGATACTCAGGGAACACATACTATTAAAAAATTTTAAGTTTGAATGCAATGTAAGTCACTTTGGATAAAAATGCGTAAATGTAAATAATGATCAAAACATTGCTTTTTGATAGTTCACAAAATCCAGATAGTTTTTCCTTTTGTACATACAATACTGTGCAAAAGTCTTAGGCCACCACCATCATTTGTTGTTTTAGCAAAGTTTTAATGTCCATCCATATTTATTTTTCACTCTTTTTTAAGATACAAACAGAAAATACAGGAAATATGTACACAAAATTAAAACAAAACAATTTTCAGAACTAAATGTCTTCTTCAGGCATTAGTCAGTATTTAGTGTGACCTCTCTTGGCACGAAACACATCTTGATCTTTTTTGAGTTGACTGAAGTCCTGAAGTCATTCGATTAGAATAAGAAATTAGGATTTAATTTTATTTAGGTTTGAGAGATCCTGCACTTTCCTGCTATTGCTCAAGTGGAAGGGAAGTTTACCCTAAATACTTGACACTTCAGCTTATACTTTTATTCTGTTTTTAATACTACATACACATTTCCTGTATTTTCTGGTTGTATTCTAATAAAGAGACTATATTATCACTATATACAATTGCATATAAACAACAAATATAACGGTAGCATGGTGGCCTAAGACTTTTGCACTACTGTACATGAGATGTTAGTTTTCCATCAGCTGCTCATTTCCATGCCAGGCTCCACAAAAGTATAACTCATGCACTATATTTCAAGTCAAATATCACTCGAAGAATAGACTGAAATTTTAAAACCTTGCCTAAAAATGTCACTTGACATCCCAATGGCATCATTTGCTTTTGTTGTATGACAGAGAGTAGCTTGGATATTCGGCTATAAATAACCCCTTTTGTGTTCCACTGAAAAAAGTAAGTCAAGGAGGGGAAAACGGCCGCACCAGTTGCCGACTTGATATATGGGCCATTAAAATGTTCAAAGCAATTCTTGCAAAACATTGTCAGTGAGTCAAAGAGGAACGAGAGGCACAAAACGCTGATGGCCTACTTCAACATCTGATGTACAGTATGAATCATCATGTGTGTCCTACTTCTACATCGACACACACAGTGAATGTTCTCCTTTTTCCGCTAGGCGTCTTTGACTTTACAATGTTTCTGTCCCAAAACAATGACCCCATTCTGATGTTACACTAACAAGTAGGTGCACGACGCTTCAGTTGTGTTATTGTTTTGTGTAAATTCAGTGTTATTTATACGTTCGTCTTAGTTATATAGGGCGGATGGTGGGAGTTTATTTTGAGCTAAGATCAAATTGTCCTACTGTGTATCTGTGAGAACAGTCTCGGCTATCAGATACGCCACAGCATGTGACCCTGTATGTTCTTTAAACGCAGAAAACAATGAAATTGTTTTTTTTTCAGCTGTGTCTGACAATGTAAAGGTCAGGCATAAGTGAATAAGACAGGTCATTGGAAAGTAATATTAGACTGGGATCAGATTGCATTTCATATTTTCATAGAAATAATGAGAAAGCCCCTTATCCTGATTTCATTTATATGACCCACTTTAGATGGGATATTATTTCTAGCATGCAGGATCAAAATATTGCGGGTGGACTTACTGTAAAGATAATAGATGAAATGCATGATATGGGAATTATAAAAGTCAATTCGAATGCATTGGGATGTCACATGAAGATTGTTTGGAAAGCGGGAAAAGTTGTGACACAGTTTAAATGTAAGCAGGACTTGTGCTTTTAAGGAAAACACCACCGTTTTTCAATATTTTATTACGTTCTTACCTCAACTTAGACAAATTAATACATACCCATCTTTTATCAATGCGTGCACTTTTAATCTTTGTACAGCGCTTCTTGAATGTGTTAGCATTTAGCCTAGCCCCATTCATTCCTTAGGATCCAAACAGCTGAAACCCAGCAAACACTTCCATGTTTTCCCTATTTAAAGACCGTTACATGAGTAGTTACACGAGTAAGTATGGTGACACAAAATAAAACTTTTGTTTGGATCCTGGGGAATGAGTGGGGCTGGGCTGAATGCTAACACATTCAAGAAGCGCTATACAAAGATTAAAAGTGCACCCTTTTAAAAAAGATAGGTGTGTATTAATTCATCTAAGTTAAGGGAAGGACATAGTAAAATATTGAAAAACTGTGGTGTTTTCCTTTAATAGCATTTTCTCATATTGATCTGCTACAAATTAAAAGTAATATTCACTGCTTTTTAACTGATTCAAGATCATGCACTGTTGTTGTAACCTAACACATATAGTATAGTCTAAAAAAAAAGAATGGTGCTAAATAGATTTAATATATTCGCTATAGAGGGTGCTATAGAAGTGATTCCCCTATGATCACAAGCCAGTAAACGCCTTTTAGTGCTATTTAGCACCATTCGTTTTAGAGTACCAGGGGAGTTTTGTACATGATTTTATTGTAGCCAAATTTATAAGTTCAAATAATTTGCCATCCCACCATGCCACCCACACTTAATACTGGAAACTAATATAGTGCAAATACAGTCAAACATGAAGAGATTTTGTGATGTATAATATTAAATTTAGAGAGCTTGCTGATTTGTCCTGTAAATCCTAAATAAATTTTATATTTCAATTCATTTGGATGACTTTAATAACGGATGTGTGCTTTTTGGCTTTGCCATTTTGGTCCACATATAATAAGATAAAAACCATACAGTATAGCAATGCTATCAACTCAAATGTATTTTACCACGTGACTAATTCGTATTAATTTGTAAGTCCACATTCATCATTTTTGTTTAAAGATTTTCCTTTGCCCTGTGATGTTGGGGTTAGGGGAAGGGTTTTGTTATTGCTTTTTTTAGGATAATCGTCAGTGGTGGCCGGTGACTTCTTTTTTCGAGGGCGCATGATGCGAAGTTCATCACAACATGTATGTAGCCCGTCTGTGTGTGGTTCGTAATTTCAAAATATGTGTTCGGCGCGCGGAGTGAACCCGTGTGCATCACGTGTTTTGTCAAAATAAGTGACTACTGCAGACGCGTCTAAAGCATGGGTCTTCAACCGGGGGTCCGTAACGGAACTGCAGGGGGTCCGCCAAATGATGTTTAACAACAAGCTATGTTTTGCTTAAAACGTAAAATATATGTACAAAACGTTACGTCCCCTTTAAGTTGTGCACGTGCGTGGCCGCATAGGTTTGAAGGCGCCTGTTCAGTTTAGCCAGCGGACCAAAATAAAATATCTAAAGATTATAAATGTCCACTCAGGAAGCAGCAGTAGCGACAGAAAAGTCATCATAAAACAGGTAAATCTTTTGTGTGTCTTTCTTTCAGAATGTCATTTTAGAATCAGCGCGACATGTTATCTCATCTATATTTCTGAACTTGGACGGCTGTTTCACGCGGTTCAGATTTAAAGCGCTAATTCAACAGGCAAATGACACCACAACGCGTATGCATTTTAAACAGTGACAAAACTATCGCTCGCATTAAAAAATTTATGAAACGCGCGCCGTGATGGTGCTTTGTGCAAGATTCCTAGTCAGGTTGAAATCCACCTCTCAAAAAGTTTCCCCAAAGAGATGCGCTCGGACTCGTTGCATGTTGTTCTCCTGAGTCTAATTTGAAGCTAAACAGAAAATAAACCTGCGTTACTTAAACCAGTGACAATGATGATACACGAGCAAGGCAACAGACCTCAAAATTATAAAGTAGCACAACCTCTATCTCCACCAGAATAGAGAGTCTTTGTGCCATTGCCATTCACCATGATCAGTCATCTTTATAAACTGAAAGCCCTTGTCCAATTCACAGTAAAATGAAAATATATTACACTGCAAATACCTTAAAATAATATAATATTATTATTATTATTATTATTATATTAATATAAAAACTAAATCTACTTTAACAAAAAATTATGCATGTTAATATAGTACGGCTGTGTGACAATATGGTTTCTATAGACCCCTTCAAGGTTTGTAAACATTGAATGACTATCGGGTGCGCGCGCAGCATGGGGTCAAACTGTTCATACAATTGAGGCTTTATACTTTAATCTAACAGGGCTGAAAAATGATGATTTACCTGAAATGAAGTGAGCACTATAAACACAAGCCTCTTTGATATTTTTGTTGTCCCAGTCTGCACGTTAATTGCTTGCAGCCGCAGTTGTGTTTTTTTGTTTTTGAGATTCTGCATGGATCGCGAAAACTTAGCGGAAGACCTGGTGCGATTTTCACAGCCCACGACGTAAGTAGGCATTTTTTACAATACCGAATAATACGCAACTCAATCTGCTGTAATGACTTTTCTGACCCTGACATGCGCAGTGGGAACCGCCTGTGACGTGAACCGTGAAGGGGTCTATTTATAAAACAGTTCCAGTCCTTGATTCTGATAGGTCATCAGTTGTACCTTACTCCACTTTGCGTTGTGCCTAATATGAAAAGGCAGCCTCTTATACCTTACTGCTTACTTAAATATCTCTGTTTTACACATTTAGTATTAGGATAATATTAGTATTAGTATACGCATAATCTCATGCGTAATCAGAGTTTAAGGGAGTGTCTTGCTTGTATTTTGTGAACGTGAGTGTAGCTTTTATCATAAACGGTTTTGACGCGTGTGCAACAGGCACTTATTTTGACAAAACACGTGATGCACATGGTTCACATGACGCAACAAAAACATATTTTGAAAACGCAAGCAACACACATGACACTCCGAATTTTAAATTTGTGCCCCTTGGAAGAGCAGTCACGGGCCGCTCAAAGAGCTCAAATTCATAGCATTTTCCAGTTCTCGTTTGATCATGAGGATAAATCGTCATTACTATCGGCTGTTTGTTTTTAAGTTGTTATGTTCTCAACCCCGCACTTTATATCATTGTAATTCCACTGCCAGGTTGACCTGCTAAAAGTAGATGTATATTTGTGATTTATCCATTAATGCATGCTTTATTATGAATAAACATTGCAGGTACAAGAACGAATAGCATCGTTTTTGAGAAAATAATGGATAAAAGTACAATATTTCAAGGCTATCAAGGGAACAGGGCTCCGAATAATGAAAATTATCTTGTAATTTACACAACCTCATTCATCGCAGATGTATATGACTTTCTTTCTTCAGTTAAGTTTAGAGGTGGTGATATCAATATTTTATGAATGTTAAGCAAAAAGATCAATATTTAATAAATAATAACATTAGAACTATAGTTAATTTTCCACAAAATAACTTTTTTGTTCCTTATTCTGTTACAAACAGCTGCACAACTTTTCAGTTGTAAAGCACTTTCATTTGCAAAAAACAGAATAACAGAGAATACTTTCCCCGTCTTTAAATTAGATATAATGCTTTTTTGTTGTTCTTTTATTCTTTCAATTCTTACTGCAAGCTTTACAAATAAAACAAGTTGTTTACAAGCCACATTATATACCTCACAATCTTATTGCTATAATTTGTCACCAAAAGCACTACAAAAAAGATATAGATGACAACAGTTTTATTCTGAGCCCCGCTTAGCCCTCCAGGGTGAGAGATGGGCCAGATGAATGGTGGGACCCTGGTTGTCCTCTCTCAGAGTAGGAGCATGGGCCAAATCTTGGCACGCCGGGCATTTCAGGCCATTTTTGAGGGGCCAGAGTGACAGTATCTCTTGTAGAAAATGGTTCCCATTCCCACCATCATTATGCAGGCTAATGCCAAGATGCCCACAGCGATGCCAACACCCACAGAACCATCAGAAGGTTTGTTTGTGCTGATAGACACAACTAAATTGTAGAAATATGCCATGAGACTATTGGTAATTGACAACGATATCCAAAATCCACTTCTGTATTAGGGAATCTGCTTGGAGCTTATTAAACTAAACCTAATTAAGGTGGTAAGGAATACCGTAGTTCACCAAAACAAGAAAATTCTCCCATAATTTATTTACCGTCATGCCATCCCACACTCTCAGAAAAAGGTGCAAGAGGGTAAAAGTTGTCACTGGGGCAGTACTTTTTTTAAAAGTACATAAAAAGGTGCACATTGGCACCTTAGAGGTGCATACTGGTACGTCAAAGGTACATATCTGTACCAAAATGGTACCATCCAAATGACAACATTTGTACATTTTTTCTGAGATGACTTCCTTTATTAGCTGACCAGAAATGTATAATTTAATAATAAAACACCATCATGTCGGAGCCAACTTGACTTTGTTGTCGTATGTGTGTTTCATGAAGACAACCAATAAAATTCGACGAATGATATTATCGACTTATATTTGAACTAGATATGCAAGGAATTTTCTTATTTGGGTAAGCTGTTCTTTTAAAGGGACACTCCACTTTTTTTGAAAATATGCTAATTTTCCAGCTCCCCTAAAGTGAAACATTTAATTCTTATCGTTTTGGAATCCATTTAGCCGGTCTCGTGGTCTGGCGCTAGCACTTTTATCATAGCTTAGCACAATACATTGAATGTGATTAGACCATTAGCATCGCAATAATATAACCAAAGAGTTTTGATATTTTTTCTATTTAAAACTTGACTCTTCTGTAGTTACATCGTGTACTAAGACCAACAGAAAATTAAAATTTGCGATTTTCTAGGGAGATATGGTTAAGTCTATACTCTCATTCTGGCATAGTAGTCAGGGACTTTGGTGCTGTAACATGGCTGCAACAGGCGTAGTGATATTACGCACTGCCCGAAAATAGTCCCCTGCCATGAAAAAGTAACCAAGGGGACCAGTTTGATAGCCATATCTTCATAGAAAATCACAGCTTTTAATTTTCCGTCAGTCTTAGTAACTACAGAAGAGTCAAGTTTTAAATAGGAAAAATATCTAAACTCTTTGGTTATTTTTTAGCATGATGCTAATGGTCTAATCAGATTCAATGGATTATGCTAAGCTATGCTAAAAGTGCTTGCGCCAGACCCAGAGATCGGCTGAATGGATTTCAAAACAGTAAGAATCAAATGTTTAACTCTAGGGGAGCTGGAAAATGAGCATAATTTCAAAAAAAGTGGAATATCCCTTTAAAGAGACATGTAAAAATGTAACAATAGCTCACCTTCCTCTTTTGATGTAACAACTGAAATAGAATAAACATCATAAAGTCAGTATCTCAGATCTACAACACAGCTAAAGTAGAGTAAAGGTTCAGATTAATGCTTACGTTTGTAACCAATACCTGGCAGTCAAATTTGATATTAATGCAATATATAAAATTGATAAGGGACTTACCGTTGTCTGAACGTATGACGATGGCTGGTGATGTGACGGTGGTGCTGTCTGAAACTCCATTTGGAGGAGGTGTGGCAGCATCTCTCTTCTTCCTGCCACATTGCTGTGAAAAGATTTGTTTGAGAAAAGTGCAAATCATATTTCTTTCACAAAATGATTGCTAAAAAATAAAAGCTCTATTGAAGTGAAGATGTTTTTAAAACCAAAAGGGTGTATTTTAGGGTTTAAGTCTAACTATAATCTGTGACCATGTTTGTGAAATCCAAGTCTCATGATCTAATTAGGAGAGATAATTTTACATTGATTTTAATTTCTTTCTCGGTCAATATTAAAGATATCAAAGTTATATTTTCACAGAATGTTCTTTACATTACGTAGGATGGTTTAATGTAGAAAACACAAATCACAAACAAAATGGTTATATTAGAAGATACGCATGCAGGTGTGTTTACCGTAAATGTCATGCAGGAAGTCATTTCACACAGTCTTGTTATACAGTGCAGGTAGTATCTTGACACCGTCTGATTCTGCTGTTCTGTGAAACGGAAGGCAGGAAACAAGAAGCGAGCATGTTGTTCCTCTCCGTTCACAAGCATTTTAGTGAAAAAATCTCTGGTACAACTGTAGAGAATCGAAACCAAAACAGGTTAAAATTCATCTCTGCTTCAAACTGATTTTACAAATGTTGGCACATAGTACCATGGTAATACCATGATTTCTGGAAATGTATATATAGACAGTTTCATGTATTATATTTAATGTGTATCAACTATTACACTGAGCTAATATTACTGTGTTAAATGAATGTATACAATGTTAGCTAAAGCTCCTTGAATTCTTGCCTAGCTACCAAACCTCTCTGCACAGATGTGATCCATGCTTGTCGACTTCCAAAACATTTTATTTTCGACAAGGTATTTGTTTCAGAGATCAGTTTAAGCAGTTTTAAGCCAGGGCTGTGTTTCTTAAGAGCGCTTTCTATGAGCTACTTAATGAACGTTTGTTATTTTATTCACATGCTATTTAAGAGTCGATATCCGTTTATCAAGTGCTGAAATGTCACCTACAGTATAAAAAGACTTGTAATTGACGCTTGCAGACGAGCATCAAGAGGTTCTATTTAGCTCTCGATTCATTTCACACATTGTCAGTTACCTGAAACAAGTTTTACTCACCTGTTTCATTGGACGAGCCACTAAACACAGTGGCATGTGCCAATGGCTTCTGTGCGTAAGATGCCATGCCACTTTGTGTTTAAACTGCTACTGGTTTTTCTTTAAAGGGTACATTTAAGATGTAAAATAATTATTTTGTGTCCCCAGAGTACGTATGTGAAGTTTTAGCTCAAAATATCATGTAGATAATTTATTATAGCATGTTAAAACTGTCACTTTGTAGGTGTGTGCAAAAATGTGTCATTTTGGCGGTGTCCTTTTACATGCAAATGAGTTTATCTCTGCACTAAATGGCAGTGTTATGGTTGGATAGTGCAGATTAAGGGGCGGTATTACCCCTTCTGACATCACAAGGGTAGACAAATTTCAATTAGCTATTTTTTCACATGCTTGTGGGGAATGGTTAACCAGAACTAAGTTACTTCGTTGTTCTTTTTCTAGGTTGACAAAAGCACTGGGGACCAGTGCTTTAAGTGGCCCAAAAGAGGTGCCGGTACTCTAATTTTTTTTTTGCTGACTCGACTCCTATATTAAAGGGGTTTTATATTCAGCAGTCAACAGACAACCTTGTAAAAAACAATAAATCTTTTTATAAGTTTGTGGATTTGCTTGAGCTAGAAATGGCTACTGAACATAAATAAAATGTGCAAAATGATTTTGAAAAAATACCATTAGAAAGAGCTGCTGTAGAAAGAGCTATTGCACATAAATAAAATGTGCAAAAGGTAGATGCGAGTAAAATTTTCAGCATGGTAACATGCTAAAACTAGTTGATCAGATAGAAAGAGCTTGAAAAAACTTTTAAAAACTTTAAAACTTTAAAATGACACCAAGACCATGTCTATGGGTTCAAGAATAACAAAATACTGGCCTTTTGAAACTCGAAAGTCATTTATTTTGTCCCATTGTTTTCCACTTTGCTCATTGAAATTTCGTTCACTTGCAGTTTAGCAATTAAACTAAATTTATATTACAATTTCAAGAATGTTTTCTGCACATCGCCTGAGAAAATCCAAAGTTGCGTCGAGGGAAACCAAACTGAGAGCCGCGGCAGCTGAGATTGTCATGTACCTACAAAAGGGTATTGGATAAAGCTTGCGTCTGACCTGTAGCTATCATTCTGGCTTGGTGGGATGTCAGCCAGCGAGTCCTCTGATACTGACGTTGTTCTTTTACTACTCAGAGTCTAAAGCCAGGAGGGAATATTAAGTGTTCATTGTATTTTCATTTTAACTGAGCAGCTATGGTTGCGCACTTTACACACAAACACACACCTCTCCAGAGCACGTTGACACTGACAGACAGCAGCAAAAGCGTCGAATGCGCTTTTAACTTGTAAACGCAAGGGCGTATGGGTAATGTAGTCTCTGCTCTCGGTGGGACGAATTAGGAAGCGTACATTGTGAACGGTGCTCTGAAAAGCGGCAGCGCAGCCAAAGGATTAAATTAAACCTCTGATTTGTAAACAGATGTGCAAATGAGCGATCCGGTAGGCTAAAAGCAAGAGCTATATTTGGAAGCCCACTTAAAGCACTGCTGGGGACCCAATTATAGCACTTAAACATGGAAAAAGTCAACTCCTTTAACTCCTGAGCACTCATAGATCTACAGCGATTTTCAAGTGTTACTTAAGTTACAATAATTTTGAGAGACGACCCATAAGTCTAAGATGATTTGTATGCTTGTTTATACAATCTACTTGCCTTACGATGCTTTTGGGAAATGCAGCCCAGACAGATAAATATATACAGTTTGAGAGTTCCCTTAGGTGCAGGCGCATAACTGCAACAACACGCGTGTGTCTGATGAAATATCCGTCTATACTGCTGAAATGCAGTAATATATAAATTTTTTTACAAAATGCATCCCTGTCATGAGGTTAAAATGTTTGACTTTTTATGGTACTGTATTTTAGGAGGTTGCTATGGTGTTCTGGATGGTTGCTTACTGGTCCAAGTCAATGTATTTGAATGTACTGGATAAAAGCTTCAGTTAAATGCTGTTTTGATTTAACTCACGGCATAAAGAGGTTGAAGTAGTTGTCGGTGGTGGGTGTGCTGGAAATGGAGGCGTAGCATCTGTCCAGCAGCACAAAGTATCTGTGGAATACGCAACAAGCGTCAGCCTCGAATACAGCACTGTTAAATATGCAGGTAATGCTCAATGAAAGCTGTCTTACTGAGAGGTCAGGTTGGTGGCCTGCACCTGCACAAACACACTTGACCTCAGCTCAATACCAAATGGTGGCATGACGAGAGGTTGCGTGAAGTTATCATCCTGAAAAACAAAAAGGGTTGATCTAGTGCTGATCTATAGCTCCACTGGTAGAGCATTGTGTTAGCAACACATAGGTCATGGGTTTGGTCAAAAGGAAACACACATACTGATCATTAATTAATTGGTTGAACTGTAAGTCAAGTGCATAAATGTAAATGTCAACTAGTGGAGCACAGCAGTAGCAATGCAGCAAGTGTAAAGGATTACCATATAACACGCATTCTGATAAATGTTTATCATTAACGTAATGTAAGTCACTTTGTATATGTCTGACAAAAAATCATGTAAATGTAATTGTAAATGTAATTAATGGATGAATGAATGTGAGTCTGTCTTACACTAAACAGCTGCAGGTTTAGAGTGCTGATGAAACTGCCATTGTTGTCTTTCATCGCAATAGTGGAACCCGACCTTTGAAAGGATAGAAAAAAGTTACTCGAAACTGAGATTTACCACTACACTGTAAAAAAGATTTGTTGGTTCAATTTACAAAGTAAGTTACCTGGTTAATTCAACTTAAAAATATTAGTTAACTAAACAAAGTTTTACTAAAAGTTGTAAAAGTTCACTGTAAAAAAATTTACAGTTTTGTCAAATCAACATATTTTTATGTTACTTTAACTTAAAAAAAATTAAGTTTAACATTTTCAACTTGAATTTATAAGTTATGTGAAAATCTTCATTAAGCCAAAACTTAAAATAGTAGGTTGAATTGACTTGCTAAACCAAGTTGTTTTAACTTCGTGATGCATTTATTACAGTGTTATAACTAATATTTTTAAGCTGAATTAACTCAAAGTTTTAAGACATACAGGTAACTTACTTTTTTTAAGTTGAACAAATTTTAGTGTACAGTTCTAGAATCATGCTTAACAATCATTAACTTTGGTAAAATGCCAATAAATAAATATTATACTATTTTATTTGCTAGATGGACATTATGAAGCTTATTACACTGTTACTTTTCAAATATATGGACTTAAAAATATGCTTATTAAATATATGAACACAAACCAATGATTTGAAATATTTTATTAGCTCATTTGTAAGAAATGCAAAAAATCCATAAGGCTTTAAGATACAAAGTTCAAGACAAACATGACATTTATTTTAATCATTTGAAATATAATTTCATATGGTATTAATATGGTATCTTAATAATGAATTAAATAGAAAGTATATTTATGACTCATAAACCAGGTGAAGGCTTTTTGATAGTTTAAAGAAAAACACCACCGCCTTTCAATATTTCACCATGTTCCCACCTCAGCCCAGACAAACTTAGACCTTTTTTTTTTCAATGCGTACACAAAGAATTGCCACATTTTAATCTGTGCCATCATACTTACTAACTACTCATGTAACAGTCCTTAAATACGGAAAACATGGAAGTGTTTGGTGGCTTCTAAATTCCTCCATGTTTGGATCCTATTGAATGAATGGGGCTAGGCTAAATGCTAACACATTCACACACGCTGTACAAAGATTTAGTGCATGCATTGAAAAAAGATGCGCATGTCATAATTCGTCCAGGTTGAGGTAAGAACATAGTAAAACACAAAAAAAACGGTGGTGTTTTCCCTCAAACAGTTGTTATCTAGACATAGCAAACCCTGAAATGTTACAACTGACCAATCAGAATCAAGTATGTCAGAGTGCCGTAATAATACAATTATGATTCTATTGTAATTTGTATAGTATTACTTTTGCCATGATATATTATGCTGTCTTGCTACTGCTAAGTTACAATTTTTTAACTGTTAATCACAAGAGGACTGCAAAAAAAAAAACTAAAAAATGAAAGAGCACAAAGACTACACATATGTCCCTGTATCATCTCTATTATGAACAAACCATTGCTACAGTATTGTCTCTTTCCCTTGGGGGGCAACACTAATGTGCCAATTATTCAACTTGTTGCAAACCTAGACGCTCAGTCCCTTGCGAGTTTTCCAAGGAACTGGATTGTACACCTGGCTTGTCGTAGCGTGAGAGATAATCGCGCAAACCGAGATGCTTACACATCGACCTCAGTGTTGTTGATCAGGTATTCCAGAGGATAAGAGCAGGAGTAGTAATACTTCAAATCTGTGCTGTATGTCACCGTGCCTGTTGTGATCTCATTTGAAGTTACCACTCCGCTAATGTTGACCGTCTGAATGTTTGAGAAGTCTGAAAATATGCCTGTTCCCACACTTTGGACTGTCTGTGGAGAAGATTAAAACATAGTAAAAATTAGTTTGACATAATAAAAATTGTCTTTATCTAGCAACAGTGGTGATATATATATATTTATATTATATATATATATATATATATATATATATTCAGTTGCTTGTTTTGATAAATGAAAAGCTATCAAAACTGATGAAGCTAACATCTTTTTGGTTGGATACAGCATTTCAGTGACTCACGACAAAGTTGCTTCCGCAGGTTGTGTTAAGAGGAACCCTAAATCGAACCACAGGGGGTGAGGCTGTAGCATCGAGCGTGCCCTGGCAGGCTTGGTTATTCATGATGTTGTTGAGGTTAAGCTGTGACTCATTGAAGCCACTGTACAAGACAGGGCAGAATTTGATGGCCAAATCGATGTACTGCGTTCCACATTCAACATCTATGTCAGTGTATTCTATAGTGAAGAGAACCATCATTTAGTTGCTATAAAAACTATACTTTACACTGTGTAAAGTTTACACAAACAAACTTTACACTGAAAAAAATGATTCATTCAATTTACTCAATTTTTTAAGGTAAGTGGTCGCAATCAATTTATTTAAGCTACATTTAAACAAAAGATTTTTGTTTTGTTTTGTATTTGAATTTTTTTTGTTTAAATGTAGCTTAAATAAATAAATTGCGACCACTTACCTTAAAAAATTGAATACTTTTTTTTTCACGCAAAGTCGTGTTATTGTCACAAAAAAATTATTAATTTATTAATTCGCTTTTTTGTGCCTTAATCACGAATGTTGTCTTCCTGTCAGTCGCACGAACTTCTATAAATAGTTTTTCGTGTCCGTGGCACGACTTTCTTTTTCGTGTCATTTTATAGTTTTCTCATTGTTTTTTCTTATTTTCTTACCATTGTCGCTTGGGGTTAGAATCACTTTTTGTTTCATTTTTAGACATCCTAACCCAAACCCCAACTTCAGGCGAGAATAATTTTAAAAGCGGAAGAAAACTTGTAGAAACCATTACATAAAAGTACATCCTAACCCAAACCCCAAATCTAACCCCAACGGACAATGATTTTAAAAAAGTGGTTAAAAATGAGAAAACTAAACATAAAATGACAAGAAAAATAAATCGTGCTACAGACAGTGAAAACTATTTATAGAAATTCATGCGACTGACACAAAAAAACATTTGTGCACAAGGCACAAAAAAAGCTGAATTTCATGCCATGGACACGAATAAATTAATCAAATTTTTCGTGACTATAATATGACTTTCCGTGATATCATGTTGAAATCATATAGAGAGATACTTTTCTGAATGATGTGTTGATTAAATTGTTACAAAAAAAAGCATCTTAGTTAAAATTAATTTAAAACAACTTAATTATATGTGTTCTTGAGCAAAACTATACCTGGGTGTCTGTATTCTAATCCACAATCAGTTAACGTTAACTGAGCGCTGTTTTCGGAACACGTCGCGAGGAGGAAGACGAAAATATTGAGGAGAATCATTTTCTTGTTGCTTGCTGCATTTGTACCTGTTCGTAAAAAATAACACCAAATCAGTTAGGTACATCCGAGATTGACCGTATCCCCAAGTTAGTCCTATAGGCGAAACACAGACGCACCTTGCATAAGAAACTCCATTGCTGCGGTTGGCTTGAATATCCTCAGCCTGTGAAATCTTCTTGCATACTACGGATGGCTTTTATAGAGCTGAGTCTTTTGTGGGATAGAAATAAGGTCACTGTAGTTTGGTGTGTCCAATGTTTGGGAACAGCCCTTTGGTGGTTAAAATCCCGTAAGTCTAGCCCCGGAGGGCATCTTCGGAAATTCAACACACCGTAGGCCTTCAAAGACGTGCATTTGACAATAGCTTGGTTTCTTTGTTTATTTACCTAAACATAAGATCCCTTGGCATGTTAATATATGACCTCACGGGGTAAGTGTCAAGCCCTGGGGAGGAAAAAACAATAGTGTCATCATAGCTCTTTACAGTTCTAGTTTAACACTCTACTTAATGTCAAGGATCCTTATGGTGGTCTTAAGGAAATATTAGAGATATTATGGACAAGGGTATTAATGCAACCACACATGATGGGATGGCACCAAATGGAGTGAAGCATTCGAACAATGATGCAAAACAGACAGTGAGGCAGATGAGTTATTGATTTTATATTTTTGTTTTCATTTATTGTCGTCTTGTTTCCATGGTAAAGTTGTTTTTTTAAATGTGCTTTTCCTTGAAGCCATAATTAACTGTACTCATACAATTTTAGCTGATATACACTTAATGCACTGTTAGTTTATGATAAAATTGTCTGCTAAATGCATAAATGTAATGTAAACATACACAATATTATACACTGTAAAAAATAACCAGCATGAAGTAAAAAAAATTTGTACTATTTTGACTAAGTTTTGACTTGTGATACATTGAGATAACTTATAAATACAAGTTAAACTTGATTTGTTAAGTTAAAGTAACATAAAAATACATGTTGATATGACATCATTTTTACAGTGTACTTTCACTGTAGTATTTCCTACCCAGTCTCACGGGGTTTCGTGATATAGTCACGTATTTTTGTATTCTTTTTCGTGGTATTGTCGGGAATTTGCGCGTTTTTTCGTGATTGTAAAGCGAATTCCGTGTGATTATCACGTATTGGTTACTCAACTGCTTTTTCCTATTTTTAAACCATTGTCGCTTCGGTTTAGGGTTAGATTTGGTGCTTGCATTAGAATGTCACATTATGTATTGGTTTATACTATTTTTTCAGATTAATTTTTTTATATGTCGCCTGCCGTTAGGGTTAGAGTTGGGTTTGGGTAGGGATGTCATTTTACGTAAATCTAACCCTAAATCGAAGCGACAATAGTAAGAAAATAGGACAAAAGAGTTGAGTAACCAATACGTGACAATCACACGAAAACAGGAACTCGTTCACGAAAAAAACGCGGAAATTCGTGACAATACCACGAAAAAAGAATAAAAAAAAATACTTGACTATATAACAAAATTTCGTGAGACTGGGCTGAGTGTTATAGTCACGCAAAATTTGGTTAATTTATTTGTGTCCATGGCACGAAATTCAGCTTTTTTCGTGCCTTGAGCGCAAATGTCATTTTCATGACACTCGCACGGATTTCTAGTTTTTCATGTCCGTGGCATGACTTTCTTTATTGTGTCATTTTTTAAAATTATTTTTAAATCATTGTCGCTTGGGATTGGGGTTAGATTTGGAGTTTGGGTTAGGATGTACGTTTATGTATTAGTTATGTTTTTCTCCCGCTTGTAAAACTATTCTCGCCTGGAGTTGGGGTTAGAGTTGGGGTTTGGGTTAGGATGTCTAAAAATATAGCAGAAAGTGATTCTAACCCCAACCCCAAGCGACAATGGTAAAAAAAATAGAAAAAACAACGAGAAAACAATACATAAATGACACGAAAAAGTAATGCTATGGACACGAGAAACTATTTATAGAAATTTGTGCGAGTGTCACGAAAAAGACATTTGTGCTCGAGGCACGAAAAAAAGCTGAATTTCATGCCATGAACACGAATACATTTTGCGTTACTATAACACGATTTTCCGTGAGATCAGTCTGAAATCTGTGCTTGTTTGCTATACTTGTCTTTACGGGATAGTTCACCCAAAAATGAAATTTCTGTCATCATTTACTTACCCTCATGAGTTGTATTCAACAGAACATATTTTGATAAATAATTTTAACTACACAGTTGACGGCACCCATAGACTCTTACTTCTATAGTAGAAATAAAAATATAATAGAAGTCAATAGGTACCGTTACCATCATTTATTAAAATATCTTTTTTGTTTTAATCATACAGTCGCATTATTCATTTTAAGATTATTGTATTTTATGTCATGGCTTTAATTCCTAGGAATCATATAAAACCCGAAAACTATGTACTTTATATATACTTTATTATTCACAGTAATATCTACTTTAAATTGAGTTTTAAATCACATTTTTCTTATAAAATACCAGATGTCTCATAATATTTTTTACATCTCAAGTAGTTAACTAACGCTATATATAATATATGCTATAATGTTAACACATGAAAGTATCCAATAGCAGGGTCCTTTTCATGATTGGATACAAGCCATTAAGTGTAAATGGCGCTAAGTGGTGTGAAAAGGTCACTGGATTATCCTGTAATGATGCAGCTCTGCTTTAAGCCATAAACTAATCACTCTGTTTCTGTGTTCTCTCTCTCGTCTCTTCACTACGCTCAGCCACAGATCCAGATAAATCTCAAGTGAATCTGTGGAGAATCACTGATGGGTTTGATAAAGCTCAGATGTTACCTTTGACCCTTTGAGATGCCATCTGTGTCTGTGATGTCTTTCTCCATCCTGGTCCAAAACTGATCCCTTTAGACCTCTATCATTTAGACCTTTGGACCTCTATCATATAACTTCATTCAGTCATGGTCAGTGTTTTATACAATTAAATCAAGGATAAAAATATCATCTGCACTCTACTCAAATACTTTATCTAATGTTGGTAATAATGTTGTCAGTACTGATAGTAGAATCTGGACCCCTGGGTTTACTTTATTATGTAATATATTAATTGGCTTGTTAATATAATGTTTGTTAATACATTATAGTGCTATCTATCTATCTATCTATCTATCTATCTATCTATCTATCTATCTATCTATCTATCTATCTATCTATCTATCTATCTATCTATCTATCTATCTATCTATCTATCTATCTATCTATCTATCTATCTATCTATCTGTCTGTCTGTTATTTGGATTCAAAAAGTGTCAAAGTTGAGGCTGGTATGAGTTTGAGGGTCACTGACAAGTCAATGGGACTAATCCGTAAATCTTATACTGACATTTAACCCTTCTGTGAAGACTTATATCAGGAAATTGTGTCAAGACAAAGTTGGATCTCTTGGTGAGGAGGACACATTTACATTATTTACAATACTGTAACAATACTCTTTTAAATCAAATGTGAATACCATTGTAATTTGGATATAATATAGCCTATTTGACCATATTCTGGTACTCGTGGTATTTAAATACTTCAGACTACATGCCCCAAAAACTGCAGTGTTGCCACGGTGTATGTCCAAAAAAAACAAACATGGGTACCATTTGGTACTGTTACTTTGGTGTGAATATTATATGTGCCTTTATGGAGTTTCAAAACAATGAATCTTTTCTTTTATCCTTTGATTCTGTCTGATCAGTTATTTCATATATTACATCTCCACCGGCTCAGGAGAACAGGGATTATCCGCAGATGGATTGTTTGTTTTTCAAATCCAGTGAGGAGAGTACAATCTGTTCTATCAATGCACCTTTTTACCCAGAAATCTTCAGAATAAATTGGTCCACTCCAAGATCCCATTAATTTTTGTCACTAATGTCACAGACAATAACAGCGAATGACTTCAAAGGTCTCTGCTATGGATACAGACTCTTTGTTTGCCTGGCGTCATGAGGGCTACAAATATTGTGAAGAGCTTGGATTTTTTTAACATTGCCCAGAGGAAAAAATGTTTTTCAGATGTTGCCCTGTCATACCTCAGTAGACCTAATAGAGATTTCACTCACATTTTATTTAGGTACCAACTTTTCCCCGGATTAATTTTCTAAAAATGGACACAATAATTAGACATTAATTTTGTTCATGGTCAGGCAGGGTCACAAATGTTAATATCACACCCTGTCAGACCAAAATTGTCACAAAATGATCCCAAGCCTCACTGGGGCAGTATCCCATTAAAAAAGTCTTATTATAAAACGGGCAGTTCTGGTTCTTCATTCTGATTGGTTGAAACGCGTTCTAAGCCGTGATAAAATACACCGGTAACCCCACGGTTCAGACCATATTACATAAGTATTACTGCGCCACTGTTGCTGCGTAGTGATTTATGAAAATAAACACCACAGTCTTTAATCATATTTTTAATTTGTCTACAATTGCACAATTAATGGCGATATCCAGATAAATGTCAATAAATATTGTTGAGTCATCTCGACGATAAAGAGAAAACGTTGTCTGAGGAGTTTATAACTCAAGTTCATACGTCTGCTATTATCCACTGGGTGGCGATCTTACCCAACTTAAACACTGACGCATTCACTGAAAACACCGTGTAGTACAGTTCATGGTTCTGAATCTGATCTCTTACAAAAGTTCTTCACATAGATGAATTATCTTCGCTTTTAGCTAAAAAATCGGAGAGGTGATAAGAGAACAAATGAAGGTAGGATGAAAGGGTTTTTGTTTTTGTTTGAAAGCGGATGGTCTGTTTTTTCATTTGATATTTTATGTTTATTTAAAGAAGATAATTTTTCTGCAAAGCATTAAACTAAAACTAGATGGCAACTTAAAAAAAAACGCTGACAGGGAAAGAGTTAAGCATGCTTCCAAGCATATTTGATCATCACTTCAACAGTTGCATGATATAAATGTTAATGTATAAATTAGACGAATGGTGATTTATAAAATAAACACCACAGTCTTTAATCATATTTTCATTGTGTCTTTGCTGCGTCTGTGTTGGTTGGGAACTGCGCTCTGTTTCCGTCAAACTTGATTCAGAGGAACTACTTTGTTTTGCGGAAGAGTAATATTTGTACTAATATAATTACAACTTATTTGGGTTTTATTTTATAAAATCCTGCTAACGTTATGCATATGAAGTAATTGTTTTATAAACGCAATAAACCCCTCGAAGCAGTGGCTAACGCGTCGTCCCTAACAACGCCCCTTAGCTGTTATAAAATGCACTGGTAACCCACTGCTTCTTGGGGTTTATTGCTTTAATTTGTAAGTAAAGTTGCGTAATTCGTATTAATTCATATGAAGTTAATTGTGCAAAATCGTACGATTCTCATGAAAAAACAACAACGAAACTGAACCCCTAACCCTGCACTTAACCCCAAAGTCTCAGGGGTCAAGAGGCAAATTGTACCAAAACTTACGAATGTGGTTGTATGAATTAATAAGAATTAGCCAACTCGTAAAATATGTAAGATTTCTCATGAGATTAGGCTGAAATAATTCAAATACGTGAGATAGCGTTGACTATTTAGGTACAGATATGTATACATTTGATATTAATATATACCTTTGAGGTAATTGGGTGCAAAAATCTTCATTTGTTTTTCTATTTAATCTCATTAGGGATGTGGTTCTCACGAAATCCAGATTTAGAAGGTGTCCAGCATCAGAATTTTTAAAAAGCCCTTGAAGACAATTGTTTCTTGCACATATAAGATTAAGGTCTGAATTTACTATAACCATTATTTTTAGAGGATTTAAAAAATATTTTCTATAAAATTACATTTTACATTTTTTAGATTATCGTTATCAAATATTATCATTACCGCAACATGATATTACATTAAATATGTGCATTTACAAACTCATGTTTCGGTAATGAGAACTAAAAAGTTGTCTAGGTACTACGAAAAACAACATTTCAACTTTTATCTGGAGAGAAAAAATAAGAACTGCTTACCTGGTAGCCATCTTGAGTGTCACAGTCAATAATGTCTCTTCCAACTAATTTTTTTGTTGTTGAAAATATTAGTTCCTTGAGGGCTTAAACAATTATTGAAAAGTGTTGCGGAGGATGAGAAAATTGGTTTTGGACACATTTATATTCCTTATTATTGTCTCTACATTTACCAATGATCACCAAATACCACATGTTTCTTTAATATAAATGTTTATAGTATAACATGTACTGAAGCTTTTTGATTTTTTGATTTTTTAATGATAAATATTTCCATGTCAAAGAACCCAAATCCAGTCATGGACACTCATTGCGGTAATGAAAATGTTTCCCTTAAATGTAGAAAAACAACAAAATTGGTTTGTATGATGTCATTTGAAATCATGTGAAAAGTAGTACATGAAGAGATTTTTGTATGCTTATTATTTTGATACTCTTACTTTGCATTTACTTTTTATCAAAATGTTTCATGACACCTCATACGTCTAATTTCGCGAGAATCACCCATTGGTGTCTGGGAGAAATAACTGAGATAATAAATCTTATTTTTAAATCATGTATTGTAAATTGTGTTTTATGTTCAGTTTATTATTAGTATATCTAAAAACAAAATATTCACAGTTCAGACACACATCTGATTTTTATTTATTGTTAAAAATGAGAAAATCTCTACCCAAAAATACAAATGGAACAAAAATGGGGAATAATACATAAGCTGGTGTGTTGTTTTCAGACATAATTTCAATTGAAATATTTGATACAAAAGAATATCTAAACGTGAATATAAGAGTATGTAAAACTAACTGCTAATACTCATTAACATTGAACTGGTATCACTGAGACATGTGAATACTAATGAGTAAAAACAAATGGAATTAATTAAAACTAAAAAATATCTTAAATAGTGTTCACATCCACCACAATCAAATAGCATACTGCAAACTAGGTTGCTTTTTGATTTAATTAAATTTGTTCCCTATGGTCTCTCGCTCTCCCCCTCTCTTTCTGCTTGTAACTCAAACTAATTATTGCAAAGAGTAATACAGGGTCCCATGATCCTTTGTGCCGATGATGAATAGACCCCTCACATTCAATCCTGTTGACTTTAATATTCTCACTCGACTAGAAATATGTGTCAGGCTTGTGTATTAGATACCTCTGCTTGTGTTCATGGTGTAACTGATCTTAAACCCTGCAAAAATACGGCGAAGAGTTGAGGTATAACTGTAACTGTATCTTCAGCAACAAAGTAAATATATGTATAAAACATTTCACTGGTCTGTCCATTGTTTAATGTACAAGTGCAATAATTAAATAATTATTCAGCTTTATTCTATATTGAAGTACTGCACAATCACTCCTGATTTCAACTTGATGGGTCAGATGTTTTTCTATAAGCCTATAGAAATGAAACGTGGTGCGTTTGTGTGGTTACAGTGATAAAAATAGCCGTATTGATGTTGGGTAACAGCGGCAATTTTATGTGTAGTGTAATAAAATGATATTATTTTCCATGTATTTCATGATTATGTTTACTGTAATTGCAGAGCTCTCCAAAAGTAACAGGTATTGTTGCATTGTTCAGCCGAATAACAATTTTTCTGTGTGTGCGTTTAGCTGAAAGCCGGGTTGTGGGCTCCTGTCAGGGCTGTTCGTGGCGTCTGGTTCCCCTTTAGCAACGTAAGAGACAAGATGAAGAAACACATGCTCATAACGGCGAGGATTGCGATGGCGGAAATCAAAGCGCTCGTAACCGAATTCATTTTGAACGGTGGCCCGTTTAACTGCGCTGCAACACACAAAGAGAAACACACAGTGTGTTAGACAGACTTCAAATGTATAACCCACTCACTCACAATCTTGCGCTTGCTTCGCTAAAACCGCAGCCTGCATCTCCCCTCTATTAACTTCTCACTGTTTGAAACCCTTCAACTCATCATTATTTTAGTCACAGGTTTCAGCCTCGGAGGAAATAAAGTCCTCCATATTTTCCGGGAGGGAGTTAAGCGCAGTTTTATCCTGCTTTATAAATTGTACACCACTGAGATTTAGGATTTAGCTCCCTTTCAGAAGAGCTAAATGGGTGGAAGAAAGGGCTTACCTATCTGGGAATTATTGGTGGTAGTTTCATCTGTTGACAAATGTAAATTGATTAGTGGGATGACAAATCTCAAGCCTATGTATCACATACATATAAAACAATTTACCATGCAGTGTTTTTAAATCCACAACATACAGTTTCTATCACTATCAGGGTTCCCACACCTTAGTTAACTTCAAATTCAAGGACCTTTCAAGGACTTTCCAGGTCCAAACCCTCAATTTCAAGGACTAAATGTGGGGACACATTTCAAGTAAGAGCAAGGTTACATCGTGTTACCTTTTAAGATACATTGTATGTATGTACATTGTTGAATTTTCCCCAATGATTCACAAACTTTCAAGGATTTTAAGGATTCGTGGGAACCCTGCACTATGCTTTACCAGTTGAGCTACAAATGAAGTAAATACAGGAGCTACAATTGGGTTATCATACCACTTCTAGTGATAATGGGTCCTGCTGTTATGACTGCTTTGTCAGAGGCCGTTCCGGTTCTTTCCGACACATCCCTTTTCTTCCTTTTCCCACAGATCTGTCATATACGACAAGTAAAAAATAAGCACAGCAGCAGCTATTATATCATAGGAACAGTGTGAAAATGCATTGATGAGAAGGTAAACATCAAGCCAATGCAATAAACTTTCGCATTTTATCGACAGCTGCATTTGGCAACTTGTTTATTTAACTTATCGCATTTTTGAAGGAAAAATTTCAAAATATGTACCCTAGCCATCACTGGGGCTAAAGTATAGATTTGAACCTAAAGAGTCCATATTTGTAACTTAAGGCAGTGGTTCTCAAACTTTTCCGCGTGCAGCCCCCCTTGTGTACGGTGCATTCCTTTGCGCCCCCCCAAAGAAAATTTATGACAAAAACTGTTATAAAATTTAACTTTTTAAGTAAACAAAACATATTAAGTTATACAAAGTAGATGCTTTTGGTTAGTAGCCTTATTTTTTTTAGGTTTAATTACACAGAATTCATGATAAATGAATGTATTTTATAAAATGTCATAAAACTGGGGCCCCCCTGGCACCATCTCGCGGCCCCCCTGGGGGCCCCGGACCCCAGTTTGAGAACCACTGACTTAAGGTACTTATTGGTGAGCAATTTGGCTCTCCTGATTTTGCCAAGTGGTTGATGTCCTCAGGGCAACATTATGTTGACCCTGGGACAACATTTCAATCAACCAATCAGATTTCAGAAATAAGTTTACAGTTTGTTTTAAGTTTAAGCTTACAACAAGGATTAGCTGTTTCTAGACCATTGTTTTCCCTCTGATTTTAGGGTTTGGTTATGGTTAGGGTTGGGGTTTGGGGAGGGTTTAGGTTTTATTTAGAAAAATTTTGTCCTTGGGTCAACATAATATGTTGCCCTGAGGACATCAACCACTTGGCAAAATCAGTTCGAGCTACCAAATATATACATTTCTGTACGTAAATCTAACATATTATAACCTTTATAAGGATACTGCCCCAGTGACAGCTTGGGTACATGTTTTGACTATTTTTTACCAACAGAGTATATATTATGACCCATGCGTTGCAAGTGTCATGCTCTCCTAGTTAAATTACATCATTTTCATTAAGTATTACTTACTTACTTATGCCCATTTTTATTCTGCTATAATTTTGTTTTAATTAGTTTTTATTACTAAATACAGTAATTGGTCGTTACTCTACATTCACTAAATGTCTGTTACAGCCAATACGTTTCTTGTCAATGCAGCCGCAGCTTTGTTGTTTAGCAAATGATCCATTACCACTTAAAAAATTGAATTTGTTGCAGTTATATTCTCACGCGTAACGCTTGAAGTAGAGAAGATAAGCTTCTGAAGAAGATAACAGGCGCAATTGTTTTGTATAAACTCACAAAGACCTAAACACGCACAAACCCCAACATCGATAAATTCATTAAGTGGAAAGATGAGCTCTTAGCGTCACCACACAACAAATAACTACCAGACAGCGATAA
Source organism: Misgurnus anguillicaudatus (assembly GCF_027580225.2). Classification (NCBI taxonomy): domain Eukaryota; kingdom Metazoa; phylum Chordata; class Actinopteri; order Cypriniformes; family Cobitidae; genus Misgurnus; species Misgurnus anguillicaudatus. The sequence continues at coordinate 29,431,260 of NC_073348.2, forward strand.
CAAAAACATCAAACGCATAAATAAATAAAGTCAGCACAAAGCAAAACCAATTGCCTTATAACAGTAAGCGCATCATTTATTCAGTGCATGCTGGGACTTCGCAAACCCTTCAGCAACGTTGTTCAGTAAAAAATTGCTTGTTCTGACAACTCTTTTAGGCTGCCCTGTGACTGTTGATGTGTATTTATGTAAATTTCTTTCTTAGGGAAATTCACACGACTTAAAATATGTGACATTGAAAGCCCGATGTGATGAATGGAATGCAATTGCTTTTTGATGTTGAAGTGGCAGCCATCCTTACTGGCATCAGCAAAGGGCAGTCGTCCGCCCGGCACAGCTTGGTCACACAGTGCAGAAAGACGGTGGACATTTTCTGGTTCTTGTGCTTGACAAAGCGAAACACCTCAAAGGAGAACCGGCCCATCTGGCTCTTCCCATTCTCAAAGACCGTTGTCTGCGGGTCCTTATCACATCTGCTGTAACAGAGATGCTTTAGCATTACTCATAAACATGCAAGCACTTTCACAACATAAAAAACACACAAGCTAGGGGGTGATGATAGGTAAGAATCCGATTTAGGAGCAACATATTGTCAAAAGCCACAAATTGATTGCAGTCTTGCTTTGTCCCATCATCATCATCCTTGAAAAATCCGGAAAAAGTTAAATTACCCAAAGAAAAGGTCATATCTGAGATCATCATTAGGATTCCCGGAGGGCGTCGTGTAACAGTAGTCCATCAGAACATTCCACCTGTGAGGAGTGACATGGATCATTCACAAACACCAAAACATGGATGTCTGAATAAGAAATGTGTCCTATGTCTCAAAACTTGACCCTTAACAATCCACTTCATTCACTTTAGTGGCGCCCCTTGCCTGAGGATTATCTTTTATTGAGGAAAGGAGTCTTGCATGTATCAGATATAAGGGAGGACGTAACAATACAGTGACTCGGTCTAGCTGTCTTAGCTTACATTTTTACCTCATGGTTAATTGGACCAGCATTCAGCGTGTATGTCAGTATGTTTGCATTTAGGGCTCCCTGCAAGATACACGTGTGAGATATGTTACTGTAGTTCACCTCCGGTCTAGGTTGGTGGCTTTTACAGCGGCGTACACTCGTGTCTTCAAAGTAAGTCCAGCCATAGGCATGGCGAGATGCTGGACGTATGAGGAGTCCTTAAAAACACATCATCATAGGATAGAGTCATGCAAAGTTATCATAACCCTGTCTGTGAAATGCAAGCTAAAGTCTCACAATCGGATTATGAGATTTGGAGCATCAAAGTTTGATTTCAATCATTGATTTCGATTTTTGACATGATCTTGCTCAGTCAATATTAAAAATATCAAGGTTATATTTTCACATAAATTGAAAACAGTAAATCACAAAACAATTAAATTTAGTTGGGTTCATACACTGGGACACAAATATACAACATGTATATTTGCAAGCAAACAATATGCAAAAGTCTTTTAAAATTTAATGCAAGCCAGTGCAAAATTTTCAAAAGTGAACATAAAGGGACACTCCACTTTTTTGAAAATATGCTCATTTTCCAGCTCCCCTAAACATTTGGTTTTTACTGTTTTGTGATCCATTCAGCTGATCTCCGGGTCTGGTGATACCATTTTAGCATAGCTTAGCATAATTCATTGAATCTGATTAGACCGTTAGCATCGATCTAAAAAATAACCAAAGAGTTTGATATTTTTCCTATTTAAAACTTGACTCTTCTGTAGTTACATTGTGTACTAAGAAATACAGAGAAAATGTAAAGTTGCGATTTTCTAGGCAGATTTGGCTAGGAACTATACTCTCATTCTGGCGTAATAATCAAGGACTTTGCTGCCGTAACATGGCTGCAGCAGGCGTAATGATATTACGCAGCTTCTGCTACTGAAAGTAACCAAGGGGAATATTTTCAGGCATTGCGTAATATCACTACGCCTGCTGTAGCCATGTTACAGCATTAGAGAAGGCCTTGATTATTACGCCAGAATAACGCCATATTGGCCTAGAAAATCACAACTTTGAATTTTTCGTTGGTCTTAGTACATGATGTAACTACAGAAAAGTCAAGTTTTAAATAGGAAAAATATTGAAACTCTTTGGTTATTTTTTAGCGCGATGCTAATGGTCTAATCAGATTCAATGGATTGTGCTAAGCTATACTAAAAGTGGTAGTGCCAGACCTGGAGATCAGCTGAATGGATTCCAAAATGGTAAAAATTAAATGTTTAACTCTAGGGGAGCTAGAAAATGTGCATATATTTAAAAAAGTAGAGTGTCCCTTTAACTGGTATCCATTTTAAATCCATAAAGTAAATTCTGCAGTATGCATCACTTTAATTCTTCCAAGATAGTAAATCATTTCACTCAAATCAATATTGTATGTCCATTTCGTTATATTTGGCATGCGGCCATGTAATAAATGGGATAATGTATAGTCATTATGGCACCCTGAAGATTATGTAATATGTTGTGGTCTTCATTCTGTAGTAATGACCGTACATTATCCTTTACTGTAACCATTATTGTTTTCAACATTGAGAAATGAAAAAGTAATATTTTAAACATAACTGTCTCAAGATGTTCCAAGTGTACTCACGTTGTACAGGAGTAAATTCAAGGTGCTTATGAAAGTACCATTGCTGTCCTTTATTGATATCGCTGCGGCCGACCTTCAAACAAAAGAAGCCATTAAGTACATTATAAATATACTTTGCAGACCAATTAAAGTTTAAGAGGGAAAGCATGTGTGATAGTTTTCCCTGATTTACTGCTTGATGTCCTTGTAATCAACTGTGCATTAAGTTTTACATCATATTCGTTGTGCATGCTAATTTCATTACGCCTCTGGTAAACCTCTAACAAAAAGTGCTAAACATTTTACAGCTTGCAGTCTGCGACCGTTTCATCTTCCAGGCAAACATTGTGAATAATTTAGTAAGGACAAAAACAAAAGCTTTATTGAATTCGATAATGTCATCCTTAAGGGATTACACTGACTTACGAAGCGAGTTGCGTGTTATTGACCAGGTATTCCAAAGGGTAACTACAGCTGAACTTGTAAAGTAGTCCCGGCAGGTAACTGATGATCGTTGGGGGATCCGGAGTGTCGATGTATCCCGATATGCTTCCAATCTGGACCATCGAGACATTTCCATAGGCGTTGGGTCCCTGAGCCGTAGAGACCTACAAACAGTGCCACCGACGGGTGAATGCTCTGATACACAATCATATCACCTGTGCTATGAAATGAATGTACTTTCACCGCTCTATAATCCTCAGCAAAATCCTTTTATCAATCCTGAGTGTCTGCTGTCACACAACCAAACCAGATAAATCCACCTTACCGGAGATGTTCTTCGACATTGTTTTTATTTTAGTACTTGTATTGTTCTCACTAAATCAGAATACGTGTAGCTCGATTGGTAGAGCAGTAGCATTGCAAAGGCTGTAGGTTTGATCCCAAGGAGCAGACTGATAAATGTGAACTTTGAATGCACTGATTAAAGCATCTGCCAAATGCATGAATGCAATTTTTCCTTTTAACACCATGCCAGCTTTAAACCAAAGGTCATGGGAACACAGTGTGCCGTGCATTTAAATAATTTGTATATTTAAATGCAAAAAAAATAAACTGTAGCTTATGCATTTAGCAGATGCTTTTATCCAAACTAATGCACAGTGCATAAAAGCTTTACCAGAAGTGCATGCCCTGAGATTTGAACCCATGACCCTTGCATTAGATTTAAAGGAATACCTGAATTATAATAAATTAAATGGTTCTCTGTTTGTTCTGTTATGATTCAGATGCTTTTATTCAATCTGGCAACAAAACAGCAACTTACTGTAAAGTGTCTTACCATTAGTAAGTTCCCACAGGCCTCAAGCGTGCTAAGACTGATGCTAAACAGCACAACTGTAGGAAAAGTGTTGTTGTTTATGAACCCTCGGCAGTGAGCATCACCGTGACGACCATTGAGTGCCAGATCGGTGTCTATGTAGCCGGAGAAGAGTACGGGGCAGAAATTAATCTTCAGTGTTATGGTTTGGACTCCACAGTATACACTGATGTCGCGCTCAGCTGTAATAAGAATAAGGCGATGTTGCATAATCAATAAATGATAAATTAATAAACTCAGAATGTTTTATGTGTGTTCGGTTCTCTTACTGGGAAACCTGCTGTGAAAGTTGCCGTCACAGTTGAACCCATTGAATTGCGTGTTGACTATTACAGTTTTACTTATAAGCAGAAGAATTATACATAAACGTTCCATTTCAACGCCCGGGGAAGACAATCTGTTTGCAATTTCTTTGGATTCATCTGAAATAAGAAAAGAGATGCATAATTGGTGCTTCACGTCGCAGTTTCAAAAGGTAATTTGATTGTCTTGTTCTGTAATTATGCTATTCGGTTTGCATGATGAATAAAACGAAAATGAGAAATGTGATATCTGTTTGTGCTTCTACCAGAATCTGTCAAAAATAATGAGCCGAAGTGTCCTTTCGCTATCCGAAATGCATAAATTCTAGTAGACGAGTCATCAAAGCTTTCTGGTTAATGAAGTTTGGTGATACATTCAAAAATATATATATATATTACTCTACTTTTCCAAAACATAGCTTAATTAAAATGTCACTTCCATACGATACTTTAACAATTAATTTTCGATGCATAACACTCACCCCCTTCCACTTCTGACATCTCCCAATTTTAGCATCCCTCAATCTCGGTTTTTCAGACTCATCTGCTTCCCTGGCAGCTGTAGGATCAGCGATACTCCATCTGTTCACGGCCGCTGCGTCGGACCGACTGGATTACCCAGCATCCCTGCAAAACCACTAGAAACACGGCCTTGCTCGGAGGGAAAAAAATTAAACATAAGAGATTCATTATTTGAACACGTCAACAGAAAAAGAGCTGTCTGGCAGAACATGGGAAAGTCCATCAAAAGTGAATGTGTTATACAAATCCTTTCACGGGCCCAGAAACATGAGCAGGTTTTGAAGTTTCCCACTCATATCCTTTCTGCTTGATCTTGCTCTGTCAGCGCTCACAAACGGCCCCACGCCGCATGTGGTCTGCGAGGGGGGGAATTATCTTTTCATCAGCTCCGCGACTGGGCTCATCGCTGACTGAGCTGGCCTTTCTGTGTGCCAGGACGGTCTGGGTCGAGACCAGGGTTGTCTGGACCCCTTAGTGGCTTTGTTTGGCTCGGCTCCGTCAGCACTTAGCCAGCCGTCTCCCATGATGGCCGGCGGGGTTGGTGTCCCACCTGTCTGGCTATGATCTTTTGGGTTGGCCCGTCCGAATGCAGCTCCTGGCCTTACATTACCTGTATATTGTACCGTGTATGAGACATTCTCAAAGGGGTAAAATCTGGGGTAAAAATGGTCCCAAGCTGTCATTGGGGTTGTATCCTTTATAATATGTACCATTTAGGTACAGATATGTATACATTTGGTACCAATATGTACATTTGGGGTACTAATATGAACTTTTTAGGTGTAAATGTGTACTTTTCACTCCACTGACAGCTAGGGACCATTTTTTGACCATTATTTTACACAGTTTAAGTAAATGATTGTGCTTGTTTTAGGTTTACAGAAGAGACACACATACCATTTATGCATCATCATGTTGTGTGATTTACTCTCCGTGAAATGTCTTTATAAACTATCCTTGTTTCAGTAATGAATAACTGCTCTTACCTGATCAATCAAAGCCGACAGAAATACAGAAATCCACATGCACTGCCATCCCAAAACCATATTTATCCAAAAATCCAGCTATGTTAAATAAAGACGTCAGATTGAGCGCTAAGCACCTGTGCCAGGGCACGGCTGCTCTGACGAAGTTCGTCTTGTGTCTTGGACTTTCTTCAGATGCCAGTGAAGGGAATTGTTGGCCTAGTGGAGCAATTCAGATAACTATCTCTATTTATGCAGTTCCAGCAAATGTCAATCCTTCATTTTTCACACTTGAATTCTGTATACGGAGGCCATAATGTTGTTTATTATCACTGACATGGATGTCACCTTGGCAAAATACCAAGGCAGGCAGAACTATAACTAAATTGATTTTACATGTAATAATGCATGCCCAAAGAGAAATGTTATGGCTTAGAAGTTTCTCTATTATAGATTGGGAGACTCAATAGAGGAGTGACTCTTTAAAGTGTCAGCTTAAAATGTAACTAAAAAAAAATAATTAAACAAATGGGACGATTGTTGACATATTGTAGGAAGACTTAAAAGGGGCCATGGCATGAAAATGAGACTTTTTCCATGTTTAAGTGCTATAATTGGGTCCCTGTGCTTCTATCAACTTAGAAAATGTGAAAAAGATCAACCCAGTTACTTAGTTTTGGTAAACCATTCTCTACAAGCACATACAAAAATAGGTTGTTGAAATTTGGCCCTCGTTATGATGTCATAAGGAAATCTTGTATAATACCGCCCCCTTAATCTGCACTATCCAATCACAGCACTGCCATGTAGTGCAGAGAAAAATAGAGAGAAAAAAAGTATTCACAGCACAATTGAGTTTCAATTGCAACAAACCATCATCATTGTGTTCAGTGTTTGCACTTCATCAGCTCATTTGCATTTTAAAGGACACACCCAAAACGGCACATTTTTGCACACACAAACAAAGTGTCAATTTTAACATGTTATAAAAAATTATCTATATGGTATTTTGAGCTAAAACTTCACATATGTGCTCTGGGGACACCAAAGATTTATTTGACATCTTAAAGGACAAGTTCGGTATTTTACACTTAAAGCCCTGTTTTCAGATTGTTTATGATGAAATAGAACGGTTTTGACAGAAATTTCGACATTTGCGGCTGCCCCGAGAATTTTTGGGTGTTTGTGTTTCAGCTCCTACCTTTACAATGAGTTTAATGGTGCACTGGAACAATCCTTTCTAAAATGCATTAAACTTTCGTTTACAAAGACGTGAAACTTATCGAGTGGTCAGGGGTGTTCACTGATATGCTCACACAAAAATCGCGTTAAAGGATGCTTTCCAACAGCTGTTTTAGCATTCGTTGTTAACTTGTGGACCTATTTTTCCAAACGCCCCACACCCGTACATTCTTCCGCTTAGAGCTTGAATAATAGACACTCCAGCCCAGTTGATGGCGCTAATCGGCCATTGCCAATTGCAAGAATAGAAACAAAGTTCCCGGCGCGGAGTAATACCGTACCTCACAGCACAACTAATACAAGTCAATGGAGTTGGCAAAAACTATGATAAAACCTGTTGGAATGCGTATTTTGCAGCGATTTCTGTGTGAGCATACCAGTGAACACCCCTGACCACTCGGCGAGCCCCACGTCCCTGCAAACGAAAGTTCAATGCATTCTAGGAAGGACTGTTCCAGTGCACCACTAAACCCATTGTAAAGGCAGGAGCTGAAACACAAACACCCAAAAATTCTCAGGGCAGCCGCACACGTCGAAACTTCAGTCAAAACCCCTCTATTTCATCATAAACAATCTGAAAACAGGGCTTTAAGTCTAAAATACCGAACTTGTCCTTTAAAAAAGTCTTGTGTCATGGCCCCTTTAATTTATTTTAGCTCACATAATTGGATTGGGAATAGTTTGGTGATGAGTTTATACTCAAATTTGACTTAAACTTCAGTTTCTTGGCAAATCAGAGCACAGTTTATAATAAATAGGAGACACATGAGATTACTGTTGTCTGGTTTATGCAGGCGACTTAAATGTATCTGTTCTTCATCTCAGTGCTGTCAATAAATTTATTTTCGACGGCAATGAGATTAAATGGAGAACAAATAGATACTATGATGATGGAGACATTAAAGAAATCTCTTGGTTTTTCTGAAAAGCTTTTAGAGTTTTGTTTTGGAGAAAAATAGCATTTGAGAAAATAGAAAAGGGTTTGACATTCTTTGACCTCCTTCCATTCTCAAAGGATTATTTCATTGATCTGCAACTTTTTTTTAAATAAAAAATAGACCTGCGACATACAAAAGGTTTTGTTAGAGAAGCTGTGTCCTTGGACAATTTTAAAATCTTTTTAAAACATTTAAAATCATGAACATAAATTAAATGAGCTGAATATTTTTAAATTGATGATTTGGGGAGTTTTATTAATCACTTTTTATAGATGCAGTTATTTGGTTTGGGTTTATTTTAAAAATTGAATGGCATGGTGAAATGGTATCTAACCTTAAAACAGGGTTTCCACGAGTCCTTAAAAATCCTTTGTGAATCTGGGGGACAAAATTCAAGGCCCTGGGAAGTTTTTGAAAATATAAAAATACATAGATACAGGTCCTTGAAAGTGCTTGAATCTATTTTATGCAAAAAGTTTTCTGGAAAAAAATCCATTATTCCCTGTGTAGTGTAGGATAATATCATAAAAATTCTAGACTTTTTAAGTGCACGTGCTAAACTGTTCGCTTTAAATGCTTATATCTTCTGTATGCGAATGTTGATTCATACCAAAATGCTTTTTTGCATAGTTGTGTTTGACAAATGAAAATGTCGCGGGTTATGTATGTAACTGTTGTTCGCTGAGAATGGAACGAGTCGCTGCGTCTCCCTTGCCATACTTCTTGCGTCCCTATAACGCCATCTTTGGCAATATTTCAGATAGCGATATACTTCCTGGCTCCCACGTCACCCCTTCTCTGTTGTCAAGCCTCACCATTGGTTGAATTTGATATACACATACAGACACACCCACCCCTGGAAGCGTCCCCAAAGTGTCACCGCAGTGGCGCAGCACGAGTTCCCCCACAAGGGAACTGGAACAATGTATCCTAAAAGGTATACAATGTAACCTTGCTCTCACCCGAAATGTGTCCCCACATCCAGTCCCCGAACCTGAGGGCATTGGACCTGGAAAGTCCTTGAAAGGTCCTTGAATTTGAAGTTAACTAAGGTGTGGGAACCCTGTTAAAATCAACAGTACTGACAATTGTGCACTGTCAAAAATAAACGTACAAAGCTGTCACTGGGGCAGTACCCTTTAAAAAAGTTCATAATATGTACCATTTAGGTACAAATATGTATATTTGAACTACCTTTGAAGTACTAATATGCACTCTTTGGGTACCAAGGTGTACCTTTTTGTATTTCTGAGAGTGTGTTTATGAATACATAAATAACTCATCGCAACACAAAACCTTCACTTTCTTAATTTAGATACTGTCTTGCTTCATTTTATATCTTGAATTAGGTCATTAGGGGGATATGGTCAAAAGCTTAGTAATACAATATAAAACTGACAATAGACACTGATAGGGGTTAGATGATGACAATGACATATCTAATCTCTCTCATATCTTTAGTCTATATTTCTGTCTATAGCAGCAATATTTGATCATCCCCTATTAGTTGGATGATATCTAGATATCTTGTATCGCAAGCCAAACGTTTCACAAATACGTGGCTCTTTTTTAATAGGTTACGAGTAATTACTGTTTTTCTCCCGGCTGTGTGAAATGCCATCATTTGCTTGGCAAGCAGGTGTCGGAGCCACTGCATCAATCACTGCAACCCGTAAGGAATTCCTAACTGTGAACAATCTGTCTCTGTATGGTTGTCATGGCATTTTCGGCACGTCTGTCTCATAAAGAATAAAAAGGCAAAAGAGATACTGAAGGGAAATTGCAAAGCAAATGAATGAGGGAATAAACCTTTGATGGCCTTTTAAAAGCACATCTTTAAGGCATTTCTAGTTGCCAATTTCGCGAATAGCCTTTGACTCTGCTGAAAATCGGCTCCTTTTGTTGTTTAATTGTGCAATGTTTTTCATCAGCTTTTAACTGGAGGGATAACTGGAGGCATAGCCATCCATCACATTATGATTTGAAATCTCACTGAAATGATTTAGGGGCAAAGACTGGGTTGTAATTCAATAGAGATAGGAAATAAGGTTGTCAGTGCAAAGTCAAGTTACAAAATATTATGTGAACACCAAAAGATAATTTTAAATAAATAGGAGGCTGAAATAAAGGAACAGATAACAGCCAAACAACTGTTTGAGAAATATTTGTGTGCGTAAGAGAGAGACTGAGAGATAGAGAGAGAGAGAGAGAGAGAGAGCATGAAAGTTGTTTGTCAGTGCGTCTCATCAGTGATGGGTTTCTGGCCTCTGTGTCAGGTAGTGCAGATGAAAATGTCTTTTCTCTTCACAGTAGATTGTTTTGTCTGTCACTGCAGTCATCTTACCTATTTTCCTTTCAGAAATGTGAACATTCAAAATGTCACCTGTCATCATTCCAATTGCATTTTTTGTTTTAAATACAAAATTAATGCTTTAGAGTCATGGACGTGCAGGAGAAAAAGTGTATCCATATTGACAGAGCATCTTACATCTATATCATTTTTCTCCCCACACCCATGAAATGACCCATTTTGGAACCCATTTTAAGTTAAATGTTACACAATGCAGACTTTTAGATGAGTATCTTAAGATATATACATTGAATGTATCGGTGGCATCTATCAGAGATATTGAGCAGACGTTTCAGATTATTGGTTAAACAATATTTTGATATTTACAGTTCCTATAGCTCAGTGGTATAGCATTATATCATAAGCTTATAATAAAATGTATAAATTAAATGTATATGTTATGCAATGTAATGTCGCTTTGGATAAATACATCTGTCATGTAAAAGTGAATATTATTCAGGTTCAACCCTGAGTATGTGGTTATTTCTATGAATCGAAATGGAAATAAAAAATTTACAAGCACATCTTATCTCAGTGTCCATTTAAATAAATAGCCATTATGTGATAAATGCACTAATTGTATGAGTTTTCTGTATTTAATGGCATTTAATCTAATCTAAGAAAGGTTTATGAACACTGTAAAAATGTGTTTGAGGAAACTGTGAGGGTCCTCTGTGGTGCTGCACAGACATAAAAGCTGCGTCTCTGGTCCCAGGTGGCAGAAATCACAGGATGCCTTATTGTTTATGTGTGAAACACAACCCGTGAGGCATTCAGACCTGAGGGACGCACCCTCTTATTATAAGCCATATCTATAACCAGCTCTTTCTACGTACACACAAACGAGAACTCGCATCCAAATAAAACAGAAACAAAATTTAGTGTGAGGAATGCAGGACTTAGTATTTCAAAACTGTAGTTTTGTCTTTAGTAATAATATCTAATAATAACTTATTATTATTATATCATCAGTAGATATGTATGTATGTATATAAATGATACTAAAATCTCTTATCAATTTTTATAGATTATCAAAGGTACTTGCTTAACCATAAATTGTGAAATACACCTGCAGTCCTCCAATAGATGTCTATATAAGATGCTCTTAAATGAAAAGACATGAGGGCCAGTAAGTGCATATCGCCCCCTATTGGAAAGATACTGTGATATAATGAACACTGATGCCACTTGTGAGATCATGTTGATCCAAGTGAATCTGCTCAGAGTATTTAATACAGATGAGGGTTCTTCCTGAAATTGATCACTGCTTGGCATTGTACTTTAGTGGGTCATCTTTTTGGCCTTTAAACTCTGATACCCTTTATGGTTTTCTCTTTGAAATCTTTACGGCTGTGTTTTCTGGAAATTCCTCAGCATTAATTCCATCTAATTGCACCACTAAACTTTGAAATTTAGGGATGATTTAGACCTTAAACATATCAAATATGCTATTAAAGAATAACTGAATATCAATATACACTTCTTGTTGACAAACAGTTAAAAAGATAACTAGCAAAATGAAGAAAAAAAACAGCAACTGTTGAACAAGGATGGACAGTTATGTAAATGTTTTATATAAAATATAAGTTTGTAAAAAATGTTTTTGTCATTTTTAGACCAAAATTGATTATAGCTGTTTTCTTGTGCACAGGTTCATGGTCTGACTACATGTGGTTTATTAATTACATGTTACACGTTTAACAGTGGATCAAATCAATAATCTAATTGTTTTAAACTAGTTATTTAATAATACACCTTAAGCTCTGCTTCATTAAGTTCACAGTTCAAAATTCAGAAGCTCTTTATCAGGTAATGCTTTCTGTGATTGCATATTTTTATCACTAGGTGTCTCCCTTTCCAGCCATTTAAGGACATTTAGGAATAGTTCATCAGAAAATGTAAACTCTTCTAAAATATTAAACAAGTTTCATGTTTGGGTAAACTGTTTCTTTAAACAGCAATTGTACCTAATTTTTTAGGTTATTTAAGTTAACTTTCTCACATATGTGGCAGGCCCTCCGTGTGTATTGCACGTATTAATTTGAGCTGCAATTACGTGTGCACAGAATATAGAAGACATTAGTTTTATTTTACTTGCCATTAGCGTTTAATTTTTTAAGTATATTATATTTCTAACAAGTCAATATATTTGTATATTATGAAAGAGATATGATCTTAAAAGTGAAAGTGTCAATTTGTATAACTGCAAGACATTTAATCGTTTTACAATAAATCTTAATAACTTGATCAAAGTATTTTAAACACCAGTCGACAATATGATTATTGTTCAGATTAACTTCAATTTTTATAAGTATTTAAGTTAATTGGTTTCAAATGTGGAACCATGGAAAGTCTCCAAAGTAGGAAAAAAACATAAAATTTAATTTAAGAAAGGAATTCGTTTGAATTCCACAAGTATTATATTACTTTATAGGTAAACTATTTTCTATTATAGTTGTGATACCACACGAGTGTGAAACCGAATATCGTCACATGATTTGTCACCTGTTACAGCGGCGGAACTCAGTAGATATACAGCAACTGTCAAGCTTGAGCCGCCATTTTGGATCAACCGCCGAATCTTCGCGTTTCCTTTCGGTGCAAAGCAAACGCGCATGTTGAGGGATAGAGCCAACATGGGGTCCTTTTGCACCCACCATAAAGCATCCATATAAACCTTGGGAGGATCCTCTAAAAAGAGGAAACAGACCCGCCATTTTCCTGCAAACCTCCAGTCCTTTTAAACCCAGCAGGGGGAGGCGAGATCCGAGAAAAGGAAAGGGGGAGTTAGACAGAAAGAGAGCGAGAAAGAAAGACGGTGGGAGAGGGAGAGTGCGTGACAGAGGGGTTAAGACAGGCTGGACGTTTTTAATAGAAGAGGAAACGTTTGGTATGTATATACTGACTTCATACACAGCTAACTTAATTTGGTCAATTTACTATTATATCACCCATCTAATTTCTTCTCTTTCTTTCCTTTTTACTCTCAGTCAGGTGGCGGAATAGTGCACATCCCGGGGACTGCCAGCATTGCTATTGGATTTAATATCCCGATCAGATTTCCCCCCTCTTTTTTTGTTTTCCCCTTTTCTGTTAATTTAAAACCGCCAGGATGTCTGGACAGAGCATAACGGACAGGATTACCGCGGCGCAACACATCGTTACCGGTTCCGCCGTGTCCAAAACGGTGTGCAAGGCGACCACGCACGAAATCATGGGGCCAAAGAAGAAGCATTTGGATTGTAAGTGTCACGAGATCCGCTACGATGTCGCGATCGGACGCGCGTTTGTAAGTTACGTCAGTCAGCCACCCGTCGCCCTGGGAACGAGAGGTTCGGGGCTCGAGGCCTGCAAAAACATTTACGTTCAGTTGTGTTCGTGTTATTTAAGCTTCCTTCAGCCTTTACGTTTATTCTATTACTTTGTTATTGTTGTCGTTACATGTTTTAAATTTGGAAAGCAATAGTCTGGATTACAGTGCTGTCCATTTAATTTAACCACCTAGCTAATAATTAACCGCATTATTAAACGAGTCCATCTGCTGTTAAATCAGAACAGTTGTGGTTAGAGGGTGCTGGTTATGGCTATTCATTCAAAAATCTGGCTAGAGTAGAGATGAGGAAGTTATCATGACTTTTTAAAGGGGTTCATAGAGTTGTCAGCATTTCACCTACTAGTAACGCTAGACCTTGAATAATCATGTGAATAATACTTGCAATCTTTCCATTTGTGTTTTAAAAACAGTACCACGGTGTTCCCCAAACAGTGTTTTACCATATTTGGTAAGGTTATGGTTAATTGTAAAAGATTTACTTTGCCATAAGATAAAATATCAGGGAATTGTAATATTGCTATTTACAGCTTTAAATTGTCGTCATAAATTTTTATTACCTCAGTCAGTTTACTTCCAGTCACGAATATTGTTGATGTTCATGAAAGTTTTTCAGGTATGTCTCACTGAGGTAGTAGTAATTCACTATTATAAAGTTGTCTGCAAAAAAAAAACTATTAGTAAAAAACATTATCCAGTAGGTTGGGAGATTGTGGTGGCTGTTTATTGGTCGAAAGGTGTGGGAATGCTGACTGTAAAACTCAATTGAGGAAGTCATTATAAGAATTAAGTACTTTTTTATTTAATGGCAAGTGTTTCTCGACAACAGTGTTGTTACAGCCATTAAACTTCTGAAACCTTTCTGTCCACATTGTAAATCTGTATTGCTTGTTATTATGAGTATGATGAAATCAGGTGGTCAGCTCTCAGGTTGTCTCCTGTGATTGAAGGTCTTCGTTTCTGACGGTTCTCGGGGCGTTTCGCTCATTTCTTACAATTCTCTGTGAGAACGCTTGCTTCATTTAGAGCCGTCTTGTCTGTAGCAGATCACAGAGAATATCAAGTGTAAATGTTTTAATGGGTTGAGACGTGGAGCATTTGATCATCTTGTGTGAATTACGAACTGCATGTGGCAGTAGTTTGCTTTCTGTTTCAAACACATTTTTGTAGTCAGGCATTTGAGTTTTAATCTGATTGTTTAGTGCGGATGTGTTTAATAACTCGGATTTGTTTGTGTGGGCTTTTAATTTGGTTCGGGTGTCTGTGTGTTGGTGAACGTGGCGCCATCATTTAAGTGAAATCAAAACCGGAGGCTCCACCACATCAAGGGCCTTTGACCCCATGGTGCTTGTTTGCGTATAGCATTTTGTATTCACTACCACCCTGCAATACTAATTTCCTTTGGGAGGAACTATATTTAGCTTGGTCTTGACAATGCAGATTGGCATGTGTGGGGACAGACTGTTTAAGGACAGGACGGAGTTAAACGCAGGGCAGGTTGACCAAAGGCTTATAGTCAGTACATCTACAGTAATGTTCTCACAAGTTCTCCAGAACTTCTTGATGTTTGGTACACATGATTCCTGCGGACTGGTATGGTGGCGTGGAGAGAGTGTGAAAAGGTTTTATACATATTTCAGGACGGCGGTGCGTTCTATGAGTTTCCTTTAGGACAGAAATAGCAACAGGTCTCATTTCTCCTTCTGTTTGATTTGAACCTTAGATACGGTTCAGTCTGCGGCCCCAGCCCCTTTGATTTGGGCTGGGTTTCCGGGGTAGGGCGAACATTCCTCTTGAACTACCCTTATCCCCGAAATGACCAGCTGGCGGCAAAAGTCCTCCAATTGTTTCCATTGTGCTTCATGTTTTAGTTCGGGAAAACATTTTGGTTGAAAAACAAATAGAAAGTTTGTAATGCTGTTCCATTTAATCGGAAAATCTGTGGTGCTTAAACTCGATGACAAAGCCAAGGAAAAAGTCAAGATTTGATATTTATGGATTCAATAGTTAATACGGGTGAATTCCCCGACAGGGCTAATCCTGGTCGTAGACTAAAATGGATGTTTAACCTTCTAAGACCCGAGCTTTGTTTTTTTTTTTCAGATTTCTTCCTATTTTCGGGTTAGGAAGAACCAATAAATATAATAAACAAATATTTTTCTTTGATCATGAAGCTGTGTAATTGTCCCTGTTTGTGTACAACAGGTTCCAGTTACACAGAATTGAGTATTATGGTGCAAACAACAAAAAAGGGATGTCCACATATGTGGACATCCAGGTCTTAGGAGGTAAAGCTGTCTTAATTTCAAAACACTTTGTACTGACATATCTGGGTGATTCTCACGAAATCCAGACTTAGAAAGTGTCCAGCATCAGATTTTTTTTTAAAACATTGAAGCCGATTTTTATTTTTTTGCACATATAAGATTAAGGTCTGAACTTACTATAACCATTATTTTTAGAGGATTTAAAAAAATATTTCATATAGAATTATTTACTTTTTTGTAGATTATCATTATAAAAAATTATCATTACCGCAACATGATATTACATTAAATATATGCATTTACATGACGACACAAAATTTCAACTTTTATTTTGGAGAGAAAAAATAAGAACCACTTACCTGGTAGCCATCTTGAGTGTCACAGTCAATTATGTCCCTTTTTTTTTTTAATGTTAGTTCATTGAGGGTTGAAACAATGATTGAAAATTGTTGCGGAGGATGAGAGAATTTTTCATGGACACATTTATATTCCTTATTATTGTCTTTACATTTACCAATGATCACCAAATACCACATGTTTCTTTACTGTAAATGTTTATAGTATAACATGCACTGAAGCTTCTTATTTTTTAGATTTTTTAATTACAAATTTTCCATGTCAAAGAACCCAAATCCAGTCATGCACATGTTGCGGTAATGAACATTTCCCCCTTAAATGTGGAAAAAACAACAAAATTGGTTTGGATGATGCCATTTGATATCATGTGGAAAATAGTACATGAAGAGTTGTTTGTAACTGTATGCTTCTTAATTTGATACTCTTACTTTGCATTAACTTTTTTATCAAAATGTTTCATGACACCTCATAAGTCTAATTTTGCGAAAATCACCCATGTTAACATAACATCACTGCCATTGTTTTGTCTTAAGATGCACACCAGTATTGTTTTGTGTAAGGTTTGTTTGCAAAAAACTTCTTAAATGTCCTAATATAATTAGGCCTAGTCCTGGATGAATCAAAACCCTGTCCGGGAAACTGCCCCAATAATGTTTTGTCCTAAATTCAGTGTGATCTGACAAATTGTTACTATTAGTACGCTTCTAAGTCTGTTTTTGAAGCTTTTTTGTCGTAACATGTTTTTCAGCCCCTGCTGTTGTGTCTAATAATACAAAAGTCTCTCATAATAGCCTGATAATATAAACACAGAGTCTACTCAACATGTCATTTGAGAATTGCTTGCCAGGTTCCCATAACTGGTTGTCTTGTTATTGGCAACACCTTGAACTTCATATTAATAGTTGTCTGGTTTAATAAGTGGCCAGCTACCAAGCCTTCCATTGTTTTTTTCCATGACTTAAAGTCATTTTGGTCGCCCTTGAGTGCTGAGTAAGCGTGTTTTGTGTAATCTTATTCTGGGCACGCATTAATATGAGTCAGTTCGGCAATTTGATGGACACTTCCTAGAGTCTGCCCACCAGACCAAATAGCATGCACATACTTCTCTTCAGGCTTCTGAGATGCATGAATCCTTAGCTACTAGCAAACTACCTGAATTTAAGTGGAAGTCATTATGCTTTTCATTGGGTAGCTTATTTCCTATACCTCCGGGGCTCCTCCGGCAATGTTTGGTAAAAAGTTATTCCAGCATTTGTTCTGCGTAGTGTGCTAGATGTTGCTTCGGTGTATAGTTTTTGAATAGTTTAAAACTCATGAACAATAGTAAATGCATGGAATATTTATCAATCTATTCAACTATATATGGCATCTAGACACTACAAGGTTTATAAGCACCTAGTTTGAAAAATACTGTCGTGAAATTGGACTTATGAGGTGTCATTAAACATTTTGATGAAGTAAATGCTATCAAAATAAGAAGCATACAGTTACAAACATCTCTTCGTGTACTATTTTGCACATGATTTTATATGACATCATTACAAACCAATTTTGTTGTTTTTTCCACATTTAAGGGGAACATTTTCATTACCGCAATGTCCATGACTGGATTTGGGTTCTTTGATATGGAAATATTTATAATTAAAAAATCTAAAAAATAAAAAGCTTCAGTGCATGTTATATTATAAACATTTACAGTAAAGAAAAATGTGGTATTTGATGATCATTGATACATGTAGAGACAATAATAAGGAATATAAATGTGTCCAAGAACAATTTTCTCATCCTTCGCAACAACTTTCAATTATTGTTTAAGCCCTCAAGGAACTAACGTTTTCAAAAAAAATTGTTGGGACATAATTGACTGTGACACTCAAGATGGCTACCAGGTAAGCAGTTCTTATTTTCTTCTCCAGATAAAAGTTGAAATTTTGTTTGTCATAGTACCTAGCAGCCAACTTTCTAGTTTTCATTACCGAAACATGAGTTTGTAAATGCCTATTTTTAATGTAATATCATGTTGCGGTAATGATCATTTTTGGTAATGATAATCTAAAAAATTTAAATAATTCTATAGGAAATATATTTTACATCCTTTAAAAATAATGGTTCTAGTATGTTCAGACCTTAATCTTATATGTGCAAAAAAATTGGCTTCAAGGGCTTTTTTAAAAATTCTGATGCTGGACACCTTCTACATCTGGATTTCGTGAGAATCACCCATTTACATCTGAGCTGATGTGTCTTTCTGATTATTGCGAAATGTTTTAGGACATGAAATTGCACCGGTGGAAATCGGATCAGTTGTTTGTTGTAATGGTAGATTAAAGTGCTCTCTCCTTGATTGCTTTTCATGTTGTATGATATGAATATCTGCTCAATTTTAGGCCTGGTTTCTGGGCTGCATGCACAGAAACCGGATCATTCTGAACCTACTCTGTTGTGTCTGTGTGCATCTACTAAAAGAGATGAGATGTTGGTAGAGGTTCGTGGAGAGCATTGAGTGTATCTTGTACCCTCAAGCACTCACGAATCAGCTCATCCACTCCCACCGTGTGGTTACAGTGGCCGCAAAGTGTGACCCTCTTTCAACAAATTCGCCCCTCTGCATTGATGTGTGGTGTCAGATGACTTCGGCATGGATCCACTATAAGTCATGTGAGCGGTTTATTTCAGCGCGCACGTGTGTGTACCTGTGTTGAACTGCGGGACAAATGTAGCATGTGGGGTATCACATGACAGTCACTTTAAGAGAGAGCTGAATCGCTGCCATGCTGTTTGTGAATGATGACCAGTGCGGATTTTATTGGTCATCTGGTTCCCCCTCTGTATTTAATTTCCTAAATTCGTGAAATAAAGTCATCAAATATTATGCAACCCGCAGCCCAAATACTGTTGCGAGGGAGAGGTTACGATGCCCTACATACAGCTTTCTGAGTCATGACAGGTTTTTAGGGCATAAAACGGTCGGGGGGCATTCGGCTGTGTTCAGCAAGCTCCTCGAAGCTTATCCAGGATCAGTTTTGCAACTTTTTGCACTAGGAGAACAGGGAGTTGTCCGGTTCTAGATCGGCATTCCCGATCCCAGAAGACTTACTGTACATCTGAGACCGCGAATCGTCTTGTCCTTGATGAACCCTGCCGACCAGCCGAAACTTCCTGCATTCTTGTAGGTCGCCAGCTATTCGAAATGTAAACAGCTAACAGGAAGTTACTCTGTAAATCAGAAAATGTCGGGAGCTGATTAAGCACGAGATTTTTACTGATAGGGGCTCTTCCATTATGAGCATTGTGGATCAGGGGAAATTTAGGAGTCCAAACACCATGACTTTCATCACCGCCAGAGTTTTGTTCGCAACAAACACGCTGCTTCGTTTTGAATGTCATTGTGTCTTAATATGGTCAAATTTGATTTAGAAAAAAAGTGATTCAGAATTTCTGTTTTTTGTTTTTGTTTTTAGGTGTTTTTTATAGTGTATAGAAAATGCTTAATAATCGTAATGTAGGGTTAGGGTAGTTAAATTGTTGCCTACAATCCATGTGTTTGTTGTAGTCCAAGAAAAGAGATTTACGTTGAAGGCGATAACTTGCGTTATCATTTACTTTGGGGTTTGTACCTTTTGCATATCGTTAAAATGTACTAATACACACCAATGAAAATGTAAAAACGTGAATTGAACAATAGGTGCTCTTTAAATAAATACCTATAAACATATTTATATTGCTGTTCTTCCAAACTTTTCAGGTATTTTCATAGGGATGCACCGATATGGACATTTTTGCTGATACCGATAGCCGATAACTCTTTAAATTTGGGGGCCGATAACCGATATCTATAGGCCAATAAATATTCATATTATTTTCACAATGAAAAACTTGCAGACCGCGGACATCTTGTCTTTGCGCTAGACTAGCATACTCTTCTTAAGCCCGCAACACATGTCATCTTCGTGCTATGTCACAGAAAGCACCAATCAAAACTCCACACGGCCAACAATGAGCAAGTGAAGTGGTTTAACAAACCAAAATAATCCATCATTTATCGGCTTTCATTTATCGGCCTAATTTTGCTATCAGACCGATAATATTAAAAATAAGCAGTTATCGGCCGATAACGATATGTCGGCCGATATATCGTGCATCCCTATATTTTCATGATAATTAAGAATATGTAATGATTATGTTCGACAAGTGCTGCTTTTTCAAATGCATGTTAGAAATGACTCAAACTCACAGTGATTTTAGATTAATAACTACTTTCTGATCAAAGAGCCTCAGTACATTTAAGAGCTGTGCATAATATCCCCTTTGCGATTCAGAATCGATCAGACAGTCATTATTACTAGCGTGTAACACGATTTATCAATACAACCATAGATGGATCGGTAGATGCTCTGCCAGTTGGGATACAGAAACATCTATTCATATGGCTTTTTTCAAAGTTTATGACAGGGAAATTTTGCCTAAGGATATTTGCGGGATCTCCCTGCTAATCCAAGCTAGATGTTTTTGTTTGCACCTGTAAGAACTAAACTATTGATAAACTGCCTCAGGTAAGAGTACTTCAAACTTTGTGTGGGCTTGTAGTTTTATAAGATCATGCTTAATAATGTGATTTCATCAGTGTCTCATAAGCTGCATTGTATACATGCAAAGGCCTTTTATCAGAGCAGGGCTCACGACTGCCACCAAATGGGGGCATTTTGCCACCAAAATTTGAGAGTGTGCCACTGAATTTGCACATGTGCGACCAGTAAATTTAACCTTTTTTTGTGATGTGACACTGAATTGGAAAACAGCACATTAGTAGAAATGTGAATATTTGTATAGCATGTTGTTTTACAGCGTGTGCCCCTGAATTTTCTGGTTGCGCCCTTAAAATTTTCAATTGGGGGCCACTGTGCTCCTAGTGAAAAAAGTTAGTCTGGAGCCCTGCAGAGGACTTTCTGCAATACTTTTTTCGTATACTCTTTCTTTTTGGCATGTCATAGTTTATGTGGCATGTTTGGCTGATTTCTATGCAGCTGTCTCCCATTTTTCTCTCTGTCTTTCTTTTTTTTCTTTCTCTTTCTCGTGCTCTGTCTCTGTCTTTCTGTCTCTCTCCCTTCCTAAGCAGGCTCAGCATTGTAGTGTGTTTTAAAGCAAGCATGCATTCCAGTTTAGATATGTTCTCCTTCCTTTGGCTGTTAAGCTCTGTAAAATAAAAGCACTCTGTGGATTTTGCATATTCTTGGGCCGTGGTCTACATTTCTGCTACTTTGGATGCATGTTAGCTGAATATTTCCACATGGAAAGCTTGCAGGAAGTTATTTTATTTTTTGGCCTTTTAAAAATATGATTTGCAAACTGATTCTTGCTAAGGCATTTGAACAAACACTTAATTCTAATATGGAGTGAAAACAGTATCAAAACCTCCCACAATGCACACAAAAGACCTACAATTCACAAATGCACATGAGACATTCGCACAAGAATTCACCAATACATGCAGGAAATTTACACACTGAAATCCAACAATGCACACACCAATGCTGTTTATGCACTGTAGGCAGAAATGACATGTAAAATCTTAGTTGGTCTTGTTGCTCAAGTCTTTGGTTTGATCCATGTAAGTAATGTTTTGCAGTTTATTCAGGTTAGGCTTCATCTATAGCAGGGATGGGCAACTTCGGTCCTGGAGGGCCGGTGTCCTGCAGAGTTTAGCTCCAACTTGCCTCAGCACACCTGCTTAAAAGTTTCTAGTATGCATAGTAATTGGCTGCTTTGTGTGTTTAATTATGGTTGGAGCTAAACTCTGCAGGACAACGGCCCTCCAGGACCGAAGTTTTCCATCCCTGATCTACAGTGAACCCTATTGACGACTTCTTGCCATCTTTTGTCTGTCAGCAAGTTACAGCTCTGAATCAAGAAGAAACCGTTCGCTTAATGGTTTCCCATACTCTACTCTGTTTTTTTCAGCTTTGATTGAGATATATAACCATGCTGGACCGAATCGATGTTTGTGTCCACCAAGCTTTCCATATTTTTTTTCAATGCCTTTTGCCCTCTCTCCATTCTGGGGTTCGGAGAGTCTAAACATCTCTGTTTTGTTGAGTGTTTTGAGAGATTTATGTCGATTCAGTTTCCTGTCATGAACTGTAGGAAATTTGCAGCATCCTGTTGCTGAATCAACGGTGTTCTGTGCTTTTCCCAACTAAGTGATTTCTGAAGGTGATACGTTATTCCTCATCGATGCCATTAAGCTTGTTGCTGCTACACTAGCCAAATTCATGCAAGTTATGCCATATTTTTTACCTTTGTCAACCCGAAAACACTACTGGTATAAGCACTTTTGCCAGAAATATTTTATGCATTATAAGTAGCACTCATTACGCAGTCGGAATAATTGTTACATTCATACCAACACATCAGTTGCTGCTGTTGCTTATTAAAATGAATGTAAATAATAAACAAAGTTACATTTACATATTTGGCAGACTGAAGCGGCTTTCATTTTATTAGTGTAGGTTTGGAATTCACAATGTTCAACAACCAAAATTATTTGTCCGCGAATAGCAAAAACTGGAGCATGAGAGATTTTTCATTTCGTCATAGAACGACGAAGAGCATCAGCAGTATGTAATAAAAACACGCTTATATTAAACGAGAAATAAAAAGTTTTCCTCTGTCAATCTTGCTGCCTTCTCTTTCTCCCTTTGCTCGTACAAGGTGCTTCTCAACATAGAGTGCTATATAAGCATTGTTGCAAGTTTCTTAAGGCATAGTAATGAATAGGTTATTAGCATTTTGTGCAGGAATAGAAGATCGGATTAATATTCGTTTAGCCGAAACTCATTTATGTGGTCGACTGTAATGGAACAACAACTGTAATTTTAACAAGTCCGATATCTATCTGATAAGAGTGACCAGGTGTAAAAGGCCCTATAATGACTGCTGGAATGTTGAAACATTTGATTGTTAAATAATGTGCAATAATTATAGTAAAAAGGACATTCTGGAAATGTAACTTGTGCAATGGTGAGAAAATAAATAGGAAAATTAAAAATGTTCGGTATTCCGAATAAGAATTTTCCTTTCGGTGCATCTAGCTCTGTCACGATTATGAAATTTGGCTGACGGTTAATTGCCTAATAAATTATAATTAATTTTAGGGATTTGACAATTCTGAAATCTTTTGAAAGGTTTACCTGGCAGTAAATATTAATACACATATTATTTATTGAATATCTTTCAAAAACTGAAAATTCGAAAAATTTCCCATATATAGAAAAGGATGCATATGTATCCATCACGCTCTTCGCGCACTCAAATCACCCACAATCCTATGCGCGAAGCACCGAAAGCACAACTTTTTACTGTTGTAATAACGCAAGGACGTGCACTTGCTAGCCTGTTCCATTTACGTGTTCTCTGAATGCTAGCCTCTGAACGAAGTGACTTGGAAAGGCCAGTCCTGCCAAGGAAGTATCCTTGACATTGAGAAATGGCCAAAGTCTCATTTATACAGGCGCTGCAGCTCCCCCTTGTGTTTTTTAGAGAGATATGCAATCATTGCGGTGATCTGAAATCATCGCAATGAGGTTAAACGATCGCGTTGGGATGATTATTTAATCATTGTGACAGTCCTAGGTGCATCGCTAGTATAGGTTTTCCAGGGGATTGACTCACAACCTTTTGTGCTGCTAACTCAAGGCTCTACCAGCTGCTGAGCTACAGAAACACTGTACACCAAAACTGTACACAAGGAACGAGCTGATGTCATTGCTAGGATTGAGATCAATGTCCCTTGACAATCAGGTTTTCTTGGTTAATTATTGATGCTAGTCATGCTCTCCTGGCAGTGACACTTCATATGGTTTGCAAATACTGTACATTACACCGCCCAAGGAAACAAAAACGTAGTGGATCGTTTTGCATGTTTCAACCGCAAAGTCAATAGATAAATGAGTGTGTTTTAGTCCGTCATCAGCAAACTTTTTTTAGCCCCATTCAGGATTTTTATCGCAGATGTGATCTGTTATTCTTATGTTTAGGAGAACACCTCGCAGTATAATATATATAAAACTTTGACATGTGTGACGAGTTTGAATATTGCATTATTTACCCTGAAGTCATTTTAGATGATACCCATCAGTGTCAGCATAACATGGATATTTTATTACATAAGTAGGTTATGATTCAAATTTTTATTTTACCTTTTGGGCATTGCCTAATTTTATGCTGTCAAATCAGGAAAGGGGATTTGTACAGCTATCGTGATGTTTGGGCAGGTCTAGATTCTTTATCAGTTAAGTTTGTAGTGGAGATGAATGGATGAAGGAAATGAACTTCTTGTACAGGTTTCCTATCAGGCTAGCACAATTTAAACAAACTTTAAGTTGCTGTCACTTCAAAATTTAAAACGCAGTTATGTAAGTGTGTTAAAAGGTGAAATGAAAACCGAAAATAGCTGTGTTGTGTGTAGAGCCCGACCGATATGCGTTTTTTCGGGCCGATGCCGATACAGATATTAGGGAGTAAAAAAAGACCGATAACGATATATCGGCCGATATTCTTTATGTGTACATTATAGTTCAGTATATACTACAGTATATTATACTAAAGTACTGTACATAGAATACACTATATACTTTAACATAATATACTATGAATAAATACAATGCAATGCAATGATCACTCAAAAATCTGGTGATCACTCACAAATGTGGTGATCCAACACTTATATTGATATGACAAAGATATGTACTATAGGCAAGAAGTTAACAATAAACTTTATTATCCAAAATTAGTTGGATATCAGTGCACTAAACAGTAAACTTGACTTATTAATAATAACTTTAAAACACAAAGAGAACAAAATACATAAAACTTGCATCATTTGCAGTTTTGACGAGAATAACGTTATAAAGAGAAACTTATGAAGTCATTGATTAATATTAGCTTTACAGTAAGTTGTGTACTTCACAAATTAGTTAGCCACTCACAGTTACGAAGACAATGCTTGACGGAGCACATACTAATGTACGCTATGTTTAATGTTGTGCTTGTGCACAACGTTTTTATAACACAAACCCAGGGTTCCGTGCAAACTTTAGACTTTTATAAAAATAAAGCGTCTTCGCTCCGCCTCTTTTATTTAGCAAGGGTGTAGAGTTGCGCGAGCTTATTGAATCAATTGCTCTGAAATGAGCATGTTAACTAGCAACACAAGCAGCAGTAATCTCATATAGTGTTATATAAGTGCACGGCTGCGCGTAGTTTAAACGTGTCATTTCTCCGTCTCGCGTCATTTCTCCCGCTTGCGTTAACTCGCAAGTCGACAAAGAGACGGATTAAAAACACCAAATGTAAGCGGGAATGCGTCTCTCTTGTCCATTTATAATCCAATCGACCAAAGCGCGTCTTAATACCAGGTGTAAAAATGTTGTGAAGAAGACACTGCGTGACTGCAGCCACCTGAACTGAGAGACTGACTGACTGAAGTGAAGGGGGTGGGGGATTGGCTGGTGTCACTACAGTGAGTGATCTGGGTCGCCATTAGCAACCAGTATGGCGCACTCTGCTGGACAAACAAGTACTTACATCTTTCAAATGCATTTAATGTGTTCTGTAACAAACGTTCATATCGGCGCATATCTGCGGCTTATACGCCGATACAGATATATCTGCGACATGCTCATATCGGCCGATAAAATCGGCAAAACGATAAATCGGTCGGGCTCTAGTTGTGTGTGTACTCGGCATTAGGCATGGGCCGATAACCGGTTTCAAGGTATACCGAGGTTTTAAACAGTCAAGGTTTCAAAACCACTAAAATGTTCTGTGATACCGTCTCCAAGGTATGAGCTGTGTTTATACAAAATTCATTAAATCATTAAGTCATGTGATTGATTTGATGTTTACATTTAATATACATTACGAAAATACTATATATTTTTTGAAAGCATATTATAATTTAAAGGCTTTATTTTTACCCAGCATTTGAAAGTAACACATTTTAGTGTTGCAATGGCAATACCGCAACACCGTGAAACCATGGTATTTTTGCTAAAGGTTATCATACCGCCAGAATCTTATACCGGCCCATGCCTACTCGGCATTACATTATAAATCGAAATTAAGCATTTGACTCTTTTTGCAATATCTCTATGTGCTCATTCGCAGTCAAAATTAATCATATTTTTAAAATACTATACCTTATTTAGCATAAAACTTCGATTGATGTTCATAATCAAATGTGGAGAGAAAAGCATGTCTATTCCTTATGAGCTTACCCATCTCCCTTCTTGATGAATGGGTCACATGACTGTATTATGTCTGTGGTCACATGACCTTCACACAACTGAATGCATTACAAGCAGCCTACCGGGGCTTTCCAACCAGTAATGCACAATCATGTCTGTCTACACTTTATCTCCAACAGAATACTGGGTGGGTCTTGATTGAGAAAGAGATCCTACAGATTTCTACTCCCTCCGTTTGTCTTGTCAGATGTGCTTGGGTGCTACATCAGGTCTGCGTGTAGCGTATATAAAAATCTGATAGTGTCCAGTTATCCTGCTTTAAGCAATAACACCACCAGACATTGATATCACGCTGTCTCCTGTCAACCTGCTTTGATGTCGCGTTAGAGCCCCGTGGACATTTGCGTTTGTGGAGCCGTCATGCTCTGTGCAGGCGTTTTGTGTTGGCTGTGAAAAGTCTTTTGTTGTCACATGTCCAAGCCTTTGTGTAGGTTTAAATGGTGGATGTTTTTGGTAAAATAGAGGGCATTCTGTAGACCACCCATGCTCACGAACGCAGCATGTTTTCACTTCAAAAGACTGTATACACTAATATTGGGTGGTAATTTGTTAAGGAGTGTTTCTTTTTCAATAAATTTACACGTCTACTCCTGACGTTCCGAATACGTATAGTTTCCCACATCCTTTTTGAAGCTTAAGTGCTCCAGGAACACATTCATGATATTTGCATGGGTTCCATGCATTGACTAACAACTACATTCTTCAAAATGTATCTTATTTTCTAAAGATAAGAAAGTAAGGGTTTGGATTGGAATGTGCAATAGAATTATGATGTAAATAAATTTAAATGTTTATTTTTTTTAAAGTGCACCTATTTCATTTCTAAAAATCGTTATTTTGTGTATTTGGTATAATACAATGTGTTTGCGAGGTTTATGGTTTAAAAAAACACATTATTTCCCACATTTTTGTAGTGCCAGATATCCTGCCTTCCAAATACATTGATTTTGTCGATTTGAAAAGCTCTGTGTCCCTGAATGGCCAGCTAATCTGTACGTTGTGTTTTGCCTGAATACCTCTGATGTCAGCTGGAAATGTGACGCTCCTTACCATGTTTGAAAGATTCGCTCACAATGCAATGCTAACAGGAGTTAACTTGCAATCTGAGTCCAAAGCATGAGGAATTATGATAATATCGGTCTTGTCTATGTCACCAATCCCAGGAAGTAAACTGTTGCCTACAATCCAAAAAAACAATGTGTTTGTTGTAGTCCAAGAAAAAAGATTTGCGTTGGAGAAGATAACTCGCACCATCGTTGACTTTGGGGTTTGTACCTTTTGCATATCCTTAACATGTACTAATACACACTCACATACCAAAGGACCATAGTTGGGTGATTCTCACGAAAACTTGATTTTAAAAATGTCAAGCATGAAAGTGTAAAAAATGCTTAAATTTACTTTTTTTCCCACCAGACATTGAAAAACAAAGTCTGGAGTAAATGGGAACATTAATTTAAAAACTTTTACTTATCATTTAATTTTGTAACATAATTTAAAAAATTAGTCTTAAAAAATCTCATTACCGCAACAGTCAGAAAACATCAACACTGACATATTTTCAAAATGACATGACAAACCTAAAAGAACATAATTTGGAGATTCTGCACATGGCATGCATTTAAAATCAAAGTATTATGCTTCTATTAATAAAATTAACATTTAATAAGCATCTGTTGCGGTAATGATAATCAAAATGTCGTGTAAGCATTCTGACAAGACAATATTTCAAATTAACTGTAAAAAATTATCTTACTTGGTAGCCATCTTGAAGTAACTGGTCCATGTGCTTGGTCACTCAAAATCAAACTTTATTAAAATTCTGTATGTGTGCTTAAACTGTTCTCAAAAAGTGTTGCGGAGGATGAGAACATCAGGCATGGACCCATAATTTTCCTTATTTTTCTTCATTATTATTATACATTAATATTCAGTAAATATGTTTTCTGTCATCTGAAGTAGTCTAGCAAAACATCCATTAATTTTTTTTCTTAATATTTTTGTGTTAATTTGATTAAATTACAACATAAAGCATGTTCAAACACAGCCGGACACATTGCGGTAATGAGAATTACAGCAGAAAATGAGATAAAATTTCCAATTATAAATTCTTATGTTGAAATCACACATTGTGCAAGGTAGAACACAGTATTGTGTTAATTCTAATGCTTTTTAATGTTACTATATTACACATTTTAAAGCTAAAATCATTAGTGCCGTGGTGTTTCAATGGTTTCGTGAGAATCACCCAGTTACTCTTTAACTCTCTTCTAGTATTTTCTCCGTAATTCAACTTTAAAACTTGATGCTGGGCTGACTTTCAAAATAATGCCATCCGATTTTTTTTATCAAGCAGACAGTGTTGTATTTTCTGGGCAGTGAGCTTGTGTCTGTGGGTAGCTTCATGAATGGCATAATAAGCTGTAACCCTGAATGAGTCTCATAGTGTCTGTGGTGTAGAGAGAATCTTGAGGGATCTCTCTTTCTATGTCTGAGCGCAGCTGCTTGTGGACTTCAGCCAAGACCCAATAAAGCACAGGATATCAATGCATGTCTCTCACTCAAACCATGTCACCGCTGTCTGAATGCTAAGTTATCGAACGATACCTTCGCTGCAGAAACCAATTCCCACTTCTCTGAAAGTGCCGTTGCTTCTCTTCTCTGAATAGTCTAGGCAGCCTTAAAGGGGTAGTTCACCCAAAAATGAAAATGTACTCACCCTCATGTTAATTGAACCTCCAATATCTTGTTTTGTTCAAATGCAGATTTTTACAATAAAGCGTTGCCTTTATATAACAACAGCGATATCCACAACATGAAAGTAGAGGAGTACATGTCTTCTAGGGGTGGCACGGTTCACAAAACCCTCGGTTCGGTTCGTATCACGGTTTTATGGTCACGGTTCTCGGTTCAGTACGGTTCTTGTTGTTATTTTTTCTTTTAATTTTAACACTCCAAAAATGTATTATCTTATGTATTAATTATCCATAATTTAGGATACAGTATAAAAAAAGTTATATCATGTAATCATGTACAAACTGAATTTGACTAAGCACATTATTGGGACCATCCCTGAGGAAAGCCAGGCGAGATTTTGATACAGCAAAAGGGAAGACATTGATGATTTCAACATGCTTTTCATTTATTTGGCAAAAAAGAGAATGTGTATTGCCATCTACATGAACTTTATGTGCATTTTTAGCACACAAAGATAACTTGCATTTATTAAAATGCCAACTTCAGTGTAGCTCTTAGATTTATCACTGAGAGGCTGCTTAAATACTGCAGAGAGTATATGTGGACGAGAGAGAAACATTACGTTTACACCAGTAATATTTAAATCCGTCTCTTTTGACCACTTTTGACTACTTCTGTCCTGATTACTTTGATGGGCAAGTTATGAAATAAGATCGCGCAACTTTCACACGCTAGCAAAATGAAACTACGCGGAAATCAGCCGCTTTCGTTTTATCAATGAAAGGCTAAAAATAGCGCTGAATACGAAAAGACGTAAAATGTGTTCAGTACCTCAGGTTATAAATGGGCGGAGAGACGGCGGTCTCCTGTGGCTGTTCGAACACATTCAACCTGTAAACTGCAGTTCTATCTATTGTTTTATTTCCGCTGTCATCATAGGTAACATGAAATAAAAAAAAATTCCACACACCAAACTTATACGACGCTGGCGTATCCTCCAACTCCGGGCAGACTTCCTTTTCTCTCCCACTTGCAGTTTCTACACGTAACATAACCTGCAGTACTTATTCTACAAACCAGTCACCTCTTCTTTCGCGCGAAAGGGAAACATCTGAGGTCACATAAAGGCCTGAGGCTACATTGCGCATGCCATGAACCGTTGAACCGTGCGACCCGAACCGAACGGTGTCACCCCTAATGTCTTCAGTCTACTTAATATATGAGACATGTCAAGTGATGTTATTTATTTAACACTTTTGGGTCATTTTGAAACCAATGGGGTCACCATAGTAACCAGAACCCCCCCAAATAAAAAAATCTCCAATTCGAAGGCTGCGACCTTCTGAGGACGCGACCTCAGAAGGCAAGCACTCGTTTTTAAAGGTCCCAACCGCCAAAGTCCACGAAGAGAACTAAAAAAAGATGGTCTAGCCTTCAAATAAGTTGCGACCAAAATAAGTTGCGTCCCTTGCTGCTGTCAGCGGGACACATCGGAGACGTTTCTGATTTATTCAAATAAATATGGAGCCAGAAAAATATAAATTTTATTGTAGAGAATATGACACGTTGATGTAGATTAAACTAACCAACAGTATATCAAATTAATCAACCTTACAAATATACACAAAATATTAATACAAAACGTAACTTCTAATACTAAAACCGTGGCAAGAAACTTTTTTTTCTGCCGTTAAAATATTCAGCCGTTATAGATGTGCAATGAATCTCGGGACAGCCCTAAGCTGTGAAGGATCCATTTGTTTTATCCTTAAAGGTGGGGTGAATTATCTCTGAAAGCCAATGTTGACATTTGAAATCACCTAAACAAACACGCCCCTACCGCAATAAAATCTGGACTTTTTTGATAGACCCGCCCCACACATACGCAACCAATCAACGATGTTGGTTAGTAGACATGCCCCTTACTGCCGATTGGCTACAAGTGTGTTTTGGTACTCGGCCCGACTCCTTTTTCCAAAGCGTTTTTCACAAATTGTGCACCCCAGCTTTACAGCGCGGAGAAATAAGGGCACATTTTGAGGCTTCATTTTAAGCAGGCTTCGAATCGGGACAGTCTTACTAGCCTTCAGTCGCGCTGCTATGATGGTATCGGTTTTTGAATATGTCCTTCGAAGCTCGCAACCTTTAAATTGGGATACAGCTTTTGTTTGGATTCTGAACAACAACAAAAGACATTAGGGGTTCAAACGCCATAAAGGTAAATAAATAAATAATGATAACGTTTACTTTTTTGGGTAAACCATCCCTTTGAAAATGTTGCTGAATTAGAAACTGTGGCTGAGTTTAAAGGTTAGCACCATTTCGATTTAAATGTGGTCAAGGAACAACAAAGGAGGCTGTTATATTTGCGTAATATAATAGAATTTCCTGTTTGGTGTAATTTTTGGTATGTAGATGTACTAAATAAAAAGTACTGTATTATATTCGTAGATATTTAGAAAACATGCCAAGTTCACATATATGCTTCTCTAAAAGAACAAAACAATGCTTTAGCTAGTTATTCTCTTTATGAAATGCACGATTTCGTCTGTTTTTGTTTTGGCCTGTTTGATCCCTTCCACTGCCAATTTACCCAATAGTGTGTTTTGACAGCTCGGTTGCAAGTTCCTACGGTTACTTAAATGAGACCGCAATGGCCCATGAATGCAACCTCTGGAGGACACAAACTCCGACATGAGCCGCAGATTGAGTTATAAAATCCACACAAGTTGGTTTGTAATTTGCAAACAAAAACATTGCAAATTAGCAGATATACTTACAGTATAAGGCTCGATGCTTTCCACCAACCTGGCAACCCATGTGAACGATGAGTCTGAGGAAGGAAGGAAAAACTCTCCAATGTCTTGAGCTTAGACTGTGGTACCAAGTTCAGCTTTTAGATGTCATTAATACATAAAGGTCCTTGATGTAAATTTAGGCATTTATTTGCTGTCATTACAATTGCATGACTCTATTTTGGGCATTATTTACATTTCACATTTTTTTCACATTAAACGACTTGCAGTGAATTTGTAGTGTAGGTTTTATCTGTATTTTTATCAACAACGTTTGCAGTGCGATTACAATGCTCTATCAATTGAGCCACAAGAACACTGACAGCAACTATTAGCCACCCTGCTCTCTAGATATCTGTATCTGCATCCATCATTGAAAAACGCATCAGTTGACCACTAGGACAGACTTTAAATCATTTGAACGATGGAACAAATGCTAACAAACAAAAGCATTCAATTTATGTGTGTCCTAAATATAAATGCATAGGCATGCTGACAGTTTGATTCATAAACGCAATGATGTTCATAATCTTTTTCTCTCTCACCAGATCTGATCCATTGTACCAATGAGATGAATGTTAACATCCCTCAGCTGGCCGACACGCTGTTTGAGCGCACCACCAACACGAGCTGGGTGGTCGTGTTCAAATCCCTCATCACCACACACCAGCTCATGGTCTACGGCAATGAGGTCAGCCACACGCAAATGCCTGTTTCACGTATAGCCTGACTTAACATATTCTGGTTCAACTTGAGTTTAATCTTCGGGGGCGTGCACACAAGGCGTTTACGCTGGTTGGCTGGTGTATGTTTTTAATTGTTTCCAATGGAAGCAATTGTTACAAAAACGGCAGCAGCTGGCATTTTTTCCCCTTGCTGAGCGTCCAGAGTTTAAAAATGTTAAACTTTAGGCGAAACACTCGGCTTTTCACACGGCTGTCCAATCACAGTGGTGGAGGGGCAGAGCAAATATCACAACAACCAACCGGCTTAGCTAAAAAAAAATGCTGGCAAGTGCCCACAATTGGTGTCCACCTGGCGTTTAAATGCTTTGGTGTACAAGCTCCCTTAATCGTCTTGTATGCTCAAGCTTGAGCAGTTAAACCTGCACATCAGCCACAGTGAATCAGTTTAATCCTTGCGGCTTTGGCAATAATGTTTCTTCACACGGTGATTAATTGAAAAAATTAGCTGAATGCCAAATTCTTGTTCTTTATGTTGACAGAGATTTGTACAATATCTGGCCTCCAGGAACACGTTATTCAACCTCAGTAATTTTTTGGACAAAAGTGGTTTACAAGGTAGGTTCTTTCAGCCCGACGCTTCATTATTCATTCTGTGTTTCTAAACACATCTCAGCTGCATCATCCATTTTCATGAGTGTCGGATGCAGATGTGACGACATATTAGGGGAGCTGACTGTAAAATGTAAAAAGCACATCGTTTTGATGTTAGTAATGTTAATATGTGGTGTATGAGTGATTGGTCTCCACTGTCCAAATCCCACCCTGTCCCTGAATTCCTTCGTTCGGCAACATGGCCAACTTTAAGCTTAAATAAAGCTCGAGTGAGTTTATTTACCCAAAGCTTTTCCCATGTTAACAAGCTGCATGGCAGCCAGTACTTGCAACGGAATCAGTACAGAAAGAAACGTTTCTTTCAAGAAACTATTTTCTTAAAATTGACTAATCACAGTGTGACCTAGTTGTTGCACTTTAACCTTTTAGTTTATAGCATTCATAAAGCATTGTGATAGATAGATGGATAGATAGATACTTGTTGAAAGTTTTTTAGCGACTCTCTTTTATAAAATCTAAAGTTAAAAAAAAATCAAAAACTGTCTATGATATTAAAAGACATCATGTTCTGTTTTCTTGTAGGATATGACATGTCCACTTTCATCCGGAGGTACAGCCGCTACTTGAATGAAAAGGCCGTCTCATACCGACAAGTGGCATTTGACTTTACGAAAGTAAAAAGAGGGTATGACTCCTGTCAACTTCCTCAAAGGGATTGTTCACCCAAAATTGTATACTTTGATCTCATGTTGTTCCCGAAAAACTTAGTCAGGTTCATTCTTGTAACGAGATCATTAATTATAAAGTCATACAGGTTGACACACATGTGAGTAAGTTGTGACAGAACTTTCATTTTTGGGTGAACTGTCCCTTTAAATCTGTCTATCAGTTACTTTATGGGCCAGTTTCCCAGACAGGGTTTAGATTAATTCAGGACTAGGCCTTAGTTATATTCAGGGTTCCCACAGGTCCTTGAAATCCTTGAAAGTTTGTGAATTTGGTTAAAAAAATTCAAGGGAAGTTTTTGAAAATATACATGCATAGATACAGGTCATTGAAAGTGCTTGAATCTATTTTATGCAAAGTTTTCTAGAAAAAAATCTATATTATTCCCTGTTTAGTGTAAACTGTTTGCTTTAAATGCTTATATCGTCTGTATGCACATGTTGATTCATACCAAAATGCTTTTTTGCATAGTTTTGTTTGACACATGAAAACGTCTCTGGTTACGTATGTAACTGTTGTTCTCTAAGAAGGGAATGAGACGTTGCGTCTCCCTTGCCATACTTCCTGCGTCCATGTAATGCCGTCTTTGGCAATATTTCAGATAGCGATATACTTCCTGGCTCCCGCATCATCCTGTCTTTGCTGTGAACCTTCACCATTGGTTGAATTTGATATACACATTCAGACGCACTTACCCCTGGAGGCGTCTCCAAAGTGTCACTGCAGTGATGCAGTGCAAGTTCCCTTAAAAGGGAACTGTTACAATATATATTTAAAGGGTAACACGATGTAACCTTGCTTCCCCACATTTAGTCATTGAATTTGAGGGGGATTTGCACCTGGAAAGTCCTTGAAAGGTCCTTGAATTTGAAGTTAACTAAGATGTGGGAACTCTTATATTAGGACATTTAAGTAGTCTATAAAAACATACCTTACAAAAACAATACTGGTGTAAAACAATGGCTCTGATATACTGTATGTTATGTCGG
Organism: Misgurnus anguillicaudatus; assembly: GCF_027580225.2. NCBI lineage: Eukaryota > Metazoa > Chordata > Actinopteri > Cypriniformes > Cobitidae > Misgurnus > Misgurnus anguillicaudatus. Next base: position 29,466,256 of record NC_073348.2, read on the forward strand.
TGCGAGATGTTTTTATATTAAGACATCTTAAATATGCAATTTAGTCTGGGACTAGGATAAGCTCTTTCTGGGAAACTGCCCCTAGATCATACAGCCATGTAAGGCAATCGAAGAGCGAATTGTGTAGTTACTCCTTTATTTGTCATTAAAGGGCTGATGGTGTCATGAGAACTATGAACACAGAGAAGCTCTTAAAGACCATCCCCATCATCCAAAACCAGATGGACGCGCTCCTCGACTTCAACGTGAGTTAATGATAACAAAAAATCCAAGACATATTTACACCTGAACGAATAGCTTGCTCTTTATGCACTGGCCTTTCCTCCTGTTATTTTTGTCCCATCTCAGACCTATTAAATTGTGTGTGTCATCTGTCCACAGGTAAATGCCAATGAGCTCACAAACGGGGTCATCAATGCTGCGTTCATGCTTCTGTTTAAAGATGCCATCCGTCTGTTTGCGGCATACAACGAAGGGATCATCAACTTGCTCGGTGAGCTGTTATCTTATAAAAGCTTGACACACTCGCCCTAGGCTGCATTTTAGATTGGTGTTATTTATGCTGCTGGATCCTGTTAAAGAAACCTTTGAACCCAACTTTAATGATATCAAACCACTCATCATCAGCTGAACGGGACTATGACCTGACTCGTCACCTAGTTTTATAATGGTTTGTTTACTACCTAGGGACTGTAGCCATTTAAACAAATCCTGGATTTGGTTATGTACACATGAGTAACTTTTAAAATATTTTTTTTTGATAAAAATAACAGTAATGTCATTGTTAAGGACTGTGAAAATGCACATAAACCAGCAAGTGAATGAGATGAAACTATCTCAATTTGATTTGATTATGTGTTGTTCAGTAATGATGCATGAAATTAGGGTGTAATGCTACACTACATGTAATCATCCTACATAATGCAAAGACCATTTTCACAACATCTCACTATTTTTCGTATTTTGTGATATGAGCTATTGAATCTATATATAGCTCAGCAATACACTGAAGAAGATTTGTATTGGACGCTCTAAGCATTGGACGCGCACGTAGTGTATGAAACTTTCTGTGAGAGAGTGACATGCTAGCAAAAGCCGTTTCGGGTCATGTTGTGACGCCAGATGCCGAGCATAACTCGGCCATGTGAAATCACAGTGCATTGCAAATCAAACCCCCCTAAGATGTAGTGTCTGGAAGTCTGACTATATACCGTTTTGCATTCACAGAGAAGTACTTTGACATGAAGAAAGTTCAATGTAAAGAAGGTCTGGACATCTATAAGAAATTCCTCACTCGGATGACAAGAATCTCGGAGTTTCTCAAAGTGGCAGAGGTGAGAGCCACCTAACCTGCATGTAATAAAGCAATGTCACATGAGCAAGACTGCTAGCGAATTTTATTTTACTCTACATGGTGTATAGAGTAACATTCACTTTATACAAAATTTGTGCAGATTTGATTATTCTCAGGACGTATATTAAATAGAGATGAACAGATATATTGACCAATAATCAGTATCGGCCGATAGTTTAAAAACAGCTGGCCGCTATATCCTGTCAATCAAACAAGGTTCCCACGGGTTTTCTGGAAAAAAAATCCATATTATTCCCTGTAGTGTAGGATAATATCATAACATTTCTAGCCTTTTAAGCACATGTGCCGCTTTAAATGCTTATCTTCTGTATGTGAATGTTGATTCATACCAAAATGCTTTTTTGCATAGTTGTTTGACACATGAAAACGTCTCAGGTTACGTATGTAACACTTGTTCCCTGAGAAGGGAACGAGACGCTGCGTCTTACCAACATACTTCCTGCGTCCCTGCAATGCTGTCTTTGGCAATATTTCAGATAGCGATATAATTCCTGACTCCCACCTCACCCTGTCTTTGTCGTTAAGACTAACCATTGGTTGAATTTGATATACACATTCAGACGCACTTACCCCTGGAGGCGTCCCCAAAGTGTCACCGCAGTGACGAAGCGTGAGTTCCCTCGAAAGGGAACTGTAACAATGTATCTTAAAAGGTAACACAATGTAACCTTGCTCTCACTTGAAATGTGTCCCCATGTGTAGCCCTTGAATTTGAGGGTATTGGACCTGGAAAGTCCTTGAAAGGTCCTTAAAAGAAACTAGGAAAATGCAATGAATTTAAGCTCTGTGTATAGAAAATGTAAAGAGACATCACTAGTTTAATATTCAATATTAATGGTCATAAATGAATAACATTCAGATCACGCAATCTTCAGAATTTAGTTAAAGGGGACATATCATGAAAATCTGACTTTGTCCATGTTTTAAGTGCTATAATTGGGTCCCCATTGCTTCTTTCAGCCTAGAAAATGTGAAACAGATCAACCCAGGACCTTGGTTTTGGCAAACCATTCTTTGCAAGCATGTGAAAAAATAGGTTGTAGAAATTTGGCTCCCCTTGTGATGTCAGAAGGAATCTTGTTATAATAATACTGCACTTGCCATTTAGTGCAGAAAGAGAGAAAATAATTGACAGCACAACTGAGTTTCAATTTCAACAAACCACTTTAATGGTGGATCAGTGTTTGCATTTCATCAGCTCATTTGCATTTTAAAGGACACAACCAAAAACTGCAACATCTACAAAGTGGCAATTTTAACATGTTATAATAAACTATCCATATGGTATTTTGAGCTAAAACTTCACATACGTACTCTCGGGACACCAAAGATTTATTGGACATCTTAAAAAATTCTTGTGAATTTCCCCTGTAATGCAAGTTAATATAACCACAAAAAATATCGTTATCGGCAGATATCAGTCTAAATAATCGGCTATCGGTGGAAAAATGTCATGCATCTTTAATATTAACCATTAATTTTTTCCATTTCTGTTCTTTACAGCAAGTGGGAATCGATCGAGGGGATATACCAGACCTGTCACAGGTGAGGACATGAATGTGTCTAATCTGCTTGTTGGTTGCCGCGGCTTTACCGCAAGGCTGCGGTTCTCTGCGCATGCGGACATCTCTGCTTGACTTTGATGAGGAGGGCTGTTCTTACTTCTTATTCTCCTAATGCTTTATTTATACAGCACATAAAGGTGTGACTTGTAGATGGATTAAAGGCCTGAAACTTTGAAGTGACAAAAGTTGTCACATAAGTAAGGTAGCCTGAATTGAGCCGAAGTTAATTAGTCGTGTGTAAAACAGAGCAAAAATATTGATTCCTCATCTTGCACTACCCAATATAAATTTTTGTCTAATCTGTCGCCATCTAAACCGAGCATTGTCCCTATCTGCAAGAAAGGAGCTTGTGTGGCTGTGCAAAACTAAATCCTATATTTCAAAAGCCATTTTGATGCCAAAACGTTGTGTTTTTTAATAAGAAATTGACAGGAAAGAACTTCATTAGGTTTCATATGAAGAGTTTGGTTCCAAAACGCAATAAATCCATTTTGACAAATTTCGGTAAAAACGTGTTTTCTATACCAAGAAAGTGACGAGATGAAAACCACTATTTTGTGTTACAAACTTTCACATAGCATCTTTAGGTTATAAAAAACTTGATTTTCAAGTATTTATTATAAAAACAAATTATTTTTTCCACAAAATGCAATAAATCCATGACAGTTTTTTATTTCAAAATGCTATAAATCTATTAAATCAATGTATAAATGTGAATTCATCTTTACCATTTAATATTTATTTAGTTGACTAGTGGTATACAATGATTAAAAAATAAACATTAATGGCATTAACCAAAACACTTACTTTGTTATATTAAGAACACTGTCATTGCTGCGGTTATACTTGACGTCGTCTCTTTACATTTTCACAGTGATCAGCTGTAAAATGTTTTGGTCCCGCTCGATTTTCGTTGAGTAAAATAATGTAAAGTTTTCATATAAGATCCTCTGGGGTCAATGTTTAAGCATGAGAAGCTTCATGCTGTCTGGAGAACAAGCACGAGTGCCTCTCGTGGAAATTATTAGATGTTGATGACTTGCGTTTCTTTCCCGTCACAGAAAACCATCACAGGTTTAGCAATGCAATTAAAGTATTATTTTGTTTTGTTTGTTGATCATGAAGTACAAAGTAGATGAGGAAAACTAGGACTCTGTGTACTCAGCGCGCCGCCATTGTTTGTTTACATTGCATGACTGGTGGGCTGTAATTTCAGGAATGGATTTATTGCGTTCTGTAAAAAAGGAAGAGTGGCGTTTATTGCATTTTGGAAAAAAAGGGAGAAAAGATGACAGAATAACACGGCGGATATTAAATTTTGAGTAAAATTAAGAATTTACTTTTAACTACTGACCTGATATAATACAGATTTTGGCAGTAACTCATTTTTTTCAAAAATGGCGTTTATCGCGTTTTGAAACCAAACTCTTCATATATAGATAAGTAAGCAACTTGGGTCCAAATATTGATTTTTAAAATTCTCTTAATATTTTTACACTTTCATTTAACATTTTTGAGCTGTTTGCGGTTTTAGTTTGGGGTTTGTTTGTTCTGCATTACCACTTCACATCTTATATTTCTCAAATATCCTCTGTTAAACACCCACCTTTATATTCTGTATCTTTCCTTATCTTTCCACTTTCAGTTTACAGTTTGTGTAAGTACCTGCCTCTCACTCTCCTCTCTCTGTGTACTCCGTGCTCAGTCTCCTTGTGTTTTTTTAAGTACCTTTGCATGCTCTCGTGTTTGTGTATGTGTGTGTGTAAGTGTATGTGTGTTCGGTGGTCAGTGTAGTGGCCTGTAAGTTAATGTGATGTTTCCATTCCTCCAGGCCCCCAGCAGTCTTCTGGATGCCCTGGAGCAGCACTTGGCTTCATTAGAGGGGAAAAAGGTTAAAGACTCCACGGCCGCCAGCAGGTATGCTTTTTCAAACACCGCATTTTTAATTCTTGGGATGTTCAGAGTGTGTGTGTAGCCATTTTCACACACAGATTACAGTCGCTCCAGAAAAACGCGATTGGCTGATTATGTATTGAATCATGCGATCGCATAAAGTCCGCATATTTATGCGAGGACCGTAGTTTTTAAATACGCCGCACTTTCGTCGAATAAATTTCTGCTTGCAAATGCGGGGTTTGCATGATTTCATAATCCCGCATTTTCGTAGGAAAAGTCATATATAGATTCATCGGACGCACGTGATGCACATCTGGATCCGAACTTTACTTTGTTTTTTTTATGGTCTGACTAGTTGCTAAACTGATCTCTTGAACAAATGCCTCGTCGAAAATCACAAATGTTTTGGTTTCCTAGGTAATCTGTGTGTTGTGTTTTTGCTTGTTATATAAATAAACTACGTTTAAAGTACTTTGTTGTTATTTATTATTAGCGGAGTTTACCGGAAGTTACGTGCGGACCGCGACAGCTGCTTGTTTATGTTGTTACTGCTGAAACCGTCTATATCTTAGGAGAAAGTTTAAAAATGTTGCATTTATTTCACACATGCGCAGCCATGTCCCCTGTTGTCATGGGAATGTTAGGAAGTGACGTAATTACGCGACGTGAACATCAATGAAAAGCTGCAAACAGTTTTTGCAAGTTCACATTGTTTGTGCAAGTTCTCGCAATTTCATTGCATAAAACTGCATAAATATCCAGCGTATTCAATCGCATTTTTTAAGAAAACGTGCCGCAAGATCAAGGATTTTTGCCTGCAACAATCACAAAAAAAGAGTTTACGGAAAATACATGGAAAATGTGTCCAGGGATCGTTGATTTTGGTTCATTTACACTTCCAGTGATTTTATTTTGGGAATTTATGAGTGCATTCACAAACATCCCGTACAGTCACGTGCCGTCACGTGACACATAATGTATTTGTAATTGTGCGTTTGGTGGATTTTGTCTGCATCATCTTTAGTTTTATTCTTTTCCACAATTTTTCACAAAAAATCGATCATGAACTAGCTCGTAATGCTTAAAAAATAAAATATTACATTGCAATTTACCAAATTAATAAATAAGTGCTTGTATTGTGTCCAGGTTTGTTGCAAAAATGGCAGGCTAACTGCACGTTATCCTTTACTTGAAGCTGCATTTCTGAACTTTTGCCTCTGTATCGCCATCTCTGTTTGAAGCATAAAAAAGTCAAATAATTTTAATTTGACACCCCCCCCAAAAAAATCATACCAGACAGCTTAAATTATAAATCATTATTATATGTTTGTGAAATAAGAGAGTCTGAACACCATTTTATATGTACCAAAAAAGTTTAAGGATTACAGCTTTCGTTTGCCACAGTTGTTTTGTGGAATGTGGAGGAATTTGATGACTTGCAACTTGGTCATACAGTAGGTTAAAAAATGCAAGCTTTGCTAACATGGTCTTTTTTTATGGAAGTCCAGGGTCAAAGTGTGTTCCCGTAGAGGAAGCAGTTAAAATGTGCTCTGTGCACAAGCCAGCATCAGTGTGTTGTCTACATATGCCACCCAAGCGTTTTCACAGTGACATGTTTATTTATCCGATAATATATCTCTCCCACACAGAGCTAGTACTCTGTCCAACGCTGTATCCTCCCTGGCCAACACGGGTATCTCTTTCACCAAAGTCGATGAGAGAGAGAAGCAGGCTGCACTGGAGGAAGAACAGGCTCGATTAAAAGCACTTAAGGTACAGCCCTATACAACGGTTCGAAAAAGTCATTTCTCATTTGACCCTATTCTGTTAACAAAGTTAACCCTTTTGCTCCTCCCATTACCCAGGAGCAACGTCTGAAGGAGCTTTCCAAGAAGCCCTCCACCACGGCTGGATCACCTGTTTCCACGGCGACGGGCACCATCAGCACCGCCCCAGCTATTGACCTGTTCTCCTCACCCAGTAGCTTCACTAACAAGTAAGAAACGTGCGTGTCATGTAAAGAGCTAACAGTATCATGTTGTAGATGATCAACCTCATCTTTGGCCCTGTCCCAAATGCCACATTCCAGGACTTATGGACCTCCTCAGAGTCCACACTTTAATGACATCATTCAGTGCAGACCTTAGGGACACTTGACGCAAGTCCAAGAATGCACACCGGAGTCGTAGTTGGGACAGCAAATTTTGATTGCTCTTTCGCAAAGACTTCTGGGTTGGTAAAGTGCACAAAGCCTGCTGTAGTGCGGGCTTCACTAAAGACCGCATCAAGGGTTCAAAGGGGAGGTGGATAGCACACTTTGGAGCGTAAAAGGAAAGATGGGACACCCTACGGAGTCGTAGACTAAGCGAGCACGAGCAATTTAAGGCCTCGAGACCGAAAGTCCACATGAAGTGAGCCATTTTTATAGAGCTAAACATTTGATTTTTACTGTTTTGGAATCCATTCAGCCGATCTCTGGGTCTGGCCATGGCTGCGAAGGTGCAATGATATTACGCAGTGCCTGAAAATAGTCCCCTACTATTGAAAGTTACCAAGGGGACTACTTTCAGGTGCTGCGTAGTATCACTGCGCCTGCTGTAGCCATGTTACATCAGTAAAGTCACTGATTATTACGCCAGTTTGAGAGTATAGTTCCTAGCCATATCTGTCTAGAAAATCCCAACTTTTAACTTTCTGTCGGTCTTAGTACACGATGTAACTACAAAAGAGTCAAGTTTAAAATAGGAAAAATCTAAAAAACTGTAAAACAAAAATTAATTTAAGTGATTTTGTGCATCAAACAAGCAAAAAATCTGCAAATGGGGTAAGCAAATTTTTCTTGGAATTTTTCTTGAATTTAGTGTTGAAGAAAAATGTTCAATATTTTTTGCTTACCCCATTGTCAGATTGTTTTGCTTGTTTTATGCACAAAATCACTTAAATTTGATCTAAAAACTAGACTTATTTTCTTGTCATTTTGCTCATCAAGAAAAAGCATCTTAATTTAAGAATTTTTTTATATTTTTACAGAAAACAAGACAAAAATTCTAAGAAATTTTTTCTTTAAAATCATTTTTGCAGGGTTTGTATTAGATGGTAATTTCATTATACAAGATTACAATAATATTGTATTTACATGGTACGTAAAGGTACAGCTTGAATACCATGATTTTGTGAACTGGTTTACTAGCATTCAAATGCCTGGTATTGTGCTGTCCAAAAGCCATGTTTTAGTTACAAACCAGAAAAAGTGTGATCATTCAGAAAAATGTAGACTTTTACATTGTGAGGCCCAGGTGTCTAGATGTGAAAAAAACTGTTCCAGATTTGTGTGACTATTAAAAAGTATTAAAAGCCATTTTATAGTCAATCCCCATTCTCTTATTTTCCCTGTAAGTGTGTGAATTCCTGGCCAGACTGCATTTGGATGTGAAGAAGTTATTGACTGCATGTGAACTCTTAAGCTTCACTCTAAGCACTTCAAATTAACCAGCCAAGTTTGTCTTTGCTATGCGACTGTGAAATTCTTGGCCCTTTGAGTGCTGTTTTATGGAAGACATTAATTCCTGTGTGTGTCTATCTGTGTGTGTTTGTCTGGTGTGTGTCCTGCGTCAGTACTCCAAAGGTTCCCAATGATCTGTTGGACCTGCAGCCAGCGTTTCAGCCCGCCCTGCCTCTCTCCTCTGGTCTGCCTTTAACCAACTCATGGGGAGGTAAGCGGGTCTTGCACATCTGCATTAATATTCATCTAAAAGAAATCGATCTTACATCAACATTGTGTTCTATGTAATCAAACCGGAACTATGAACGTTCCCTCTGGGAATTTGATCTATGATACAAAGAGCGTCATCTTTGTTTACGTGCTGCCGCCTCTTATTTGCCTAATTCAAATCTAGTCTGTACAGTGTGATAAACTGGTCCAATATTTAACCAAAGTGCTGATATGGCATGTAACGTAATATTTAACATGGTGGATGATGTGATGATATTATTATTGACTTCCGTTATTGGCCAGATAAAGCCTGCGGCCTTTAAAGTATATTGGATTATTCTGCATAAAAACACACTCAGCAGTTTTCACAGAACATACCTTGATGTTAATTCACTGCTGTTACTTAATGTTAGTTATCAATTGTGTTCCTGTAAAGCTCAGTGATAGTGCATTGCAATGGCAGTGCAAAAGGTCAAAGGTTCAAACCCAAGGAACGTGCATACTGATAAAAATGTATACCTTGTAATGCATTGCATGTGATTTGGATAAAATCATCTGCCAAATGTATAAAATGTTAAACAAAAGCCAGCAGAGGCATACTTTGATTTTAAAGGGATAGTTCACCCAGAAATTAATATTTTTACATCATTTACTCAACCTCATGTTGTACTAAACCTGTAGGAGTTTCTTTATTCTGTTGAACACAAAAGATGTTATTTTGATAAATGATGAAAAACTAAAACTATGGAAGTCAATGGGTGACATCATTTATCAAAATAACATCTTTTGTGTTCAGCAGGATGGGGCAACTCTTACAGGTTTGGTTCATGAGGGTGAGTTAATGATGACAGAATTTTTGGGTGAACTATCCCTTTAAAATTAGACACTACACTTTTTTAAAAAATGTACTCATTTCCCAGCTCCCCTAGAGTTAAACATTTGATTTTTACCGTTTTGGAATCCATTCAGCTGATCTTCGGGTCTAGCAGTGCCACTTTTAGTATAGCTTAGCATAATCCATTGAATCTGATTAGACCATTAGCATCGCGCAAAAAAATAACCAAGGAGTTATTTCTAAAAAAGTTTTCAGCTGTAACATGGCTGCAGGAGGCGCAATGATATTACGCAGCAGTCGAAAATAGTCAACCTTGTAACTTTCAATAGCAGGGGACTATTTTCAGGCAGTGCGTAATATCACTTCGCCGCCTGCAGCCATTTTACAGCAGCAAAGTCCTTGATTATTACGCCAGAATGAGAGTATAGTTCCTAGCCATATCGACCTAGAAAATCACAACTTTTAATTTTCCGTCAGTCTTCGTACACGATATAACTACAGAAGAGTCAAGTTTTAAATAGGAAAATATTGCAACTTGGTCATTTTTGGGCGCGGTGCTAATGGTCTGGTCAGATTCAGTGGATTGTGCTGAGCTATGCTGGGGGTGGTGGCTTCAGACCCGGGGATTGGCTGAATGGATTCCAAAATGGTGGAACTCACATGTTGACCTCGGGAGGAGCTGGAAAAAAGCCTATTTTCAAAAAAAAGTGGAGTGTTCCTTTAAATCCCTGGTCTCAAACTCCCGGACCATTTGCGGCCCTCCCTCCCCTTCTTTGCAGCCAGTTTGAGTTTGAGACTCCTGCTTTAAATAAATCCTTTCCCTAAATCCAATGTTAAAGGCAACTTGACTAAGATAAATGCTATTTAGCTTCTTAATAAATGTTCCTGTTCTTGTTGTAACCAAGACTCAGATGGTTTAAAATAATAAAATTATGAGTTACGGTTTTCAGGATACAATAAATCCTTATTAATGCAATTAAGCCCCTCCCCTAATTTATTCTCCACTGCATATTGTTGTCTTTAAAGAATACATTTTTGGCTAAATTTATTCATTTCTTTTAAACAATTATACTTTTTGTTGTCACTTATTAACTTTAGTGACGGACAGACAAATTAGTTCAATTGAATATTAAAGGTGCTCTAAGCGAATTCACGCGTTGTAGACCATAAAACATTTTTTGGTACATACAGCAAACATCTCCTCACTATCTGCTTGCTACCTGACCGCTGATCAAACTGTAAAAAAAAGCGATCTCATTCTCTGTAGACAGCCCAGGCTTCACAAACGGCAATAACACAGTGGCCAAACCTAGCACCACGAAACATAACAAAGTGTTCCGGCCAATAAAAGACAAGAAGGATTTGGGGGTAGGGGTTGGTCGTGTTCATGAAAGCACGGAAGGGAGAGGGAGGAGGAGGAGGAGTTAGCTACGCTCCGTTTGTTTGAAAACAGTTCAAACATCAACAAAAAGTGACGTCACACAGATTCGCTTAGAGCGCCTTTAATATCCAACAGTTTTTTTCTGTTGAGTTTAAATGCATGCTTGATGTTCTACATTAGTTTCCACCAATGTCAGTCTCTAATTTATTTTGGTACAGCACACATCTGTGTGAATTTATTTACAAGTCCAGACCAAATGGGCTTCATCTCATTCGTCCAGCAGTCATGATTTGCATGCTGTCTTTCTATCTTCTCTCTCTATCTCTAACCTCTTCCTCTTGTTTTCTGTTTGTGCTTTCCTTCGGCCGTGTAGATCCTTTCACCTCTTCGGAAGCCGTCGACGACTCCATTCCAAACTTAAATCCTTTCCTTACAAAACCTGTTGTCGATCCCATGCATCTGCCTGTTGTGTCTTCAGATG